>NC_052048.2:29923183-30223183 GCF_903992535.2 Arvicola amphibius
TTGTCAGTGCCCTGCCCTTGGGTTGGGTTGGGACCAGCGAGGCTCAGAGTGCAGACTCTGGGTGTGGGGGCCCTGCCAGGGCGTCACCACCTGCCTGTGTTTTCCTCCAGGTACCGCCTGATGCTGCAGTGCTGGAAACAGGAGCCGGACAAGAGGCCAGTATTTGCTGACATCAGTAAGGACCTGGAGAAGATGATGGTGAAGAGCAGAGTGAGTGCCAGAGTCACCGCTGTAGGCCACGGCGGGATGGTAGTTTGAGGCTCTCGGTCCCCACTGTAAGGCGAGAGGAAGATGACTGAGCTGTCCCATAGGGCAGGCCGAGGATGAAAACCTGCCATTCAAGCCAGTCCTCTTGAGCCTTCCAATAATAACATCTTGGTTTCTAGCTTGTCTTCAGGCAAGACCTCTTCACAGGCAAGTACTGGAGAGTATGCCAGAATTCTGGCACCCAGGAATGTGAGTGTCTCTTCAAGGGCGTCTTGCTTTCACCGGAATAGAAGTTCAGGCGTGCCAGGTCTTCTGGATTTTAAGAAGTTTATGGTTTCCTCCAAGTTTTATTAACTGGTCCTGTAGATTTCCAAAGCCGGGTGTGAGCCAAACACAACATGTGGTGTAATAGTCAGTCTCTGTGCCACGGTGAGGAAGTCGATTGGTTTCTGCCTAATATTTATTGAGGAACTGTTTGTTCTGTTTTTTACTGGATGCTAGGGAACAGGGAAACATGAGCAAGCAGCCATCCTCACACTACTTCCATAGAGGCCTTGTCTTCGTGTGTGCTAGAAGTACCGATCCTTCCTTCCTTTGAATTCCAAAAGCAGAAGTGCGTGGTCTAGGCCCCCAGAGATAAAATTCAGCAGTGGGGGTTGCTGAAGGGAAGGCTTAGCTGTTGAGACACCTGCACGATCATGAGGACCTGAGTTCAAGTTCCAGCATCTATAAAAATGCTAAGTGTGGCCAGTGCTCTGAAGGACAGGGGCAGAAACAGGAGGGTTTCTGGGACTTGCTAAGAACCAGCTCCAGAGTCGATGAAAGGCCCTGTCTGAGTGGAGAGATTGGTGGAGTCATTTTCCTTAGGGCTGAATTTTCCAAGGTCTTTCTCACTCTGCACATTATCTGGCTGTAGGTCTCTATTCCCATATATGCAAGAGGAAGTCTCTGATGATGGCTAAGGAAAGTGCTGATGTATGAGCATAGAAAAATGTCGTGAGAGGTCATATTATTGCTATGTTCCTTTAGTAGAATAGTAGTTTTTGATTTTCCCCTAGATCCCTGGGGTATCTTGTCTCAGGTTCTTGGTCACCCAAGCAGTGTTGGGCATGGGTTCTATCTTATGGAATGGGCCTTATGTCAAATCAGATGCTGGTTGGTTACTCCCACAAGGTTTATGCCACCATTGCACTAGCCTGTCTTGTTAGAAGGGCACCGTTGTAGATGGAAGGATTTGTAGATGGATTGGTGTTATGTTTCTCTTTTGGTGTATGTGCAGAGTTCCTTCCAGTACCAAGAACACTAACACTAACATAGAAATGAAGGCTCTAGGTATTTGTAGATGGATTGGTGTTACGTTTCTCCTTTGGTGTATGTGCAGAGTTCCTTCCAGTACCAAGAACACTAACATAGAATTGAAGGCTCTTGGTAGGCACCAGCTCCAGGTCTCTGCTCAGTGAGTTGTGTAGGTGTTGTCTTCAGCAGCAGAGCCTTGATGATTCTTTGTGGAATCTAACCAATAACCTTGGCAACAGCCTGGGTTGTTAGAACCCCTTTGGCTAACAACTCAGTGGGTTAGATGTAACTCTTTCCTGGTACTGTAATCTTCATTTGGTGAGAAAAGATGGCCAGGTGGGGTTCTTTCTCCAGTATTACTTGGCAGTTTCATTTATATTGCCTTGATATATGTATGTTTTAGGAAGCTTCTGCTGTATTAGGTTTCCATGCGATCTCTCTAATGGTCCTTAATTTTAGTTACCTCTCCCTGTATCCCTGCCTTCATCCCTACTTCCCTCCCCCTCCCCATTTGATCATACCATTCCAGCCCCACCCTTGTATATTCATAACTATTCTATTTCCCCTGCCTAGGGAGGTCCTTCCTCCCCCAGGTCACTTACTCTATGCCTAACCTCTGTGATTCTGTGGTCTATAGCTTGGTTATCATTGATTTAACAGCTAAGATCCACATATAAGCAAATATGGACCTTACTTGTCTTTCTTGGTCTGGGTTACCTAACTCAGGGTGATTTTTCAAAGTTAATCCATTTACCTGCAAATTTTATGTTTAATTTTTAAACTTAAATCTAGATGGTTTCCAATTTCTAGCTATTATGAATAGAGCAGCAATGAGCATGGCTGAGCAAGTGTTCCAGTAGTAGTAGTAATATGAAGCATCCTTTTTTGGGTATATGCCCCCGGTAGATATAGCTGGATCTTGGGGTACATCATTTTCCATCTTCCTGAGGAACTGTCACACTGATTCCCACAATGACTGTTGAAGTTTGCACTTGTACCAGCAATGGATAAGTGTCCCCTTATTCTCCATCCTCACCAGCATGAGCTGTCATTTGTTATCTTAGCCATCCTGACAGGTGTAAGATGAAATCTCAAAGTAGTTTTGATTTGCATGTCCCTGTTGACTAAGGATGGTGAACATTTAAGTCCTTCTCATCCCTTTGAGTTTCCTCTTTTGAAGATTCTGTTTATATCTGTACCCCTTTTCGAATTAGGTTATTTTGTTTTCTTTATACACTGGGTTTTTTAGTTATTTATATATTATTTTTACCTTTGCTCTTTATCAGATGTAGGGATAGTAAAAATCTCCCATTCCGTAGGCTGCCACTTTGTCTGAATGATGGTGTCCTTTGCTGTACAAAAGCTTTTCAGTTTCATGAGATCCCACTTATTAATTATTGATATTAATTGTTGTTTGGGAATTATTTTCCAAATTAAGTAAAAGGAAAGGGAGAGTATCTAAATTGGCAAAATTAGAGATGAAAAGGGGGGACATAACAACAAACACTGGGGAAACTAGAGAATTAATAAGGACAAATCAAATCAGAAAATCTAAAATAAATGGCTAATATTCTCAATATATACCATCTGCCAAAGTTAAATCAAAATAAGATAAGCAATTTAAACAGACCTGTAACCCCTAATGAATAGAAGCAGTCTTTAAGTCTCCCAACCAAAAAAGACACAGGGCCTGATGATTTTAGCACATAATTCTACCAGACTTTCAAAGAATTAATACCAATACTCCTCAAATTATTTCCCAAAATAGAAAGAGAATGAAATTTGCCCAATTCATTTTATGAGGCCACAATTACCCTGATACCTAACCCACATAAAGACCCAGCAAAGAAAGAGAATTACAGAATTTCTCTTATAAATATAAGTGTAAAAATTCTCAAGTAGCTGCAAACTGAATCCAAAAACACATCAGAAAGAACACCCACCTTGATCAAGTAGGTTTCCTCCCAGAACTGCAGGGATGGCTCAACATGGGTAAATCTGTCGACGTAGTCCACCATATCAACAAACTGAAGGACAGCAACCACATGACTATCTCACTAGATGCAGAAAAGACTTTTGACAAGTCCAACATCTCTTCATGATACAAATCCTGCAGAGATGAGGGACACAAAGGACAATACCTCAACATAGTTTAGAGCAGAGCATGCCTGTTGCCAGTGTCAATTTATAAAGAATCTCAAAGCATTTTCATCAAAATCAGAAACAAAAGTTATCCACTCCATATTGATTCAATATAATACTCGAAGCCTTAGCTAAAGCAGTAAGACATCTGGAAGAAATCAGAGTGAAACAGATGGGAAAGGAAGGAGTCAGAGTATCTATTTGTAGATGATATGATAGTATACATAAAGGACCTAGAAAATTCCACTGAGAAACTCTTAACAGCTGATAAACACTTTGAGGGAGGTGGCTGAACATAAAATTAACAACAACAGCAAAACCATAGCTCTCCTGTATACAAATGACAGACTGAGAAAGAACCATGGGAAAAACACCTTTTGTAATAGCCTCAAATGATATAAAATATCTTGTTAACTTAAGCCATGCAAGTGAAAAACTTTTAAGAAAGGGGCTGGAGAGATGGCTCAGTGGTTAAGAGCACTGACTGCTCCTCCAGAGGACCCAGGTTCAATTCCCAGCACCCACATGGCAGCTTGCTGCTGTCTGTAGATCCAATTCAAGAGAATCTGACATCATTATACCAATGCGCATGAAATAAAGTTAAATAAAGTTTAAAAAAAAACTTTAAGAAAAAAGGAAATTGAAGATACCAGAAGATGAAAAGCGCTCTTATGCTCATGCATTGGTAGGATTAATATAGTAAAAAAAAATGGCCATCCTACCAAAAGTAGTCTACAGACTCAATGCGGTCTCCACCAAAATTCAACACAGGTCTTCACAGATTGAAAGGACAGTTCTTGACTTCATATGGAAACACAAAAATCCATGATAGCCAAAACAGTCCTGATCGGTATAAAGAGCTGTGGGGGGGGAGGGGGAGGTATCATGCTCCCCTGTTTCAAGTTGTACTGCAGAGCTATATTAATAAAAACAGCATGGTGTTGGCACAAAAACAGACATGTTGATCAGTGGAACCAAACTGAAGACCCAAACATAAATCCACACTCCTATGGACACCTGATTTTTTTTATTTAAAAAAAATACACAGGCCTTTAATCCCAGCACTCGGGAGGCAGAGGCAGGCGGATCTCTGAGTTCGAGGCCAGCCTGGTCTACAAGAGCTAGTTCCAGGACAGGCTCTGGAAACTACAGGGAAACCCTGTCTCGAAAAACCAAAAAAAAAAAAAAAAAAATACACAGAAAAAAGACAGCATCTTCAACAAGTGGTTCAGCTCAAACTGGATGGCTGCATATAGAAGACTACGAATAGATCATACTTAGCGCTCTGCACAAAATTCAGCTCCAAATGGATCGAAGACCTCAAAATCAATAGAAGAAAAAATGGGGAACAGCCTTGAGCTCAATGACAACAGTTGTGCTGTTTTTTGAGAAAATGTCCCAGATCTGTAGGTTCAGGGCTGTCCTGGGCATGAGGAGTAGCAGATGCCAAAATCATAGTGTTGAGAAACTGACAGGATGGCATTGGGACTGTCTACATAGCTACACAGTGCAACATACGTAGCAGGTACCTGACACTCATTGTTCATGTAACACAGACTGAAGAGGTCCTGGGAGGGAGGCTGGTAAGCACCCATTGGGTTGAATCTACCGCTTGGCACGCCGCTTCTTCAGGAATAATGTGACTACAGTTAGTGTTTCTGGACCCAAGAATTTGCAAAGAAGCCACTCCCCCAGCCCTATGTTCTTGGGTGGATTAAGGAACCTTAGTGCTGTACCTCAGTGCCATCCTCCCAGTGTGGGGAGGGTTCTGTGATCCTACAGAGAGGCCAAGAGAAAAGAGCAGGGTAGGGACACAGCCAGAATCTCTGCCCATTAGCATTAAGGGGCCTTGAATGTTTAGGAATGGTCCAGGGTCAAAGATGACTGGCCATCTCTCTCTCTCTTCCAGGACTACTTGGACCTGGCAGCATCCACTCCGTCTGACTCACTGCTTTACGATGATGGCCTCTCAGAAGAGGAGACGCCCCTGGTGGACTGTAACAGTGCTCCCCTCCCGCGCTCCCTCCCTTCTACATGGATTGAAAACAAACTCTATGGTAGAATTTCACATGCATTTACTAGATTCTAGCAACGCTGCTCCCTCTGCACCATCCCAACTCTCTGTACTGCTTGTACTCGGTACTCTGTACTGAGTGTTTCTGACCCCCAACGAAACCAAAGCCTCCTCTGAACCCTTTTCTTTGTAAATACCTGACTTTGCATCCAGTTTACATTCAGGCGTTTTGCAGCTATGTCTTTCTAAAAGGATGTGAGAATAAGTTTCATTCCCACGCAGCCCAGCAACTTAAGATGATACAGGAGAAGCGGATTAGAGCAGAATTCTCAGGGGACGCTGGGAAGCGACTCACAGTACTTCTGACTTCGTTACCTAGATAAATTTCGCCTGATCTGGGGAGGGATTCAATTGAGCAAGGGGAAGTTGGCATCCCCAGTTTGCAGTGAGAGCTCAGCTAGAGGGCACCTGGGCTGAGATGAGCCTCAGGAAAGCCCTTCCACACTCCCGCTTCCAGATAACTTGTCCACCGCCATACCGTGTGGGGCAGCGGGAAAACCATGTGGGCCCTGGGCAGACACCAGACTGCGGCTGTCACGTCCTTTGCACCGTACCCCCATTCCAATGTTGTCCCTTACGAAGCCAGTGCTAAACACTGAGCCAATGCTTTCTGAAAGAACATAGTCTCTGGTGCTGTGGCCTTGCAATGGACAGTAAATACGGTTCTTGCCAAAACTCCTTCTTTGTCTTGGATTAAATACTTGAAATTTTTTCCGCTTTCTAACTTCATCCTTGTTCCCTTTTGAAATCTTGAAGCTTCGAGCTCTTTCAAGCGAAGGTAGGTTCTTTTCCACATGCTTCCTGAGTCACAGGTCCTCACTGGCTGTAAGCGTAGTGCTACCTGCCCTGTGTACTGCCGATGCTGCGGGGCAGCCCTGTGTGTGCCCTCCATGGGACGGGAAGCCTTCCTCCTCCATCTTAGCTGGGATGACAGAAAGTTTTCTCCGGTGTTCCCACTACAGGAAGCTGTGTGTGTAGTCCAGCCATTTGCTGATGCTTTTTACACCGTCCTAGAACAGTTAGGTGCTTCACCAGCTCTGTTTCAGATTCAAAAGCCTAAACTCATAGACGTTGAGATGGGTAGAATCTGCTAACTTACCCTTGCCAGGAGCGCGTGGTATTTGCCCCAAGTCAGTGTTTTAGAAACCTGGGATGCAAAACCATTAATGGAATTGGCGCAGAAAGTGCAAGTTGGTTTAACCGTCAAAGGGAGTTTTGCCAAGGCCTTACTGTCTGCACATGAAGTTTGAGTTCTTCAGTGCAGAACGAATTATCTGTTTTCATTTTTAGGCATGTCAGACCCGAACTGGCCTGGAGAGAGTCCTGTACCACTCACGAGAGCCGATGGCACTAGCACTGGGTTCCCAAGATATGCAAATGATAGTGTATATGCTAACTGGATGGTTTCACCCTCAGCGGCAAAATTAATGGACACATTTGATAGCTAACATTCCTTTGTGAACGGTAACGGACTCCCAAGGGGGAAGAAACATGCTGAGAGCACCAAGTCCACCGGCCTCTTTGTGCACATCACACTGGCCAAGACCAGCCCCGGGTGGCAGACTTGTTTTCTGTAGTTTGTTTTAGCTGGTTTCCAAAGTGGTTTCACTTCCAGTAGCCGGTGGTTGTCCCTCCTAGCACACCTGCCCCACTGGCTGGGCGTTCGGGTCTCTGGTTAGATCCCCTTTCCCTTTAGGATCGGGGGTAGCGCCTCTGTTGGTCTGTTCTTCAGTCGACACCCACGAGCTCTGTGTCCACACGCGTGGGGTCTGCCATTCACAACTTGTATGAGAAATTGTACCTGAGCTGTTTGATTTTTTTTTTTTCTGGTGGATCAAAACCTATCACACACACACACAGAAAAAAAAAGTTTTACCATGAAGCACACATTCAATCAACAACATCAGTTGAATCAAGAGGCCAGGATGACCTGTCCTTGTTTAAAATGAGAGAGATCCCGATAAGGATCTCGGTGGGAGCATCAGAGTCCACCAGGGCTGGGAGGGAGAAGGGACCTCAGGGCAGTATATGACATCCTGAATATAGATTTTTGGTTGTTTTTTTTTTTTTAAGCATATAACCTTTTTTTAGGAAAATGTTTTGTTTCCGTCATGGTCACATGACTTAGATTTAGCACAATGGAGAGATTTGGTGCTGCCCTTGCTATGTCCGAGGCAGCTTGAGAGAAGTGGCCCCACAAGACTGACTTTCCCTTGAGCCCTCTGCATCCTTCTCATGCATTCAGCACTGAGTGACTACCACCAACTGACCAGAACAGGATGAAGACAAGGGGGTGTTTGGAGCGAAGTGTCCTTCAGGCTCAGAATTGCAGAGGCCTTGAGCCACAAACGCTGCCACACTCCCCACCCCCCGCAGCACACCATCCTGCGGTACCCCCTACCACCAAAGAGTGCACTTGCTTCAGCATCGGGGCAGGTGGGTTTGTCTCGATGTGACTGGTATCCTGTCAACGCCCAAAGGGAAGAACAGTTCAGCTAGTTGTAAGAAGTTGCCCTGGTAACGACTGAGGTGAGAGAGCAAGGTTTTGGCTCTTATAGAGCTTGTGTGGAAGGCACATCTGTCAGCTCTTCCTGTCTTGTCATTTATGCTGCTATGGCACGTGTTTTGGTTTCTTCGGTTCTGACCATGACTCACGTGGAAGGTTCTTTCTGTACTGTTGGTCTGTAGCCACGGACACTCCACCCTCCTCCAGGGTTTCAGGGGTGGCTCTTAGAAGTCTCCGCAGCCCTTTTGACTGTCTCTGGACTGTCACTTCCCAGGAAATGGTTATATTACCAAAACACTGCCTGGTCTCCAGGCTTAAAGCACTGTGATAGGACTTTTAAATAATCATAGGAAAACACTATATTTTATGGACATTTCGCAAACACTATAAAGTTGTGACATTTTATGTGGCTCAGAATGCTCAGCTAAGTATACCAGATAGAGCCTTAGAAGTGTAATATTTGTGTGCACACAGCCAGGCCAGACAGAAAGATGAAAAAATACTTAGGCATATAATGTGGCTTTAGTTTGGGCCATCTTTTTTTCAGATATACTGTGATAATTTTTTTATATATATATATAACTCTCTTGTCATGGGGCCCTATTTGTTTTTCAGATTGCTTAATGGTAGTTTTATTAAATACAAAAATAAGGATAAACTCAGATTACTCAATATGCCTACATAGTAAGTGCCAATTGCTACAGCAGATTGGGTCTCATAGGCTGAGAGCTCCGAATCTGAATAGCTGGCCCATCTGTGGGGAGTTAACACTTAATAACTTGTCTGTCTGATCCTGAAATGAAAAAGTACCCATTCTTGTTAAAGTACATATTCTTGTTAGCACTATCAGACAGATTTTCATCTACATATATGCAAAACCACATACTAAATGTTACCGAGTATTAAGTAGCAATCTGTCAGCTATTAACATTTGTAAGATCCATTATAGAAAGGCTATTAAACCATACCGTATTGGTTTGTTTTTGTAATCAAGGTGACTAAGGAAATAATTCCAGTTGTGTAAATAAAATGATGAATCATAAAATGTGTCAATTTTTTTCTCTTCTGGTTGCAAAACTGAGGTCAGGTTGTTGATTTTAAAGTTTATGCGCATAATTAAAACATTACACTCTGTGGAGCACCCACGGGAGAACAGTGGTGCAGGTGGTGGCCTTTGTAGGAAGCATGGGAGAGCAGCACCGATGAGGGCCGTGGTGCTGCTGATGGGTATGGCGCAATGTTCAAGCGGTAAGTTGCCTAGACCTGCAACTCCAGGATTTCTTCCTCGCGGGAAACCTTCCTTAGAACAAAGCAGTGGCCCGTGTTGATACTCACTGTCCTCCAGAATTTTTAGCTGCGAATTTCGGTTATCTTGTCACAGTTATTAAAATCTGCATAGTGTAAATAAAAGTCACAGACAGTAAACGCAAACTCAGCCAGTTAGGAAGCTTAACACACCAGCCACTTCATTTTAGCCTTGGTGTTTGGGCTCTCACAAGCTCCTCAAGACCCATCAGCTCCTCCAACCAGGGCAAACTCATTAGTAATACCAGCCTTGTCTGTGACCACATTGTGTGTTGTTTCAGTGCACGCTTGTGTACTCGACAGACTGTCACCAACACTCTCCTCACTCCTCATGGACAAATTCTAGGTCATCCTGCCATCCTTCACTTTTTCCTACTTTCAGGGTTAGTCAGGACCACAAAAGCTGGAAAGATGCCCAAAGTTCAGATACATCTTGGGCAGTGTTTTACATAAATATGTTGGAAACAGCTAGTTCGCCCCCCCCCACCAGTGGCATAAACTCCATGAGGGTTTTGTGCCTTCGTGTAATTTTTTTCTCCTTGTAAACATACCAACCTCTGTGAATGATTCTTCCATGTCCTACCATATGGCCAGCTATTTGAGTGGAAAGCTAGATAAATATATCCAAGAGCAAGTCAAAGACAAATGTTTTATATGTAAAAAGAATTGAGGTAGAAGCACGCTTCCCACTTTATAAAGAACGCATAAAGGAAAGCTGCTTAAATTCCCCTAGACAGATGGAATGGAGGACCACCCTTCCTCTCCTTCAAGCAAGTTCACATAGCATAGCTTCCCCAGCCTCTAAGAGCGCTGGCTAGGAGGCTGAGGGCTTCACCTCTTGGCTGTGAGAGGAAGTGCATGAGGAACAGCAAGTGATTCCCACTCTTCAGTGTGCAGATTGTTGTGATAGGGCAGCTTGTTCGTTGCCGATTACTCGGTCCCAAAATCACGCAGAAATTGTGTTAATTAAATCACTGCTTGGCCCATTAGCTCTAGCTTCTTATTGGCTAACTCTTAGATATTAACTCATTTCTATTAATTTGTATATCACCACATAGCAGTGGCATACCAGCAAAGTTTCAGCATATCTGGCTCCCGTGGCTACATGGCTTCCTTTTGACTCCAACTTCCTTCTCCCAGCATTCAGTTTAGCTTTCCCTGCCTATCTCTGTTCTGCCCTGCTCTGCTATAGGCTCAAAGCAGTTTTTTGATGCACCAGTGATATTCACAGCATACAGAGGAGAATCCCCCATCATCAGATTGTCCAGACTGGCATCTTCTCTTAGCCCACACAGGAAGTCCCTCTTGTGTTTTTGATTGCAGCACCTTAGCTTCATAGGATGTCCCACTTCATTGGCATGCCAGCAGTCATAGGATGGATCATCTTAGGTAAGATCGTGAGAAACCAGATGTTGTATACAGAGAATGGTTTAATTTTGTCCCATTGCCATACCCTATAGCAAGGAAAATCATCCCCCTAGAGAATAAGCAGATAGCTCTTTTCACTTCCAGTGTTAACATTATGGGAACATTATGTTTGTGATTATGGCACTGTGTGTTGGTCACAAGATGTGTTTTCAGCTTTGGGGACATGTTAAATTACAAGACCTGGCCAATAAGCCCAGATACAGGAGGCTTGGCAGGGACACATCTTTTGGTGGCATTGCAGGGAATGGGGTTGGACAATAAGGAGAGAACCCATAGCCTGAGAGCATTTGAGCCACTATGACATCACCTCCCTTCTGTACCAGGATACCAGCGTTGGGTGACACTTTAATTCAAGTTAAAGTAAGTGTTGATAGGAAAGATAAAAGAGAGACATCCTATAGCCTAAATATAGTAGCCATTTTTCAACTGGGAGAGTAGAAACAGTTTTGAAATTTCGTAATTCAGATACTTATCTTGAAAACTGTCGACTTCATAAATAAAAATATAAGGTCACTTTGAGTGTTTCATTTTTGTCACGAGTCCAGACTTAGGACAGGAACAACAATGTCTTCTTCTTTGACTGTTTTTACCCTTCACTCTGATCCTTTCATGGGTTTTGAAATATCTAGTCTGTGTTTGGATAATACACACAGCGGCTTGTGTTACCTGAGGCCAGAGACCGGGGCCTGAGCCTGTAGTAGCTGGACGGTGTTGCATCACAACCCTGTTGTGAGGCCTTCGTGCCCATCGAGGCTATGCCCTTCACATATCTTGGGTCACCCTGAAAGTCTTAAAGGACTTGGGAATTTTCCTGGTGCCTCTGTGGTCATGGGGCCCATTTGAGTGATGTTCCTGAATTCTTGAAAACCACAGGGTAAGGAGTCAGACCAGAAGCTTGAGGAGCGTCCTCAGTTTATAGATAGAAAAGTGAGCTTATAATGATTTCTAAGACTAGGAAGAAGTACCCAGTGGGGGGATGCCAGGATCACAGTAGAGTAGGTACTCTCAACACCTGGGAGGCCGAGACAGGAAGGTCACCACTACGGTGGGAGACACAGCCTCTGAAGAAAGGAAGGAAAGGACATCGAGAGTGGATGAATTCTGGCGTCCTAGAAGGCACTCGACTAAGGAAGTACTGTAGCGGTGTGGTGTGTAAAGATCTAGTGCAGGAATTGCCCCTATCATGATTGCCTGTTAGCTGCACAGTCTGTACTTGGGGACACCTGAGGTTAGCTAAGAAGAATTAGATTTTCCTGTCTTTCTCCTTGGAGTCAGAGTCTAAACATTGTGTTTTGTAAGGCATTACTGAATCCCACAAGGGGTGCTTCCTTTGACAAGCTACTTGGTTTCAGCCATGACTTTGGGTAAGCCTCCTTTCTTAGCTTAGTACTTTTTCTTTCCTTTTTATTTTAAGCTTCAACATAACCCCTTTTGGAAGAGTCCCTCTCCTTTGAAACACACCTTTCTCTGGAAGATAGAAGTGTAAACAACACCTTGTTGACTGGCCATTTTTGTTGGCATTCTATGTACAGGGTCATGAACATCCAAAGCCATGTGTACTCCAAAAACATATTTCCTGTCCCTTCTCTGTGTTTGTTCCATGGCTAGCTAGTTGATAAGTTATATGTGCTATATCAGCCATGTAGACTGATGTTTATCTCAGGTGGAGGACTATAATCTAAAGGCGTGCTTAAACTGCCACAGTATAGCCTACTTGATAACTTAGATGCTAATATACAGTTCATCCACCAATAAGTATTAAGTCCAGTTTCTCATGAGGAGGATATAATAGATGGGAGCAAGGTCAGAGAGTAGGCCAAATGAAGTAGAATAGTCACCAGGTTCTTTTCCTGGAGGGGCAGCAGAGAGGCAGGCTTCAGGATGAAGTGTAACGTAAGCAGGAGAGCTATTGTATCTCATCAGGTTAGCTGAACCAGGAGTGGGAAGGAAGTCAAAAGGGCTAATGAGAAAGGTCAGCTTTAAGCAAAACACGATGATGCACACAAATGAAAATTTAGCAACAAAACCCATTATTTTAAAAACAAAGCTTCCCACCCTCTTGGTTTCTTCAACAGCAGAATGGAGGCACTATAAGTGCCGGCCATGAGACATCCTTTGGGCATGTATTAGGGTTCTCTAGAGAAACAGAAAAAATATGATGAAATACATTACAAAATGGGGATAGTAGGTTGGCTTACATGGTGTCTTCGTTATAGTTTTTATTGCTGTGAAGAGACACCACGACCACGGCAACTAAAAATAAAATGTTTAATTGGGGTGACTCACTCACAGTTTCAGAGGTTCAGTTCCTTATCATCATGATGGGGAGCAGGGCAGCAGGCAAGCAGACATGGTGCTGGAGATGAGAGTGCTACATCTTGCAGGCAACAGGAAGTCAACTGACTGTCACACTGAGGGAAGCTTGAGCAAAAGAGACCTCAAAGCCCACCCCCACAGTGACACACTTCCTCCCTCCAGAAAGGCCACACCTCCTAATAGTGCCACTCCTTTTAGGGGCCATTTTCTTTCAAACCACCATACATGGTTCAGGCTGTGTAGTCCAACGATCGCTGTCTGCACATTGGAGAGGCGGAAAACTCAGAAGCCATTCAGTCACTGAGGCTAGACCTGACAGTGAAGACCTGGAGGATTCCCAGAGGGATGCCAGTCTTTATTTGATTTTGAAAGCCTGAAGAAACTGGGTTCCATGTAACAGAATAAATGCACTCACCGAGGACCACAGGCAAACAGGTAACAGTGGTCCTGATTTTCCTTAGAACTCTCTGTACTGCTGCTACCATGGGAAGGTGCCACCTGCTCTTGTAGAACATCCTTTCCCTCGGTTAATCTTCAGGAAGTACCCCTCATGGGTCCACCTGGAAGCATGTCTCTTAGTTGGTCCCTGGTCAAATCAAGTTAAAAGTCAAAATTAACCATTATAGGATGGAACACAGGTTTTGATCATTTTTCTAGTTCTAATTTTGAAGCACATTGAGTAAGCATAAGTAATAGTTTAGTAGAGCCTACTAGAACTTTTTATTAGTCCTGCTCCTGTCATTTTCCCCTCTATCTTTGAAATCTTGATTCCTTAACTGGTGTATGTGTAATATGTGATTCAGAAAGCAAAGGTCCTCACAGAGTAATGTCAACCTGCAGAAGGAGCAGTGTTTATATGAGAGACCGTCATGCTTGCTATCCAAAGTGAGGAGAATTGTATTCCTCAGAAGACACATTTTGGGCCTTATCCCAGAACTGTAGACCTTCTTTGGAAGTAGGACGCTTCATATTATGGAAGCAAATTAAAATGAGGTTATACATGCTGGGCAGTGGTGGTGGATGCCTTTAACCCCAGCACTTGGGAGGCAGAGGCAGGCGGATCTCTTTGAGTACAAGGCCAGCATGGTCTACAAAGTGGGTTCCATGGCAGGCTCTAAAGCTACAGAGAAACCCTGTCTCAAAAAACAAAAAAAAAATGGGGTTATACTAGATTAGGGTGGGGCCTGGCTCCAGTGGCTGGTGTCATCAGATGGAGAAGGCAAATGCAGCATAAAGAGAGTGTGAAAGACAGTCGGAGACAGAGGTGTGCTTGGAGCATTGGAGATCTACAGCATACCAAGGGAAGCCAAGGGATGGCAGAAACCACTGGAGGAAATGTCAGAAAGGCATTCCACAGAACCTGGGAGTCAGACTGTGACACCTGGCTGTTGGGCTGTGACCTCCAGAACTGTGAGACTCAAATGGCTGTTGTTCTTGTGTCTGCTGACTTGTGACCTAGGAAACAATCCTATCCCCCAAGTCTATAGTTAATTTTCCTTGCATATTAAAGGCCATGGTACTACCAGCAATTTCCCTGTTCTGGAGACTTCATCAACCTTAGGGAGTTTTCTTGTGGGGTTCCTTTTGTAAGGTATCTCTACGGCCTCAGAGCCCCTCCTATTTGCACTACTGACAACCTCAGTTGTTAAATAGATGAGATGTGGGAAGTTGGACATGGAACTGTTAGATGTGCAAAGCCGCAAGTGTACTTGGGTTCCTCTCTTGTTTTTTTTTTTTTCCCCTTTCAAAATTCTAGTCTGGTGTTGCAGCTTGGGCCAGGGGCTATCTCTTTACTCCTCTTTTATTACAGAATCGCACCTCCAGTTCCAGGTTTAACTCCACAGAGAAAATTATAACAATGCATTTTCTATTTTATATCTCTGTGTTGGTTTGAATGAGATGACCTCCATAGGCTCTTGAGTCCCCAGTTAGTGGAACTATTTAGGCAGCATTAGGAGGTGTGGCCCTGTTGAAGGAGGAGGTGTGTCACTGGGAGTGGGCTTTGAGGTTTCAAAAAACCCAAGCCACAGCCAGTCTCACACACACTCCCTCTCTGCCTGCAATATATAAATCAGATACAGGCTCTCAGGCACCGTCCAGAGCTGTTGCCCACACCTGATGACCTGCTAGCGGCCACACTTCCTACCACAATGATCATGAACTAACCCTCTGAAACTGTAAACGAGCCTCCAATTAAATGCTTCCTTTATAACTTGCCTTGGTTTTTGGTGTCTCTTCACAGCAATAGAACAGTAACTAAGACAACCTTTTATATTATCTTTTTGTTGTATGATTGGCTCATGATCCAGTCTTTTTATTTAAAGTATTTTAGATACAGTTTTAAGAGACTTCACTCTCATGGTTTGAAATCATCTCGTGGGCTGTGTTAACACACAGGGAACTCCTGCAAGTGCCTTTCTGTCAGCTCCACCTGCTTTTGCCTTCCATAATTTTGCATTACAGAGTAGAAATAGATCAGGTAATCCTGGATCATTTCCTGCCCCTCTGCCAAACACTGTTATTCTATGACTAATTGCCAGTATTATCTAGGAAAATCCTTAATTATAGTTTGCTTTTAGTATTTTCCTTTCATGTTTTTAATTACGTTTACCCGCCGTGTGTCTGTGCACACATTCACATGCCGCAGTGTGTGTGGAGCTCAGAGGACAACCATCAAGAGCCTCTTCTCTTCTTCCATCACGCAGCTCCCAGGGATCTAACTTTGCTGTTAAACTTTGCAGCAAGCGCCTCTAGCCATGAAGTCATCCCTCTGGCCCTGTCCAAGGTTCACATTCTACAGCTGTCTGCATATGTGTGGCTTATAGGAAGTGTGAGCCTTTAAAGAAACAACTAGCGTTTGCAGGGACTAGGCAGGGATCTGAACAAAAAGAAGGAAGTGATGGACAGCTGGTGGAAGGCGAGAGAAGGGAGCAATTCGAGGGGGTGGGGCACGGATTCAGGGAGACAATTAGAGGATGCATCTACTAGGAAACCCACCTGGTATTTTGCTAGTAATATTTATCAAATTGGATTCATTTTTGAATTGGACTTTCACTTGGAGACTTCTGTTTAGTGATTACAAGCTACTGCACAAAGCGCCCGGGAAGCATTCTTCCCTTTGGTCTGTGAGCTGTCTCTCAGCTGAGTGCTTGGGTCCAGTTTCTGGTTTCCAAATGCTCCCTTGGTGAAGTGAATACATTTCAGAGAGGGTGCAACAGCTGTGATTGTGAACACAGTGCTGGTGCTCCTTCACTTAAAACGAGGTGACATCCTGCTAACCTTAGTGTAAACGGAGAGTGCCAGATGTCACCATGTATTTACTCCACCTTGCCAACTGAACGCCATGGCTTAGCAATGCGACCCACTGTAGAGTGCTGCTTGTTCACTTTTAGGACTCTGTGGCTAACTGCGGGCTGTGGCTCAGCAGGAGAGCCCACGGGTACAGATTACCAGTGAGGGAAATAGAACAGGGGACAGCCACAAGATGGGGAACCTGAATTAATTTGCTACCACCCCAAGAAGAGGAGCCCTGGGAGAATGACAAGCCTAAAGTACAGGTGGCAAGAGTCTGGAGTCAGGCAATGAAGTGCTGATAGAAATACCGACCCGCCTTAGCTTGCCAGGGGCAGATCTCATCCACTAAGATTAGGCCTGGTGCTTGTAGTCTAGAGCCTAAACTCAAGGAGTGGGACAACTCTGGCGCTGCCTGTCTGCCACTCATGACTGTGAATCTTGATGGCTGAATCTTCAGTGCTTTGCTTGACCCTGAGCTGCACCCCTCCAGCAGAGTGTCTGATAATGAGGAAGTCTTATAAGTACCAGGACAGAGTCTCACCAGACTCTAGATATCAGGGCTGTGGTTGTGTCTACTCTCCAGCAACTTGGAAACACATCCTAGCTAAAACAGCCACCTCAGAGGTGGCTTTGCAGAGCTTTGAAGACGCAGAAGGGCAAAGCTGCCCAGCTCACACACTACCAAGCTTAAGTGAGACTTGAGTGGCCCCTGATACCCAAGGAGGGAAAGCTATTAAAATGAAAGCACACCCTGCAGACACAGTATTGAATCCAATAGAGGCTCAAACCAGCTTAAACCATATAGAAAGAAAAGCCATGTGAGTTCGACTAAGCCTCTTTCATACAGCCAGTCTGTCTCCAATTTTCAAGGACCAGAATGCACCAAAACTTCATCCACATTTTCCCCACCTTGCCCTAAACTCTTTTTGTTTCTTTTAATAGTCATTTTAGCAGTGGTTGAATTATTTTCTTCTTTATTCATCTTCATATATACTTTAACTTTGTTTATACATCTTTTTCATTATTGAGCTACGTTTTTCTCTTCTTGTATTTTTTGTGTTCCATGTTTATCTCCCCCTTGCACCTTTTTGTTGTTTAAAAACAAAAACCCAGGGTCAGAGAGATGGTTCAGTAGTTAAGAGTACTGGCTGTTCTTCCAGGGGACTCAGGTTTGATTTCAGCTCCGACATGGCAGCTCACAACTGTAACTTTAAATAAAAAGGCAATAGAAAACATCACCAATTTACTTGATTAATAGGAAGAAAGAGCATCAAAACTGGAGGACAAACATGAAGAACTACTACATTCAAACATTTACAAGAAAAAATATGTAAATAAGAGATGGGGAGATGACTCTGTTGATACAGAAGTCTGAAACCAAAGTCCTGCATCCATTCAGTCCCAAAGAAATACACAAAGGCTTATATTAATTATAAACTGTTTGACCTATTAACTCAGGCTTATTATTAACTAGCTCTTACAACCTAAATTATCCCATAATTCTTGTCTATGCTTAGCCACATGACTTGGTAACCTTTCTCAGTGAGGCCTTCTCATCTTGCTTCCTCTGCGTCTGGCTGGTGTCTGTGTCTCTGCCTTTCCTCTTTCCAGAATTCTCTTATTCTGGTTGCCCCGCCTATACTTCCTGCCTGGCCCCTGGCCAATCAGCATTTTATTAAACCAACACGAGTGACAAATCCCACAGCAAATCTGCTGTTGGGAGACCTTGGTGGTTAGACATTGTAGTCTATCATGGCCTGAAAGGTCTCACCAAAGTTCAGCAACATGAGGGACTCTCTCCCCAGCTAGACTTCCTACTTTCTACCTGCCCTTATCTGGAGAATGTCTCTAGGCCCAGAGGACTGACCTTATCTGAAAGCTGTCTCTAAGTCTGGAAGCCTGATTTACCTTTAGCATGACCCTTGGCGCAATGTCCTGCTAGAAGCCTCCCCTACTGCGATACGGTAATAGACTTGTACTATGAGCTTTGCTATAGGACCCTGCTGCCACATATGAAGCCTTATGATAGGGGTGTGCCACTTAATGCAAGTTAGAGTTCGTCCCCAGACTCCCCAATCCTATGTATTTCCTATACTCTGGAATAAAGCTGAGCTGATTTACCTAAGTTATCTCCAGGAGAGCTGTCTCCATCATTTCCACAGTCACTGAAGCCTGCTCCTTGCTTTCATTCCCTCCACCCTTGTAGACCAATGGCCCCCAAAGAAGCAGCAGAGCCCATGGCCTGCCATGCAATCATGAGGAACTGACTTCTGATCCCCATGTAAAAGTCAAGCTTGGCAGAGTACATTTGTAACCCTAGTGTCATCAGTGAGCAGAGATGAATGGATCCCTACAGCTTGCTTTCCAGCCATCCTGTATCTTTAAGAGCTTCTGGTTCAGCGAGAGAAGTTTTCGCAAATAATAAGGTGGAGAGCAATAAAAGGGGGCACTTAGTATAGAGATCTGGTCTATACACATACAAGATATGCATGTGTGCTCTCTCTCTCTCTCTCTCTCTCATACACACACACACACACACACACACAATATTGTAACATAAAACAACTAAGTAAACATGACCGTAGAATCCAAGAACTCTGGGATATGATCAAGAGAGCAAACCTAAGAATTCATAAGGTATGTATATATACATGTACATATACATACACATACACATATATATGCACACATATGCAAGAGACACATAGAACCCAATCTGACAGCACCCTTCCATGGCACATTATAATGAAGATGCTAAAACTACAAAGATAAGAAACAATATTAATAGGTGCAAGGGAAAACACCAATTCACCTACAATGGCAAACAGAATAATATCAGATCTATTGTTAGCATCCCTAAAAATCAGAAAAGCATTGAACAATATATTTCAAGGCCTGAAATTAGGTGCCAACCATCACTGCTATGTACAGCAAAGCTATCTTTATTATATTATCCTTTTAAAGATTTAATTTTTATTAAGTAAGTGACATTCTGCTTCCATGTATGCCTGCAGGCCAGAAAAGGGCACTAGATTTCATTTTAGATAGTTGTGAGCCACCATGTCACTGTTGGGAACTGAACTCATGACCTCTGGAAGAGCAGCCAGTGCTCTTAACCTCTGAACCATCTCTCCAGTCCATTTTTATTTTTTAAATTTAATTAAAATATAATTATATGATTTCCCCCTCCCTGTCCTCCCTCCAACTTCTTCTATACCCACACCACTCCCTTTCAAATACATGGCCTCTTATTCTTTAATTATTATTGTTACATATATATTATATATAAACAAAAAATATGGAAATTCAACCATGGAGTCTGTTTAGTGTCACTTGTATATTTTTAGGACTGACCGCATGGGACTGGATAACCATTTAATAGGTTCATCGTTGGAGCAAACTCAGTCTCCTTCTCTCAGCAGTTTGAAGCCCCACAAGATTTCCCCCATCCACATTGGCATGACAACTGGTACTATCATCCAGGTCTTGTTTAAGAAGACATATTGTTGCGATTTCATGGGTGTAGCTTCCCTGCTACATCTGGAAGATTCAGTCTTACAACAGATATCCTGATCCTCAGGATCTTACAGTCTTTCCACCCCCTCTTCCACCATTTTCCCTGAGCTTTGGAATGGGGATATGTTGTAGATGAATCACCCCACAGCCACTTCTCTGCATTTTGAGTAGTTAAAGCTTTCTGTAATGGTCTCCATCTATTGCAAAACCAGCTTCCTTGGTGCAGGATGAGAGGTTCATACATCTGTGAGTAGAAGGGAAGTAATTAGGATGCAGTTAGGAAGTCTATTGGTTTAGGGATAGCGGTAGTAGTTCTCCTATGACCTCACTAACTACCAGTAACTGACTAAGTTTTACGGTACCAGACATAGCTTTCTTCCTGTTAAGTAGCTCTTACGTCCAATTAGGCAGCAGTTTCTTACTGTCCAGGCATAAGTATTAATATTGTACTTTTAGGGACGTCATCCTGTGATAGTTTGAATGTAATTGACCCCCATAATCTCATCGGGAGTGGCACAATTAGGAGGTGTGGCTTTATTAGAGTGGGTATGACTTTGTTAAAGAAAATGTGTCACTGTGGGGGTGGGCTTTGAGGTTTCCTATGCTCAGGATAACACCCAGTGTCTCAGTCAACTTCCTGTTGCCTGTTAAGCTGTAGGACTCTCAGCTATTCCTCTAGCACTATATTTGCCTGCATACCACCACGCTCCCCACCATGATGATAATGGACTGAACCTCTGAAACTGGAAGCGAACCACCCAAATTTAATGTTTTTATTATAAGAGTTGCTATGGTCAGTTGGGCAGTGGCTGGTGCATGCCTTTCATCCCAGCACTCGGAAGGCAAAGGTAGGCGGATCTCTGTGAGTTCAAAGTCAGCCTGGTGTACAGAGCGAGTTCAGGACAAGCTCCAAAGTTACACAGGGAAACCCTGTCTTGAAAAACAAAAAAACAAAAACAAAAAAAAAGAGTCGCTGTGGTCATTCTGTCTCTTCACAGCAGTAGAGACCCTAACTAAGATGCTTGCCATGCTGACCGTTGTTGTGGTTCATAGAAATCACATCTCATCAAGGCTGTCAAATGTTTCCTCCCTTGACAGTTTACATAGCACTTTCTGTTATTATGAAAATTAGTCATCCGACCTTTGATTCAAATTCAGTTGGATTCTTCCAAGTCTTGTGTCTAAAATGTGTGACATCTTTAGCAATAGGAACTTGCCTTGAACTTCTGAGAGACAACCAAGGGGAACAAACATAGCCTGCATTGTTTGGGGATTCTCTTGGAATCCTTTGCCCAATAACTCAAGAAGGTTTCTCATGATTTGTACTGGATGTCCCCCCCTCCCCCAGTTAAAGCTCCTGTTGTGGTTTGAATGAAAATGGCCTTCACAGGCCCTTAGGGAGCAGCACTATCAGGAGGTGTGGCCTTGTTGGAGGAAGTGTCTCACTGAGGGTGGACCTTGAGGTTTCAGATGCTCAAGCCCGGCCCAGTGTGACTCCCTTTCTGCTGTCTGCTGATCCAGATGTAGAACTCCCAGCTCCTTCTCCAGAACCATGCCTGCCTGCATGCAGCTGCTGAGCTTCCCATTATAACAATAATGGATCAAACCTCTGAACTTGTAAGATAGCCCCAATTAAATATTTTTCTTTATAAGAGTTGCTGTGGTCATGTGTCTCTTCAGAGCAATAAAACCATAACTGACAGCTCCCCATCCATTTTTTTCTCTTTTCATCTCAATTCCATCCTGCTAGTCCCTTCTCTGGTGTTCCTCTTCTGTCTTCCTCCCAAAGTGCCCTCTTTCCCCCGAGTTTCTGCGCTTACTCCATGTATGCTCACATCTGAGGATTCGATGTGAAGAGCTTCACACAATGACAGTTTGTCTTCAGATGCAGCATTTATCTTTGTAGTTCTGGGTACCTCATCCAACATAATCTTCCCTAGTTCCATCAATTTACCTGAAATTTTCAGGATTTTATTTTTATTTTTTTCTTTTCAGCTGACTGGTATTCCATTGTGTGTGGTGTGTGTGTGTGTGTGTGTGTGTGTCTGTGTGGTGTGTGTCTGTGTGTGTGTGTGTGTGTGTGTGTGTGTGCGAGAGAGAGAGAGAGAGAGAGAGAGAGAGAGAGAGAGATATTCATTATCCATTTATCAGAAGGACATTTATGTTGTCTCTATTTTTAGCTATTGTGAATAGTCTGGCAATAAGTATTGATGATCATGTGTCTATGGAGTATGATGGTAAGTCCTTTGGGCATATGCCAAGAAGTGGCATAGATGAGTCATATGGTAGATTTGGTTTTAGTTCTTCAAGGGTTCTCTACACCGATTTCTGGAGTGACTGTACCAGTTCACAGTCCCACAAATAGTGAATGAGGGTCCCCCTTTTCTCACATCCTCTCACCAGTACCTGTTGTTGGCATAAGATACATTGCTCTAATTGCTAAGGATGGTAAACACTTTCTGAGATATTGATTAGTCACTTTTATTATTTCTATTGAGAACTCTCTGTTCAAATTTATAGCCCATCTTTTTTTAAAAATTGGGTCATTTGTTTCCTTGACTCTTTTAAAATTTTCTTTTATAAATTATGGATATCAATACTTTGTCAGATGTATAGCTGGCAAAGATTCTATCCTACTTCGTGGGCTTCCTCTTTCCTCAGTTGATTATTTCCTTAGATATACAGAAGTTTTTTTGATATTTTAAGATACCAATAGTCAATTGTTAGTCTTACATCTGGGCAAATGGAGTTCTATTCAGAAATTTTTTTCCCATATCTAAATGCTGCAGGATATCACCTATGTTTTCTTCTGGCAGTTTCAGTATTTCAGGATCCACTTTGAGATCTTTGCTTTTTTTTTAGCTAAATTTTGTACGGGGTGATAGACACAGGTCTAACTTCACTCTTCTCCGTATAGACATCCAGCAGTTTTCCCAGCACCAGTTGTTGAAGATGCTGTCTTTTTTTCCAGTGTATGTTTCTGACCTCTTCATCAAATATCATATTGTATGGAGCAGATCTCTAGATCTGCTATCTAGATTCTCTAGAGAGTGTATTTGTTGACACAAGTGTGGCCATGTCAAGGACCCCAATGTCTGAAACCCATGGGACTGGCAAGAACTTCTCCTGGTATGAGCGTGGATTTGACAATGTGTGCAGAAAGCTTCAGCCAAGCTTCATCATCCCAGATGACTACAGCCTGAAACTGTTTCTCTACAGAAACCTCCTGTCAACATTAACTAACTCCCCCTTGGCAGTGGTGCTGCATGGTGGGGGTGTGGTGCATGCCTTTAACCCCAGCACTTGGGAGGCAGAGGTAAGTGGATCTCCGTGGAGTTTGAGGCCAGCCTGGTCTACAGAGTGAGTTCCAGGACAGGCTCCAAAAAACTACAGAAAATCCCTGTCTCAAAATAAACCAAAATAAAAAAAAATTAGCTAACCCCTTCCCCATTCAGTTGTTTATAATAAATGCACCTCCTCACTCAACTGTATATAACAAATCCACCTCCTCATTCAGCTGAATATAATAAATACCCCTCTTATTCAACTGTATTCAATAAACAACACAGGGTTCTATTCACCTGCAAAGAAAGTTGAAATCATGACTTTTGAGGAAAGGAAATAATCCAGACTTAGAGAAATACCATATGTTTTCTCTGATATGCAGACTCTAGACTTGAGTTTATATTTTTGTTTATGTGTATGTACCTGTGAGTGTGTGCATATGTGCATGCATGTGTGTGAGTGTGTGTGTAGGTCTTGAAGGTAGAAGAGATTGTGATTGGGAAGCAGTCAATCCTATCATGGTGTTTTGTGTGGCACTCCTGAATAAATGTTTACTCACTCCAGAAAGGGAATTGACCATAGATCAGAGTAGTAAAGATACCACCAAAGTCCAACTTGGATAACCATTGAGGTTTTTTGGAGTTATCAGAGAAAAATTACCCAATGACAGCTGCATCACCAAAAGCTTCCCCCAACATGGGTGATAGCTCAGGAAAGCTGGAAGCCTGGAGCTCACTGCACAACCTGAAGGTAGATCAATACGTTGGAGATGATCTCTTTCAGATAGCTCAAGTGGCCTTTTCCAGGCAGCCCAGATGGTCTGAGAGCATCCTTCAGCAGTCTTTACTGATTATATCTGCTTAAGAAGGGAGGTAGAAGAAGTATCTAGTTAGTTTCATGGACTTCCTGAAGCTTTTGAGTTGTATCCTGAGTTTAACTATCTTTTCTGCAGGATGGAATATTTCACCTTTCAAACACCTTGTGTCTTAAGAAGCCTCACTTGAAGATGGAAGGTTTTCTTTATGTATTTATTCTTGTTTTTTTGTGTGTGTGGGGTTTTTTTTTTTTTTTTTTTTTGTCAGGGTTTCTCTGTATCCTTGGAGCCTGTCCTGGAACTAGCTCTTGCAGACCAGGCTGGTCTCGAACTCACAGAGATCTGCCTGCCTCTGCCTCCTGAGTGCTGGGATTAAAGGCATGTGCCACCACTGTCCAGTGATGGAAGGTTTTAATGGAAGGAAGTTGCTGCTTAACACCTGTGTAGTAATTCCTTTCTGTTGCTATGATAAAGCACTGACCGCATTCAACTTGGAGAGGAGAGGGCTTGCTTGTCTTTCACTTCCACAACACAGCCCACCACTGAGGGAAGTCAGAGAAGTGCCCAGACCCCTGAACTGAAACTGAGGCCACAGAGGGATCCGCTTACTCGCTCTTTCCGTGCTCTCTCAACTTACTTTCTCAGACACCCCCAAAAGCACGTGTCCAAGGGTGGTACCACCCACAGTGGTCAGGACATTCTCACATCAGTGATCAATCAAGAAAACGCCCCCACAGATTTACCCACAGATCAACCTGATGGATGTGACTGCAGCTGAGGTTCCATCTTGGAGAATGACTTCACTCTGTGTGATAAAAGATAGCCAGCACAACCTGGAGTGTCTTCAGCATTTTCTTCTATGCGGTTCATTTTCTCTCTGGAAACTGATGAACCTAACCGTGGATTGTAGTGAGGAGCTGCGGGCTGCATTCCCGCCTGGCTCCCGGCTGCCTGGCTAGCTTATGCCCCGAAATAACATCACACAAATTGTATTCTTTTAAACACTGCCTGGTCAATTAGTTCCAGCCTCTTATTGTCTAATTCTCACATCTAGATTAATCCATTTCTAATAATCTGTGTAGCACCACAAATGGTGTCTTACCAGGAAAAATTCAGCATTTCTGACCTGGTGGCTGGCTTCATGGTGACTCTCTCAGAGGAGAGGCACGGCACGGCACGGCAGTCTGGCTCAGAGAGCAGAGGCATGGCGATTTATTAACTTCCCTTCCCAGCATTCTGTTCTGTCTACTCTGCCCACCTAAGGGCTGGCCAATCAAATGGGCCAGGCAGTTTCTTCATTAACCAATGAAATCAACTCAGACAGAAGACCCTCCCACATCAGTGGATTAAGGAAGGATTCAAAGATTCAGATGAAGGGCTGGGAGGCACACACACTTCCCAGTGTGTGCCCCTCAGAGAAAGGCACATGGCCCTGCCTGTGGTGTGGTCAGGAAGGAAGGAAGATAAAGGCAAGAGAGTAAGCACATGTGAGACAGAAACCCAGCATCTGTGAGGCTAGCAAAGAAGGGGAAGAAGAAGATGCTTGAAGTGGCTAGGAGTGGATCTATCCTGAACTACAGTGTGCTAAGAAGGAGTTGGATCTGAGTTTGCTTAATGGGGCCACAGAGCTCTTTTGTGGAGACTTTGCAAGAATTCTGGCATACATAAGTCCACTTAGATCCTGTGTTTGGCACTGAAATGCCAGGAACTCTAGATGAAGTCTCACTCTTTCCATCATAGTACCCTTTCAATTTAAAGTGTCCACAGGAAAAATCAAGCCCTGGCATGTCCATGACCAGAGATGAGCCTAGAGCCACATTTCAAAGGCTCCAATGTCTGTGTAATTTCTTTTCTTTTGAGACAGGGTCTCAGTATGTATTCCAGATTGGCCAGGAACTTATTGTGTAGTCCAGGCAGGTCTCCAGATTATTATTCTTCTGCCTCAGCGTCTTGAGTGCCAGGACTACAGGCAGATGCCACACACGGCTTCTGGGAACTTCTCGGTAACTGTTGGTGAAATGTCAAGTCTAGTGTGGGCACACAGTAGATGTGGGCTTGGACAAAAAGTGCCCAAACTGCCAGTATGCCTTCATGGTTCTCTAACATGCTGATGAAATGCCATTTATATTTACCCTATTAGTCCCTTGGAGAACTTTGGTCTTATCTTGGAAATTTAGCAGTGCTGAGACTTTACCACTTGCTAGAGGTTCCCATGGTCCACGTCTCCTAGGAGAGAAGCGTTGCGTCTTTATACTCACACCCCTGTTGTGTGCTCACACTTGTGGTAAATAGCATGACAACCCCGTGCACTAGAGGCACTTTAGCCAGACTCACACGTAGCTAATCTTCGCCCAAGTGCTTACCCTTCTAACTGGCAAGAGAGCCAACTATTGGGAGGCTGCCGACACAGCCAACATGCCTTCTGCTCAAGGAAGGTCGTTACAGAAAAGATCCCTACATGTTTTTATTTTAAACAATGTCGTTTGGTGGGTGCAAAGGACCAGGGGGTGAAAAGACTGGCCTCTTCAGGAAAGCACAGGCTAGGGGAGTCTGTGTCCGAATGAGCTCTTTATCCCTGGGCCAGGCAGGAGGCAGGGAAATCAAAACTGTGTTTATAGTTGCTTGGAAATGACTTGGGGAAGAGTGGGATCTTAAAGTTGGGAAGAGACCAGATATTCAGTCAACAGGCCTGTCTTAGAAGTAGGCAGTCCAGACCCTTACGGCATTAGATGAGAACATCTGGACTAAAGATATCACAACAACTGCCAGCCAGGAAAGTCATGTGTGATTAACAACGAACCATCTCCCCTGGAATGCTGCTTCTATAGGATGCAACCTGGCAGTCACCTCAGCCATCCATCTACCCTAACACGTTCACAAACCATAGGAAACATGAGTTAGTCAACCGCTGTCTGCCAGCCCAAATCCCAAATACTGCAAATGTAAAACAGCGTTTCATTCAGAAATAAAAGCATTATGTAGCTGGTTTAAGGTAACCACTCGAACCCTTGCTCCAGCCCAAACTGCATACTTCTCAGTGGACCCCTGTGCTGTCAGAATGGTCCTTCTGAAGCTGTGGAGCTTTGCTTAGGAGTTTGCTTTCATGAGCAATCTCTCCTTTTTTTTTTTTTTTTCGTTCTCTCTTCTTGTGGTTCTTGCTACTTCAATATCCAGAACGGTGAACACACTTATCCATAATTGCAAAACCAACTATGATGGTATGATGGGGTTGAAACTAGAAAAAAGGGGAAGGGGGCTTTAGATGTTCTTTTCTGCGTTATGTGTCCCTTCGCAATTTCGGAATTAATTAGAGTAAAGTGACTTTGTAAAATTGCATTTAATCCTCACTGTTTTAGGAAACATGTATTATTGTTATTGGCCGCTAAACAGATGAGAAAACTCGGGAGTCAGAGGGGCTAAGTCCAGATAGTCTGCCAAAGCAACCCTGCAAAGAAAACAGAAGCAGAGCGGAACAGACACCAGAGCTGCCCCTTGACACCTCCACATTCCACCCAGACACACGAGGGCCTTGTGCTGCTAGTCTCTCACCCGCTTATGCTAGCGTTTGTGGTGAACGCTGCGCTGAGAATATTCCCTGAGCAACCACTGGGATAGCAGCAAGAGTGGGAGAGGTTTGTTTTTCTATTCACTAAAAATTACATAATTTCAGACCTTAAAACCATTTACCAGACTGCCTACTTAAACTCCATAATTTAACATATAAGGAACCTTGGGTCCGATGAAATGGAATGGCTAGCCCAAGTGACGTTGGCTAGGGCCAGTTCACCTGAGAATGGTCAGACAGCTCTGGAGAGCTATGGGTCCCTAACATAGCAACTCGGAACATAGAGTAGTCTCTTAGGGCGCTGCTCCCCAATCTTCTGGCAGGAATCTACAGAGCTAATCTGTTGTTTGGCCTGGTACTCCAAGTCCCTGCAGGAGCTTGTTTTTCTGCCTTCATCCTTTTCTGGAGGTCCACAGGCACTCGGCTTTTGTTTGTTTGATTTTAGAAGAATCAACACTGTCAGTTGTAGAGTTTTCTGTGCCTGGCTTAGGACAGAAGAGGGAAGAATGGGCGTGTCCTGTCTGTAAAGGGCAAGGCCCAGCCGTGGAAGGGCGGGACTTGGCAGTGGAAGGAGGGACCTGGATGTAGAGGGAGGGGCCTGGCAGTGGAGGGTGAAACCCGGCCGTGGAGGGCGGGGCCTGCCCATGGAGGGCGGGACCTTGGCCTGGAGGGCGGGGCCTGGCTGTGGAGGGCGGGGCCCAGTTGTGGAAGGCAGGCGCGCGCGGCGGTGCCACACCCTCATTTCCCTCATTTCCTCGCGCGCGCCGGAAGTGGCGGTGCTCGGCGGCGGCGCGCCCGGCCGGCCAGCGCAGAGCGCTGGCCAGGTGAGCAGTTCCCCAGAGCGGCGGCGCTGAGCCGAGGGCGCGGTGAGTACCGCCCTCGTCTGGCGCGCCTCTGGGCGGCGGCCGGTCCCCTCCGATGAGCCCTCCGGGACGGGACGCAGCCGGGCGCGGTGCTTCACTGACGCGCCCTCCCGGGTCTGGTCGGGTTTCAGGAGACCGCTGCTGCCAGAGACCGTTGGTTTGCGTGTCAGTTATGGGCTGCGGGTTGTTATAACCTACTCGCTATCGTCTCTGCTGAGTGGCTAAACTTTTTACTGCGGGGTTAAAAGCGTCCTCTAGCATCAGCCCTCCTGGCTCTGACAAAACGGCCTCCTGTAAAGGATGCTCTTGGAGTAGGACTCGGTGACCCCCGGAGCCTGTCAGAATGGCCAGATAGTTTGGGAAATTCTTGCCTATCTGAGCAAGTGGCTATGTAATTTGTCAAACACCTCGGCGGTGCTTGTGTTTGTCACCGGTGATGGTATTGGCTTCTTGACAGTTCGGTTACAAATCTAAAGCTTCCCCTCTTAAGCCCTTGTTAAATCTGGAGGTGTCTTGAGCCTGCTTTTGAGATGTGTGTGCAGTGTCTTGACAGTCCGTGTCGCTGAAGGCCCCTGGGCTTTTAAAGCTTTGTAGATTAACGTGTCTTTTAAAGGTGTATTAAAATAGCACCTTCGGTTTGGGAAGTGACAAAAAGTGTTTTATGGCTTACAGTTCAGGAATAGTTTGTATTATTATCTGCTACTACTTGTTTAAAATTATGTGACTAAAGAATGCAAAAAGGATGTTGGATTTCCGGTATATGTGGCTTGGAAGATTTGGAGTTAAACAACCAGCTTTAGTTTCAAATAATTTAGAGATCGCCTTTTTCCCTTCTCCCCTTCTTTTGTGGAGCTATAAAACACACATGAAGTCAACAAACGCTTACAGGTTAACGGTGTAGGTCAGTGACTTACATGCTTAGTCCCGTGTTTCCTGCTACACACCTCAGATTGTAACTGTAGAGCATTTCCAGAGCGCTCTGCTTCTGCCAAGTAGGTTGTACCCCTGCTTCCCCATGTGTAGTCTGACTTCTCAGCCTTAGTTCGATCTATGTTGAGCTTCATTTTAATGGAGTTAATATGTAGTATTCTCAGAAGTCACCTGTCATGTTTTATGGTATGTGTCATTCATATCTATG
Source organism: Arvicola amphibius (assembly GCF_903992535.2). NCBI lineage: Eukaryota > Metazoa > Chordata > Mammalia > Rodentia > Cricetidae > Arvicola > Arvicola amphibius. Next base: position 29,952,933 of record NC_052048.2, read on the forward strand.
GCACTTGATAGTTCTTTCGTAATGTCCCACTGTGTTGTGTGACTGGTTTTCTGTTGCGAGCATGTGTGCTTCTGGTTTTGTCTATGTATGTGAATACATTTCTGCCAGATGTAGAATGACTGAGACATCCAGTAGGGGGAAACTACATCTTAACTAATGTGGACTCTTTCTTTTAAAAATGTAACCGAATTGCTATGCTTAACTATTACAATAGTAAAGGTTGGTTTTTAAAGTATAGCTGTTATAAGTTAAGTCATGGTGGTGCAAACCTTTAATCCCAGCACTCAGGAAGCAGAGGAAGGCAGATCTCTGTGAGTTTCAGGCCAGCCAAGGATACACCCTGACGTGCTGTCTCTAGCAAACATTTATATATTCATTATAGTTACTATTTACATTTTGTATTTGCACCAGCAACAATCTTCCCGAAGACTCGTTGCGTTTAATTATCTTTTACCCACAAGTCAGTTAGAGCAGGCCATGATATGACTTTACAGTTTGATAACAGTTAGGCAATAACTGTGTTACCCAAGTTAGTGGTTCTTAGGGGAAATGTGGTAGCTGTCAGAGGAAATGAAGCACCGAAGGATCTGACTAAAAATGGATCGGAGAATCATGAGATTTCAAGACAAAAAACATATAGATAGTCACTGTAATGCCACACAAGTACTAGGTGCGAATATAAAATTGAATTAAATTAACATAAAGTTAGTTTGGGATGTGACTTTATTAAAGTAGTATAGTTATATCCATAATAGAGAAGAAAAATCACTAAACATCTGTAGGAAGTCAGATCATGAAATTTGGGCAAATACAAGAAGCAATTGAGTTGAAGAAGATGTTTAAATATTAGTACTCTCAAGTTTGGAAAGGTGCTTTGCCTACTGAACACACACACAGCGGGAGAAGGAGGGAAAGAGAGAGAGAGATGCATCAGGGGACAGAGTACTGGCAAACATAGATCAACCCTTCCCTCTAATTTCTGGGTTTTTTTCCCCCTCTGTGGGTGGAGATGATCTGAGAGTATGATCTTTTAAAAGGGCTGTGGAAAGATAGTTACCTGTACTGTCAGCTCCTGATTGTCGCTCTCCTACCAACTCACAGAAAATAGCAAATATGATCAAGAAAATAAGGATATTTCTCAAAACACAGAAGTGTATGAGTTTATGAGTAAATTGATATACCCAAACTATTACTATTGTTGAAGCCACACTTAGATACTATCTAATAAAATTTATGAACTGTGGCGATAAATATATAATTTTATAAGGTTCTCAAAACAATGTTTTGTTTATTTATAAAGGAATAGAAAACAGATTTCCAAATGTTGTATGACAATAGTTTAGGTTTCTAAAGAGCCCATGGTAACAGGGCGTGGTCATACATGTGTGTAATCCCAGCACATGCATGGTAAATTGAAGATCATGAATTCAAGGCCAGCCTTGGCTACATTAGGAGATTCTATCCCAGAAAAGAAATCAAACAAACAAACAAAAATTCCCATTTTGAACTTGGAACTTTGTCTCTAAACAAAATCATTTTACCCACATTCAGTAGAATATACGGGAAATACTCTATCAAAATGAAAAATTTCTGAAAAAATATATATGTAATTCAAAGAAAACAATAAAACATTTCTTAGCTCCAAGTTGTAAATAAATTTAGTTAAGAAATTTAAATGTAATGCTAAGGATTTTTAAGTCTTTATTTGTTTGTTTGTTTGTTTTTGTTTTTTCTTTTCAAGACAGGGTTTCTTTGTGTAGCCCTGACTGTTTTGGAACTTGAGACCAGGCTAGCCCAAAACTCAGAAGTCTGCCTGCCTCAGCCTCTCAACTGCTGAGATTTGAGGTGTGCACTACCATGCCCAGCCTGAATTTTTAAATCTTTCATAAACTGGAGAAAAAATTTTAATATGGCAGTTAGTCAGCTTTCTATTATTGTAATAAAATACTTGAAACAAAAGGGTTATTTTTTTCTCCAAGTTCTGCTTGTGTTCACTTGGGCCTGCTGCTTTGCTTCTGTGGCAGCATAGTCAACATGGTAGCAAAAAGAGGTGGCTTTCCTTGGGGCCAAAAAACAAAGAGTGAGAAAGGACCCAAACTTCAATTCCTCCCAAGAGCAAAGAGCACACTCCCAGTTACCTAACTCCCCTCTGTTGAAGGAGCTGCAGGCCACTTCCAGCGCCCGACTCCCGGCCACCGGCTAGCTTTACCCAAAATAATTACACGGAAACTGTATTCATTTAAACACTGCCTGGCCCATTAGTTTTAGCCTCTTATTGGCTAATTCTCACATCTTGCTTTAACCTATATTTAGTAATCTGTGTAGCACCATGAGGTGGTGGCTTACTGGAAGATTCTAACCTACGTCCATCTTGGGCTGGAGTTCATGGCGTCTTCCTCACTGCCTTCTACCCAGCATCCTGTTCTGTTTACTCTGCCTACCTAATTTTCTGTCCTATCAAAGAGCCAAGGCAGTTTCTTTATTTAATCAATGAAATCAACACAAAACAGAAGATCCACCTACATCATCCCTCTCTGCTCCTTAAGTGGTTAGTAATGATTCTGCTACCTCCCAATAGCACCATAGGCCTGAAGCCAAGACTTTAACACATGGAGTTTGGAGCGACAGTCCAGATCTAAGAGATAGTAGTTGGAAAGTAGAAAGTAGTTAAAAGCGTAGTGGAAATTTATCCTGGGCAGGAGATGTTGTAGAAACTGATTATATTCAAGGGAATTTAGGCAGCAGTTCCATTTGAAGGATTTGTGTGTTAGTGAAATACTGTGTTCAAAGTCAGGTATATGAAAGCCATTTGTGCCACAATGCTTAGTAGTGGCAAAAATTTTGGGAGGATACACAAAAATTGTGGGGATGGTAGGAGAGACTTTTCACTCATTCCCTTTATTCATGTTTAACTTTTTTTTCCCAAGACAGGGTTTCTCTGTCTAACAGCCTTGGCTGTCCTCTGCCTCTCAAGTGCTGGGATTAAAAGAGTGAGCCACCATGCCCAGCTACGTTTAACCTTTTTATCCTATTCATTTACTTTATGATATGATATTCTATAAGCATAACCCTTTCTTTTTTAAAGCTGGATGTTGTGTGGCTGTAGTTCACTTCTCTAGGAGGCGGAGGCAGGATGATCACTTGGGTTCAGGGGTTCAAGCCTATCATGAACGACAGAGAGAGTGATCGTAGGGGAAAACTGAGACGTATAATATGAGTTTTGGAATAGGAGTTGCTGTGTCTGGGTAGTTACCTATGCTAGTCTGACCTGTGGCTTAAGGGGGTTGCTACGTTTTCAAATGCTAGGGAAGGTAATACGCTATGATGTGAGGATTATATAAAGTTCAGACTTCAGTGGCCCTTGAAACTCAGCTCTGTCTACAGTTTCTGTGCCGTCTGTGACTGCTGCAAAAGTGGAATCGACTGGCTTCGACCTGAAGTCTTTGCTGCCTCTGGCTTAGAAGCCAGGTATAGAACTCTCTACATAAAGATATTTTGTCTGTGACTAAACTGACATTTCAAAGAGTTTGTAAAAAGAGTAATGAAACTTGCTTATCTGCTTGGGAAATAAGGTGCTAATTTTGCATTATGATTATTTCTGGTAAAGAAGCTAAAACTGAAGAGTTGTGTAGGAAAAACTTGATAGATTTGACTATTAAAATGACATAATATAAAATGATAACTGACAGTTATTGAGTACATAATGCTTGTTGAGTTTTGCTTGACTGTTATAGTAGTACTCCAAGGTAAGTTCTTTAGTTATTCCCACTTAGATGCGGAAACTCAAGCTCAGAGAAGTGTAGGAGCTTGTAATGTAGAACAGATATTGGAATTTTGGCTATCCAGCTTGAAACCATTTATACAGGCAAGCAAGAAGAACTGAGAAAATTAATTTGCAATATATCAATGCCATTTTATAGGTATTATATGTGTTAGAAAGAACTATCTGCTTCATTTAAATATTCCATGTATAAATGCCTATAATTTTTATCTTTTCTATTCTTTGTTTTTCAAAAAATTGCTTTTATTTCATTTTTAAAAATTTCTTTTATTTTAAGTATATGATGTTTTGCCTGCATGCATGTCTATGCATGAGGCCAGAAAAAGGCACTGGATCCCCCAGAACTAGAGTTATAGACGGTTGTGAGCTGTTATATGGGTGTTGGGAATTGAACCCAGGACCTCTGGAAGAGCAGCAACTACTCTTAACCACTGAGCCGTCTCTCCAGCCCTAAATTGCTTTTTATTTTTATTCTACTGTTATATAACTTATGAATTAACATTATACACTAATATTGATAATTGTGTAATAAAAATCTTAAAAGAAGAATTATAGATTACTGAAAGAGTGTATGCATTTTAATTAAATCGGTTCCACAAAAAGGGGTGCATGTGCATGCACACATATATATTTAGTTTATCCTTAATTAAGGAAATCATAACATCTTAGAAGGAAAATTGGCTAGAGAGAGATGGCTCAGTGATTAAAACTGCATCCTACTCTTGCAGAGGACTTGAATTTGGTTCCCATCACCACATTGGGTAGTTCATAAATGCTTGAAACTCCATTTCCAGGGAGTCTGGTACCTCTTACTTCAGGGGCACCTACATTCACACACACACACACACACACACACACACACACACACACAATTAAAAGTAATAAATAAAATAATAACTGTCCAGAAAAACTGCCTCATTTTATAGAAGAAGTCCAAAAAGATTAAATATTATGCCCAAGATTTTATAATTGTTAAATAGTTGACTGTATTCTCGAACTTGTTTTTATTCTGCCACAGACTGGCCCATTTTGTGCCATTGTTTGGCCAACATTTAAGTGCTGTGAGTATAGTTTTCTCCAGAAGCACCTTATCAAAGGATCCATTTGGAGTTGCCCTTGGTACTCAGCACCGTACTTGGCACACAGTAGGTGCTCTCAAGGATTTGTGGGAATTTGCTGCTTTCTGATGATCAATCCCTTTGTTTCTAAACACTTAACATTTGTAAGTACTTAAGAAATCAATGGTTCTAAGCTGGGTGTGCTAGTGCACGCCTTTAATCCCAGCACGGGAGGCAAAGGCAGGCAGATCTCTGAGTTCGAGGCCAGCATGGTCTACAAGAACTAGTTCCAGGAAAGGCTCCAAAGCTAACTCTGTCTCAAAAAACCAAAACGAAGCAAAAACAAACAAACAAACAAACAAAAACACCAAAACTGTGGTATTTTAGGCATATATAGTCCAGTACTTGTGAGGCTGAGACTAGGGGATTGCCATGAGTTTGAGGCCAGCCTGGTCTACATAGTGAGTTCCAGGACAACTGGGCTATGTAGAAAGACTATCAAAAAAAAAAAAAAAACCTTTTAAAACATACAGTAAGAAGCCAGTTACCAATGTAGTGAACATTGCTTTTTATAGATCTGTTTTACATTGCTTTTTATAGATCTCTTTTCCTTTTTGTAGTACAGGTGATGAATTCTTTCAGGTTATTTTTATGTCCAAGTAAAAGTATTTTGCCTTTGTTTTTCAAAAATTATTCTGATGAATCCTCAGTTGGTAGAAAGGAGAACTGTGGTGAACTCTGTCAAAAGTTGTTCTTGCTGGGCATAGAATTCTAGTTTGACCTTTTTTTAAAAGTATTTAAAGTGTTTATAGACTATATTTTATATGTATGAATGTTTTGCCTACATGTAGTATTGTACCGTGTGTGTGTGTGTGTGTGTGTGTGTGTGTGTGTGTGTGTGTGAGAGAGAGAGAGAGAGAGAGAGAGAGAGAGAGAGAGAGAGAGAGAGGTCCTCAGAGGTCAGAAGAGGGCACAGATCTCTTGGAACTGGAATTATAGGTGGTTGTGAGCCACAAAATAGGTGCTGGGAACAGAACCTATGTTCTCTGTAAGAGCAGCAAATGCTCTTAACTTCTGAGTTAGCTCCCTAGCTCCTCTGAGTATTTATAAGGTAATTCCACTTTTTCTCACTTGTATTGCTTCCAAGAGTTCATTTTGTTTCATTAATTTTTTTGGAGATTTTATTAATTTTTATTTTTGTGTTTGAATGTTGTGTCTGCATATGTCTGTGTACCATATGTGTGCAGTAGCTGGAAGGAAAAGTGTCAGCACAGGAAAATGGCAGTTTATAAAGGTACAAGGGGAAGCCCTGTGTTAGGATGAGGTTGCTTAATTTTATTTGGGCAAGCCAAAGGGGGCGTTTGATGGTTGAATTTCAGTACTTTGATTGCTGGACCTGGACCTTGGTAGTCTGCCTCAGGAAGAGGAAGTGGAATAAGGGAATAGATTGTGGGGAGTAGCTTTAGGAATGTAATCAAATAGTTTTTAGCAAGGCAAAGGGATTGGGGGAGAAGGGCAAGACCTGCCAGAGCCATGCTCCTGAGAGGGCTAGTGCCCTTCAATACCAGAGGAGGCCAGAAAGGATGACAGATCCTCGAGGATGGGCAGTTCCAGATGGTTGTAAGCCTCCATGCAGGTGCTGTGAACAGAACCTGGCTCCTCTAGAAGAGCAAGCAACCATCTCCCCAGCCCCACAGACTGCACTCCTTTCTTTGCTCCATATGTATTACGCATTTTTTGTATAGTCACTTTTAAAGTAGAATAACTTTTATGTGAGTGTCAGATATTATAAATTCTATTTTGTTGTATGCTAAATATTTTATATTCCTATAAATGTTGAAAATTATGACATCATATGGAAACAATTTAATTCTTTCAGGTTTTGCTTTTAATATTTGTTGGCAAGAGTTAGATGAATGTTTATAGTTGGTTATATTCCTCTACTAAGCCAAGACTTCTTTGAATGCCCAATGCCTCATGAAGTTAAAGTTTTCCAGTCTGTCTGCTAGGAGCATATACCATTCCTGGTCCTATTTAAATGTTGGAATCTGTGTCCTCTGGTTTTTATGGTCTTTTCCTTGGCTTATTTCTGTATAAGCCTACACTAACGAGCAAGCACTCTGTGGAATACCCAAAGGATACCCTCTTTTAGGTCTCTGGAGTTGTTTTGAACTCTTATTGCCTTGAACTTTTCAGACTATCGGGTCCATCCTGTCAACTCAGGAAATTTGCTGGGCTTTGCGTAGGCTGGCCTTCCTTAGTATACACACATACATATTTATTATCAGAAACAGTTTCAGTAAGAGACAAGTAATCACTTGTTTCTCATTTCTCCAAGGATCACTACTCTTCATTTCCTGATGTTCACCATCTGGAAAACTGTTGTTTCATGTGATTTTGGTTGTTTCAAACATAGAGATAAATCTGGTCCCTGTTATTCCATCTTGGGATGAAGTCTATTAGTCTGTTTTTGAGTTAGGATTGATTACTTTCAAAATTTCTTTCAACTAACTCTAAAAATACTTGATTTTGTCTTATTTGCCTTTACTGTCTCATTTTCCTGTCACTACAGTATTCTTTATCTCTTCAGACCCATCACTGGGTTTAGAGGTTGGTTGAATTAGCTCCAAACCATGAGTGAATGTCATATGTATAACATATAGACAGTGCACAGAAGATGGAATCAAGATGTAATAGCAGAAACGGGTGCATGTGTGTGTGAGTGCGTGTGTGCAGCATGTATTTGTACATACGGTTGTGGGTGTGGGGGGGTTGGTGAGTGTGTGGGTGTGTGTGTGTGCATTCATGTGGTGGGTGCTGAACCTAGGACCTCAAGCATGCTTGCTAATACTCCACCACTGAATTATGTCTCTAGTTCTTCTAAGATTCTTAGTAGCTTGTCACCGTTACAATCTGGTCTTGTAGTATGTGGTCAGAGTTCCTTTTAGGAACTAGGCAAATAGAATGTAACAACTACGATAGAGATATGCAAGTATACTCTAATTAATTATAGTAGCCTTTCTTTCATTGCAGTGGAAAGCAATCAGCTGCAGCATTATCACATAGATATTATAAAACCTATAGTTTTATTAAAATGGAGAAACAACACCCAAGTTTTAATGCTTCCATTTAGTGGTTAAATAGCCTTATTTAAATCTCTTTATTTCTGAACAATTTTTCTTCTATAAAAAGAAGCTAATACTAGCACTATTCTAAAAGGATAAATTGTATGGAATATGTGAAAAATGGCTCTTAAACTAGTGTCTTTTAGGATTTTTAAATCACAACCCAATTATTACTATATTATATATGAAGTCTCCTATACACACACACATGTATATACATATATTCACACACATTTAATCACAATGCAAAACTTACTGCTACGCATGTTTTCTCTTTCACTGAAAAATAAACCTTTAGTAGTGACCCATTATGAATTGTATAAAATATAAAATAAAGGAAAAGACTATGAGGTGACCTATTAATAAAAAGATATGGTACGTAGAGTATATATTACTTTATGATCAAGTTTTACCTCAAAATCATTTGAGTATATTGCATGGTTAAGTGTATCTATCTTTATTAACAGTTTTTGTTGTTGATGTTATTTTGTAGAGTCTCACTGTGTAGCCCTGGTTATCCTGGAACTCACTATGTAGTCCAGGCTGGCCTTGAACTCACAACAATCCACCTGCCTCTGCCTCCTGAGTCCTGGGATTAAAGGTGTATGCCACCACCACTGGGTTTATTAACAGTTTATGAAATTTGTTTCTATACTTTCAAGTGTAGCCTTTTTTTCCCTAACAAGTAGGCTATAATAACTTGCACATAGTAAAAAAATACCTCTCAGTTTATTTTTTCAGTAATGGCATTCAAGTGGCTCTTTTGTTAATGATTATGTTTCTAAGGAATGGTAAATTCTTAGAACTAGTATTAGCTTTGCATTGTCTTTTAATTAGTTTGTTAAAATTTAAAATTTCTCGTATTTTTTCTCTAAAATTTAAACAATATTTATAATCACTTGTAAATATTGTCATAGTAAAAGATATTGTCACAGTAAAAGACACAGTGAATTAAATATTTCAGGATACTTGTTTGTCACTTGGTTTGCTAAGGTAACACAAATGGCTTAGGGAAGTTAAGCCTATTATTTGTGGTCCACTATCATAAAAAGTTTTAATCTTGCCTACATTTTAATACAAATCTCTACAAAAAATACACAATGCAGAATTTTTGCAGCAGGCACCCAGGTTTTCCTAGTGACTAAGAAAGCAAGTACCTAGGACTGATGTCCCTTCTGCTCAGCTTCCAGGATTGTGCTGACCTGGAGAAAGCATTTCAAAACGTCCCTTGACATGTCACATTATCCTGCTTAGAACACTTGGTTGGATGGAAGTTCTGTTTGCAGCAGAAGACTGCTTGCCTCCCTGTCTGAGTTTAATCTCTTCTATTTCTAGAGTCAGTAATCCTTGGTTTAGAATTATTCTGGAAGAGTTCGCACAGCTGGTTGGAGCATGAAAGGTAGCATGTACTTTTGTAAATTTACTGTTTTTCTCAAAGCAGACAAACATAATTAAATCATTTGTGTTTTTTCTTTATATCAACTCCAAATCTTCAAGAATTGTAAGGAATCTTTTGCTGTGTCATACTGTGGAAAATGATCTAATGCTCAAGTAATCCACCAGAGGACTTTTGGATATAAAAATGTTTTAATGTGTTTTCCAGATGTCTGTGACCTTTTGAAGTTGTACCCACCCCGCTTGATGTTTTAGGCTTCCTAGACTGGTTGAGTTGAGTAATAGAAATTAGTGAGCTAGAGTGAGTGTAAGTGGAGGAGCTGTCTCTCGCAGTGAATCGTTATTGCTGTAATAAGAACTACGTACAGAAATCCAGTTCCCACATATCACATGCTCTAGTTGGAAAGTGGTGTGTTAATAAAGAGTTATAAGGAGCATGATTTTAAAATGATCTCATTAGAATCTGTGTAAAAAAGCTGAACATAATGTTGATGTTTCTTTGATCTAGGAGGTAATGAGGGTATAAACAAATGGGCTTAAAGTTTTATACATAGTATTTTAGTATCTTTTATGGTATTTTTCTATTTTCTCCCAGTGCTTACCAATTTACTCTAAACTGTATTAGCACCTTTCTGGACCTCTACATATGGTAATAACATAGCTGCCAGCAATTTGTATACTTAAAGAAACAAAATTCTGATTGACTCTGATCTGTTTCTTTCAGAAAAGTCACCACCCATATAATGGACTTTATAGATCAGATTGCTTAGTGTGGATGTCATGGTAACAATACAGGAAATATACTTACTTTCTCACTTCTGCAAGTAGTCATGACTGCTGAAGAAAGAATCTTTTTAAACTACAGCAGAGTTCATTTGGGTACCTTTTATGGAAATCCTAATTTTGTTTTTAACTTTTGATAATTTTTTGCTAAAGTTATGAACAAGCCAAGAGCTTGTCTTGTCGGGCAAACACACAGTAGTAAGAATGTCTAGAAGAGGACCGATTCTTCACAGCCGGACCCAGTGGCTGCTGCTGGGCCTTGCTTTGCTCTTCAGTTTAGTATTATTTATGTACCTCCTGGAATGTGCCCCTCAGACTGATGGAAATGCATCTCTTCCTGGTGTTGTTAGAGAAAATTATGGTAAAGAATATTACCAGGCCCTCCTGCAGGAGCAAGAAGAACATTACCAAACCAGGGCTACCAGTCTGAAACGCCAAATTGCCCAGCTAAAGCAAGAATTACAAGAAATGAGTGAGAAGATGAGATCACTGCAAGAGAAAAGGAATATAGGGGCTAATGGCATAGGCTACCAAGGCAACAGAGAGCAGGCACCTAGTGATCTCTTAGAGTTTCTTCATTCTCAGATCGACAGAGCTGAGGTTAGCGTAGGAGCCAAACTACCCAGTGAGTACGGAGTCGTTCCCTTTGAAAGCTTTACTTTAATGAAAGTATTTCAGTTGGAAATGGGTCTCACTCGCCATCCTGAAGAAAAGCCAGTTAGGAAAGACAAACGAGATGAATTGGTAGAAGTTATTGAAGCTGGCTTGGAGGTCATTAATAATCCTGATGAAGATGATGAACAGGAAGATGAGGAGGGCCCTCTTGGAGAGAAACTGATATTTAATGAAAATGACTTCATAGAAGGTAATATGAAAAATATGTTGGTAAGATCCATGCAAGTTGTCATCTGACCTCTACCCCCATGCTGTGGCATATGTGCATGTGCATACAGACACATACAAATATAAAAACAATTTTTAATATCTTGATAAATTATTGGGTTAGTATGACAGAATGCTAGTAACATATGCTAATATATCAGTTATTGCCACAGTACTAAAGCATTTACATTTTTATCCATTTAGTTTCACCAAAAAATTGAAATGGCTTTTGGAAAAAGTTAAAATGAGGTCATAATAAAAATAAGAATAAGAGTTGGGAAAACAGAATAAATCTAAGCCTAAATATAAGAATATTAAGTTGAAGGGCTCTTGTGAGCCATGTGATTTGCATTCCTCTCTTATCTGGTGTTGATGTTCCTCTTATGTTTTTAAAAATGTATGAACTAAGGTTCAAAATTTGAAAAACATTTGATAAGGGAAGAAAAAATCTAATGCAGTAGGTTAATGATATTTTTCCATTTTGAAGAAGCAGATAGTCACAGCATCAAAGGGAATACATAGTTTTACATTTGGAAACGTAAGGAAATAGTACATTTTCATAATACAGTCTATAAAATGGATATGGGGTCTTTCCTTTATTTTTATGTGTATGGGTGTTTTGTCTGTATCTATAATGCACCTCATGCATACAGTGCTTACAGAGACCAGAAGGTCAAATCCCTTGGGACTGGAGTTACAGTTATCTGCCATATGAATGCTAGGAATCAAACTCAGGTCCTCTAGGAGAGCAGCCAGGTCTCTTAACCTCTGAGCTATCTCTCCAGCCCCAAGATATGTTTTATTAGATGGTATAAAACTTAAAGGTCATGAAATTCTTAGGTATTTGTTAATTTCTCTAAAAACATATAATTGTACATTCTTACCTGTGTCCATATTAATTCCCACTGCTAAATATTTAAGTGCAAAGAAAATCCTTTTGGATATAAGTGTTTTTAAAAGTACTTTTTTCTTTATTCTATAAACATCCTACCACATAAAAGCATTCTGTTTGACTCCGGATCTTCATGTCTGTCATTTGTATGGCTCTTGACGTCTGTCAGGCAAGGCGTGTGCTTTGCTGGGACAGTTTAGCTGCCGTCTTCATGTGGCCTCCTCTTTTCCTGCTGTAATTTTTTTTACTAGTTGTTTTCTTAAAATTCTTCCAACTTTCTGGAAAGCTTAGTGTTTTGTTTTGTTTTTTTTTTTTTTTGTATTTTGCAGTAGACTTGAAAGCTGAAGAGGAAATAGGATAGTGAAGTAGCATATGACATATTCTCATACTCACTCTGCACTATGACAGTTGTATGTTCTGCCCCTTCTGCTTAGAGTTTTCCTTAGCTCCTGTCACTTTAAGAACTTTTCTTTGCCTGAAATATAGTCTGTCTTTTACTTTTTCTCCACTGTACCCTGGCTGTCTCTCTCCTAAATTAATTACTGGCAACCACTAAACAACTTCTTTTCCTCTTCCAGGCCTTGGTATAAATGTCATTCCTTCCAGGAAATGGCCTCTAACCTCAAGCTTAAAATAGTGATGCTTTCTGTGTGTTCTTGTCACCTCTATAATGCATCCTCTGTCACAGGACTTGCTGCAGTTTGTGATGTTGCCATATCCTGGTTGGTTGTTCTTTTTAGACTGTAAGCCTTGGGAGGGTTGGGGTAAGTTTAACCTTTTTGCTCCTGAGTGTTACACTTAAAACTCATATTACATAGTCAGTCTTCAAACTGTCTTCCTAACACACCTCATGCATTGTATTGAAATCTATACTAGTATTTCTTTGTCTGACTTTTATATATGTATATCTATGTATATATGTTTATATGTATATGCATGTGTATATATACATATATGCACACACATACACATATTACACAGTATATTGTCACTGTTTATTTTTCTGTCTTCCTCACTAGACTGACCCTTCTCATACTGAGACCACATGGTCTCTGTATCGTCAATGACTAACACGAAGGTACTTGATTCATGTTTGTTGAGTTGAACCAACTAATAAAAGTTTTGACTCTTGGGCTCAGACTTTAATAATGCAAAAGTAACTTGTTGGCACTATGGCAGTAGGGGGTATTAAGGGAAAAGTCGTGTATAAAAAGGAATAATTACAATTGGATGTTCTTTTGTGGATTGAATAATGTACCATAGTAAAAAACTTCTTTTGTAAACCTTTTCTTCCCAAGAGTAGTTGTTTCTGGCTGTACGTAGGAGGAGGTGTTTTCACAAATAGATAAAGTCGCTACAGTCTGGTATAATATTCTCAATCCTGTCTGAGTGAAGTCTGTATTCCTGTTGAATTTAAACTTTGACATGACTTGGTTTTATTCCAAACTCTTTCCTTTAGGCTATTACCGCACCGAGAGAGATAAGGGCACACAGTATGAACTCTTTTTTAAGAAAGCAGACCTTATGGAATACAGACACGTGACCCTCTTCCGCCCTTTTGGACCACTCATGAAAGTGAAGAATGAGATTATTGACATTACGAGATCAGTTATTAATATCATTGTGCCACTTGCTGAAAGGACTGAAGCATTTTCACAGTTCATGCAGAACTTCAGGTAACTCTGAACTTGAGATGTGACTAAGTTCTTTACCACATTTTGTCCATGTTTACTTAATCGTCACCAAGTATGATTACTTACAATTATAAAATGATTTTATAGGCCTTAAGAGATTTTTTTAGATTTCTCTTTTTCTTAAATCATATATATATAAATATATGTATTATTTATATATATGTATATACATACATACATATATATATATAAAATATTGTTTCTTGACAGTTTTAAGGTGGCAACTACTTGGAAATTCCATTTGATGACTGTGTGTTTGAATTTAAAATAAGCTGAACTTTTTTAAAAGATTATTTTGCATGTATGAGTTTTTACCTTCATGTATATATGTGCCCCACATGTGTACAGTGCCCATGGAGACCAGAAAAAGGCATCGGGTCCCCTAGAACTGGAATTCTAGATGGTTGTGAACCTTCATATGGGTGCTGGGAACCAAATCCGGATCCTATGCTAGAGCAGCCAGGGATCTTAACTACTGAGCCATCTCACCAGTTCCAATAAGTTGAAATTTTAAAACCTAACTATATTGAAGCCAAACTTACATATAATAAAAATCCATATAAGTCTAAAGATGATGTAAAGGATATTTTAAGCTTACATCATATTTTCATGGCTTTTGAGAAATGTGTAAACCAGCAAACCACTACAGTGAAAACCAAGAATGTTTCCCTCTCCCAGCAAAATCTCTTGAGAGCTATTTGAACTGTAAGATTGAAATAAACTTAAAAATGCAAACATTCAACTAAAAGTAGGAGAACATTCCATCTTAGGAAGCAGAGTGCTTATTGTGCTATTTTAAAATACTAAGTGTTCAAGTGTGATAGAAGAACCATTAAAGAAAAATGCTGCTTTTTTGTTTCAGCTTAACAATTGCCATGTTATAACTTACCAGTTTTAGTTCTTTGTGAGCCTAATCTTTATGTACATATGTAAAAGTTAGTTAACTCTGTTCTGTGGTATACTGTCCAGGAGTCATACTTCTGAGTTTTACCTATTTGAAATAGCTCCTGTGTCATATGATTTCCTACAACTTTTCTTGGCATTGCTTTAAGAGGCTACATTGTCCTCTTTACTGGGTGACCTACATTATGGCAGCCATTCTTGATGGCAGGTGCAATCAGCACTGTGCCAGCAGCTGACTAATCTTCTGAATTGTTCCATTTGAACAGTTTCTTGATCTGAGACATTTATTTATATGGTTCTGAACTGGTTGGGCATACTTCCTTAAATAGTTTTTAATTTGCTACTGAAAGAAATCCCACTGCAAATGTCCCAGAAATGTTTGGAAATATGGCAGTAAAGTAGTCATGGCCCCCAGAAGGGTTGTCCTCACTGACACACAGACCGTGTGCCTTTGTTGTGATGCCTTCAACAATTGGGCAGGATCATCGCTTCCATGTTTACTTAATGCTGCATGTGATTTCATTCTGTATTGATGGTGTCTTATTCATTTTCTTGACAAAATGTCATATGATTCTTTTTTAATAAGTTGTACCTAGTATGTTTTTTTGAACAAACTTTATCTTTCAATTCTCTTAGAGATGTCTGCATTCATCAAGACAAGAGGATTCATCTCACGGTTGTATATTTTGGGAAAGAAGGACTATCTAAAGTCAAGTCTATCCTAGAATCTATCACAAGGTTGGTGAGCCACGGGCATGCCAAAAGTTAGCATGGATCTGCGAGTGCTGCTGCCCACGCCTGAGGGCCTGAGTCCTCACAGCCATGGAAAGCTACGCTTGACAGCATACATCTGTAACCCCATGGTTCCTCTACAAGACAGGAGGCAGAGGCAGGAGGATATCCAGAAGTTCACAGACTAGCTGACGTGTGTAGTGACAACACAGAGACCCAGTCTCTACATGGAGGGCAAAGTAATACCCAAGATTGTTCTCTAGCCGGGCTGTGGTGGTGCTTATCTTTAATCCCAGCACTCGGGAGGCAGAAGTAGGTGAATCCCTGTGAGTTCGAGGCCAGCCTGGTTTACAAGAGCTAGTTCCAGGACAGCTAGGACTGTTACACAGGGAAACCCTATCTCGAAAAAAAAAATGTTCTCTGACATGAACTTGCACACATATGTACATGCGTATACATCATACCTATACACTCATATATCACACACATAAAGTTGTCTGAGCATGTGTACATGGGTGGGTGGTAATGATAGTAAGTTCTTCATTTCACATGTGACTCTAAAGCCTGTCTTTTCTTAATTGCTTAGCAGGCAGCCTAGGGTGATCAGGATGTCTTGCTGTATCTTGTCCCCCCCTTTTTAAAATCTAACCTCTACTTTAATACTGTCTGAACTTATCTCACCTTTCTTCCCTCCTATACCCATGCTTCTGCTCCCTAAGTGGCACTTAGGTCTCCTGTATCTTTTTACAGCCCCCACCTGACTCTGCAGCACACAGTACATACTGCTTTGTCTCTGTTCTTTATAGCCAGACTTCCTGGAAAAGTAGTTCTGTAACTCTCAGTTGCTCATGTAGTACCTGGCACATAGTAGATGCTCAGATTTGAATGAATGAATTGGTAATTCCTTAATAATTTTTCACTCTTTAAAATGAAATTTTTCTATACAAATTGTGGCCACAAATGTAAGACTCAATTGTCAAATTCAGCCTTTCTCACTGATACCACCTTTGATGGTTCTTTTACATGTGGTAGCCAATCCTTCCTTCTTTTTTTTTTTTTTTTTTTTTTTCGAGACAGGGTTTCTCTGCAGCTTTTTTTTTAGAGCCTGTCCTGGAACTAGCTCTTGTAGACCAGGCTGGCCTCGAACTCACAGAGATCTGCCTGCCTCTGCCTCCCGAGTGCTGGGATTAAAGGCGTGCGCCACCACCACCCGGCCAATCCTTCCTTCTTTAAAAGTGTCATGTGAGTAATGTTTTTTTATTTTTAATGTAAATATGCTGTCTACTATTAGGTTGGTTGTCTGTTTTTACTACACTATAAATTGCATATCTTTCATGACTTTTTTACCTTTTTGCTAGTTCTGAGCAGCCATTTTTCTTGAATTATTGAGCCAGCTTCTTTTGGATCCCACCTACTCTGTCCAGGTGTGTGGTTGGGTTCTAACTCAGGCAGTTGGAAGAGTGAGCATAGCTGAGAGGGAAAAGCCCGCCCCTGTGCTGCAAGGACTCTCCCAGCCCTGGAGAACAAGTATGACTCATCTTCCCTCCCCACAGCATGGTGGCGCTCCTTCAGCTTGAATCAAACCATCGTCATAGGCCCTGGGCCTAATGCCTGAGAGCAGAGTCTTTTACTCTTTCTTTCTAGTTGTCTCTGGCGAGTCACTTTCTGTTTGTGGTCTTTTTTTGTGTCCCTTCCTTGCTCCTGCCACTGCCTAACCCCAGTTCTCGCTTCCTGCGTGCCCCACTTCCCTCTTCACTGCTTTTCAGCCACCTAGCAAGCACAGTCACTTATCCTGGAGTATCACTGAATCGCCTCCTTGTGTTGTCAAGATTTCTCTGTAGAAAACGGCAGAAACCTGAGCCCACTTAAGGATATTATAAGTAACACCAAAGATTCCTGGGTATCTCCCAGAAATGACAGGATTGTTGCAAATAAATTCGGAGAAGAAATTAATCAAAATCACTTTTGGGACCTGAAGGACTAGAACCAGACACTTAAATACCGTGAAGACTTTTTTTGTGGTCTTGTCTGTTTTCTGCATGTTGACTTTATTCGCCTGCTGCAGGTTGGCTTCTTCCACATGGTGGGGGATATAGCTGTTTGTGGCGCTGGGCTTACATCTTCTCAGCTTTATCATCAGAGAGTTTCAGTAAAGAAAATCCCAGGGAAGAACGTTTTGCTCACCCTTGGACTACTCAGTCATTATGGCTGAGAGGAGTGGAGGTATTGGGGTAGGTGGAGTGAGGGATAGTCTGCGATGAGGGCATCCAGGCTGGCAGTGGGCAGTTTCTCAAAAAGAAGTGAGAGAGTTATAGACTATAAGATGGAGAGAAGGGTCTGGATCACTCCCTGCAGGGTAGAGTCTGCTGCACTATTACGAGAGCAGCCATCCTCACATACGTCCCTGTTCAGTGGATCTCTAGCAGCAGTGCCAGCGGCACCTAGTGGACTCTTTAAAGCATAGACGCTAACTCCACCCCTTGCTTCCGCGTCAGCGACTCTGAGGTGTAGCTCTAGAGCTTACCATCTGATTGATGCTTTACCAGGAGGCTTCAGGTTGGAGGGCTTCGCTATAAGAACCACTGTCCTAGCAGAAATCCCTGCTGCCTCCTCCTTCCCTGTTAGGTACCAGCAAAGTTGTGTGACCTGAAATGGATGGCCTTGCTTTCCTCTAGGTCTCCTCAGTCTAGCTTCCTCCCTTTCCTCCTCTTTCACAGTTGTTGGTGTGACCCTCTCCTCATTGTTTCCGTATGTGTAATCTGACCCAGCTACTTTCTTTGCTTCTGAGGATCGTTTGAAATAACCTTTTTACATGCCATTTATTTGGGGATCCTACCAAGGTGTAATTCAGTTGCTGTAGGCACAGCCTACGCTGTTCGTTCTTTCAGCAAACACTTATTGAACTAGCACTCTGTGAGGGCCACTGTGCCATAGTAATGAAAACATAATCTGTTTTGATGGTGTGGGGAGATAGCCAAACAAAGATGCCCCATGATACTGAGGGAAACAGCAGAAGAGGAGGATAGAGATTAAAGAGCCTGCTTCCTATGTGCTATCAGGGAGGAGCCCTCTGACAAAGGAGTGTTTGTCTGAGGACCTGAAAGAGGCTAGAGGAGCGATCTGTGTGCATCATTTATATAGAATGAATTATTAGTTACCAGAAACTATGGCACTTTTTCCTTGTCTCTTTGTTTCTTTCGTGGTACATTTTTAAGATCTTAGAAGGCAGTGTGCCTTTTAAAATGCCATACCATTAGCATGTGACTTCAAATGTGGGCATTTGGTCCATATCTCTTCCTGATAATGAACAAACACGTGAAGCTAACAAGTTCCTTACGCTGTGTGAATATATAACCAACATAGTGAGTTATTTGAAATATAAAATATATTTTGTAAGTTCTGTTGAAGGAAGGACATTGTAAAACTTTAAATGGAACTTATCAACTCTTGTATGTGCTTTTCTCATAGTGAGTCTAATTTTCACAATTACACCTTGATCTCACTGAATGAAGAATTTAATCGTGGACGAGGACTAAATGTGGGTGCCCGAGCTTGGGACAAGGGAGAGGTCTTGATGTTTTTCTGCGATGTTGATATATATTTCTCAGCCGAGTTCCTTAACAGCTGCCGGTTAAATGCTGAGCCAGGTGCGTAAAACACTGTTAAACGAGCTGAGCATTGAGCTTAATGGAGTATCATTGCCTGCCAGTGTTGAGGCACATTGATTTGAGGGAAAACAAGTTCTTATTAAACCTTAGGATGTTTTTACAAGTTACATTAGGCATGATTTAATTGAAACAATAAATAGTGAATTGAAATGTTGAGCCTCTGATGTTCAAATCCTTTGTTTTCTTGAAGTCAGATTCCAGTGGTTCTTTTGAAGGAAAGTAAAAAAATGCAGA
The DNA here is from genome assembly GCF_903992535.2 of Arvicola amphibius. Lineage (NCBI taxonomy): Eukaryota > Metazoa > Chordata > Mammalia > Rodentia > Cricetidae > Arvicola > Arvicola amphibius. The sequence continues at coordinate 29,972,080 of NC_052048.2, forward strand.
GGGTCGATTGGGGTGATCTCAGTGGTGGGATGCCTGCCTAGTATGCCTAGAACCCTAAAGTGGGTGTAGAGGCATGCAGAGGGTGTAGAGGCATGCAGAGGGTGTAGAGGCATGCAGAGGGTGTAGAGGCATGCAGAGAGTGTAGAGGCATGCAGAGGGTGTAGAGGCATGCAGAGGAAGGAAACACAAAAGAAGGAGGTCTGGAAATTGATGAAAAGTAAGCGACTCAAGTCAGAAAAAGTCACACACAAAGGTGGGTATAGAGGAGAGAGTTAGAAGTTCTTAGTTTCAGGAAGATATTATGCCCCCCCCCACATGAGTACACACACACACACACACACACACACACACACACACAAAATGTACTCATGCAACACCTTACACAGGCATACAGAAGTCTGTGTACAAGTAGTATTTGGTCTCCAGATTATGCATTTTAAAGTGATTCGCAGTACATTGCATTACATTGTAGATATAAAAGAAATTTGTAAATTCATAAGTATAAAAAGCAAAGGTGCTTCTGCCAGTCATAGCAAAGGCTCCTTTACTGAGGGCAAATGGCCTAGTTAGATGGTGAGGTCCTTGAGTGCCATCAGTTTGAGTGAAAAGGTTTTCTCAACTTTCCCAGATCTTGGTTTAAATCTGTCTGCAGTTCTGTTTTATTATTCTTTATAGATCTATGCTTCACATGATATTCTAAGTATTTACTGTTTTTATTGACTCTGTTTGAAGAGTGGAGAACAGAAGTGTCTGAATTTCTTGGTGCTTATGAGAGGCTAATTTATGTCTGTTACTGCGAATAGAAGAAGATAAAGAGCAATGAAACGGGTCCCCTGAGGGAACACCTTTGTCTTCCTCCACGTGAAAGGAATAAGCATGCTACACCCGTTAATGTGTTTTTCCTGTTATTTTGCAGCTATGGTTTCATAGTTTGACCTGTTATGTGTTATAAAATAGACAATGATATTCTGTAACTTCAGTATTGATAAAACTATCATAAGTAAAAGATAAAAATATAGTAATACAAGTCCTTCATTTGTAACCACTCTGTGTGAAATAAGCATGTATTTTTATTTATAGGTAAAAAGGTGTTTTATCCTGTCGTGTTCAGTCTTTACAATCCTGCCATCGTTTATGCCAACCAGGATGTGCCACCCCCAGTGGAGCAGCAGCTGGTGAGACTTTATGTCTTTGGTTATGAAGGCCTCAATCATTTCTTCTAGTTTCCTTTGTGTTTGTTGTACAAGTAGAAGAAAATTTCAGTTAAAAAAACTTAGCTGTTTCAAGCACAGTTCCATAGCATTTGCATGCATAGCATACATTTGCACTCCCACCCCCATCAAAAGGCTTCATTTCTGTTACTTCAGAACTAAGTCATAGTGGCAGGAGGAAACAGTTAGCTGCAAGAAAAGCCCTCATGTTCCAGAAGGTAATGATTGGATAGTCACATTTCTGCCAACTTATTTTTGTAATACTAAAACTAAAATTAATTTTTAAACTCCACTAACTAGAAATTAAAACTGCTTTGCTGAATGACTTTGAGGGAGTAGTAGACTGTTGGAAATGATGTAGAAAGTCATGAAAGGCAAATGCCATGCATGCATCAAGTTCTGTAGGGATTGCCTAAGCTATACATACATAAGCTTTTTCTTCATGTTAAATATGCTTAGTGTTTGAAAAGATGTGGTTTATAGAGGTGTTGTAGAGCTAGGACATAGTGTTCCTGTGCCTCATTCACCATGTGCAACAATAGTACAGAGCAAGTGTGAGCACACACACAGTCCTGTCCCGTATGTTATGTATAAGCCAGTATTGGGTGGGAATGCTTATACAAGTGGGACCACCTAATCTCCCACCCAAACTTTTAAAAATGAATGTCTAGGGAAGGACAGACATCTTCAGTAGTACAGCCACTGATAGGGTACCTGTGCTCCTGTAAATCACCTTGCATCTACAGTCCTAAACAACCCTAGTGAAACTGGGTGATAAGAAAAAACAAACAAAACAAGAGGATGGGCAGATGTGGTGGGGGAAGAAGGTAATGGGGGTGAATATGATCCAAACAAATTATTTGTGAGAAAATGTCATACTGAAGCCTGTTATTATATATAATGAATATATTATTAATAAAATATATAAATTAATAATTAAAACGGATATATGAATATTGCAAAATGAGATCAAGTTTGCAGACATACGTTTTAAGAAGTTTACGTAAGATGACATAAGATTGCTGCTGGAGGGTGGGTGAGCTCACTCAGGTCAAAGCACTTGTTGTGTGAGCCTGACAACCCAGATAATAGAGGGAGAAATGATGAAGGATAGCATCACCAACAATCTTGGGTATCCCAGGTGTGTGTGATACAAGAGATAGGGCACCTCACTTACAGTCTCAAGAGAATCACTAGAAAAGTTTCAGACAAACTCGCCCTGAGGGGCATCCTGCAAAATATCTGATCATAACTTTTTAAAATTCAATGTCATTAAAAACTCTAAACTCAGTCTCTTTATTTGAGACAGAAACTTCATCTATTTAATATTTAAAGTGATACAAAAAATAAACAATAACCACATATAATAGAAAAATTAATTTAAAAGTTGACAGTAATTCACAACTATAATTAGTCAACTTTTACTAGAAATTACTTCTTTTAAAAATCACAGCCGTGCATGCGAGGCTTGGGAATGTAGGCCAGCTCTCTGGGTTCAGGCTTGAACAGATTCATCTCTGATATCAGTAATATCTACTCCTGGGATCTCCGCTGAGCAGATAATCAGAGCCTAGAATAGCAAGCAGTAAACTGACAACATTAAACACAAGCAAAACTCTAATAAGAAATTTAATAGTAGTTACTGTAGTGATTATTATATACCAAGAGGAGGGCATGAAATGTAAATAAATACCATAGTAAGTATAGAGGAAACGGAACATTAGAAACTGAAATGTGTAGTTGGGCAGTGGTGGCGCACGCCTTTGATCTCAGCACTCAGGAGGCAGAGGCAGGTGGATCTCTGTGAGTTCCAGACCCACCTGGTCTACAAAACAAGTTTCAGGACAGTCAGAACAGTTAGTTACACAGAGAAACCCTGTCTTGAAAACAGACAAACAAAAAACAAGACATGTGACATGGGTATATGTCCAGATGACTTTTTGTTATTGTTGTTTTGTTGTCCTTCCTTCCTTCCTTCCTTCCTTCCTTCCTTCCTTCCTTCCTTCCTTCCTTCCTTCCTTCCTTCCTTCCTACAGGATCTTACTAAATAGACTAAGGCTGGCTTTGAACTTATTGTCTAACCCAAGATGGCCTCTGACTTAAGCCTCAGTCTTCCAAGTACTGGGCATGACAAGTGTGTACCATGTGCCTGGATAGTAATAGCAGCTAATGTTTACATGCCCTTTCTTGTGCATGGTACTGCTCCATTTGGCCTATGTGTCAGCTCCTTAATCCTCCTGACAACCTTTGTGGTGGATGCTTTCATGGCGCCCTTGGACAGATGAGAGCCCGGCTGTGCTACTGTTGTATCTGGTGAACGAACCAGACTGGGGCCCAGACGGTGTGCTCCATGGTCACTCTGAGGCACTGCACAGACTGCCTCCATTATAGGAGCTCTTCTAATAGTATGGACTGTTCTGTTCCAAGCACTATATTTTTCTGAGAACCTCAGCACTCATAACCCTCCCTTGCTCACAAGATCTTTATTCAGGAAAGACCAAAATAAAGTCAGATAATAAGCATGATTAAAACAAACTAAGTTGTAAAAACTGATGAGGTGATTTCAGGGATGAAGCTGTTGGCGGCCATGTAATGGCTGGAAGGAAGCAGCTAAGCAGTGGCTGAGTCTCCTCGGGTGATTGGAGCACAGCTGGCAGCGTGGAGGCACAGTGCTGGGCTAGGTCACATAGAATTAGTGGAATCCCTAGAAGAAGTTTGCATTGTATGGTGTGTGCTAGCATTTAGAGAGAAGAAAGACTATAACTCTGGCAAGAAGCAGCCATTAGGGCTTTTACAGCGGGGGTATAGTTATAGCTGTGCAAAAGGTATTAATGGCATAGATGTCTAGGAATTATTTAGACACGGAACTGATAGCTTGTTGTTGGCCCAAACGTAGAAACTGAGGAAAAGAAAGGAATGAAAGTAGGAAAGGTCAGGTCTTAACTGTAGCAATGGTAAGTGTGTGTTACTATATACACTCAAGGAGGGGCCCATGTTGCTACCTTTGTGGACCTGGCATTTCTGGGGATGAGACTGTGGGGGCTAGATATATAGGTTATGGTTAGCCTGCCTGGTTCATGTAGCAATATATCAATGCAGTAAGTATTAACAACTAGGATTAAAAGTTTAAATAGCTTTCAAGATGAAACAGAACTAATTAATCATTTTCTCTAGACTGATAACATTTGAAGAGTTTTTCTAGAAACTAAATTTTAAGAACATATTCACTTCACCATCATAGTATGTATAGAATCAGAGTTAGGGTGGGGTAGAGATGTCAAAATAAGTGTTCACTTTCTTTAATATTGTGCATTGTTGTGTTCCTAAAGAGACAGGAATATTAGACTTCAAGCCAGGCATGGTGATACATTCCTGTAATTTCAGTACTTGACAGGCTGAGACAAGAGGCTCTCAAAGGTCAGCCTGGACTACATAAGAAATTCCATACTAGCCTCAGCTATTATAGTCAAACCCTGGGATCAATCTTTATTACCATTTCAAAAGAAAAATAATATTGAAATTATTCTGTCAGTAAAACTATGCTTACAAAATCATTTATTTACTCATTCGTCATATAAATTGAGTGCTAACCATATGCCTCACATTGATCTGTGTGATAATTTATGATAGGAATAATCAGAATTTGTGAAAGTCCTGCTGTTAGTGAGCTTTATATTTTAGAGTGAGAAAACATGCCTGCTTCAAGAACAGGGAAATAAGAAGCTTGTCTTCATCTGTTAATTCCCATCCAAGCAGAGCCCTCTGTTTGCTGATCTTATCTCCTATTTTGTACAGTAGCATTTTCAGAGCATCTGCACCTTTGTTATAATTATTAGTCTCTGAAAACCTCCCTCTTCCTGCTATCTGTGTTCTCAAGGACTGCTACTTAAATGGCTCCAGCCCAGCCCACACTGTGCTTCTCAGTGTCAGCCCTTCCCCGAGTTCCGTCTGGGGGGCTGGCACATCATTGACCCCCATTCAGGACTGCAGCCTGTGTCTTCTGGTGCTAGTCCTACCCCACCCGTGCAGTCACTTTGACTTCATCCTTTCCCCTGCTCTTTTCCACTTCCCTCGACTTCTCTGTGCTGTGTAGACCTCCCGCTTTACATCCTTACTTGTAACTTACTGTTTCATAAGTGGCCTCCCTTTTTGGCTTTTCTAACTTACTCTCTTTACTCTAACAAATGATTTTTAAAAACATCTGTGTTATTCCTCCAGCTCTTCAGAGAAGTTCTACTGCTTTTAGGATAAAAGCCAAACTATATGACCAGACATACTGGGCCAGTGACATAGGCTTGCTTATCCTAGGCCAGGGGTCAGCAGCTGTGGTTTATGGTTAAAATTTATCCTTCCTTAATTAATGTGAACTGATTTTTTTTTTAAAAAAAAAAAGGCTAGGTGTAATGGTTTAGATAAAACACTGTGGCACAGTTTCCCAAGGGGCAGTGGGCAGCGGGCCTCAAGGGGCAACCGGGTCCCACTACCTGAGGCCTCTGTAGGTCCCAGGCAGGTGAGAGGTGGCGGGGCAGCCAGTCCCACAAGGAGCCGCAGGTGAGAGACAGGTGGATAGGCATGCCATGCAGAGTGAGTATTTAGTGGGTTATGGAAGAAGAGGGAAGGGGGATAGACAGAGAGAGAGAGAGAGAGAGAGAGAGAGAGAGAGAGAGAGAGAGAGAGAGAGAGAGAGGAGAGAGAGAGAGGAAAAGGGGAGAGGAGAGGAGCCTCCTTGTCCAAAAAGAGACAGGGGGGAGAGAGCTGGCGGGCTGGAAGAGGGAGGAAGATCCACTTGCCTCTGTGGAAGGGGGGAGTGGGCGGGACTTATCTCTTAAAGGGACAGGACAGACCATTACATTCCCATCCTTTTTTTTTTAAATAATAAAAAGGTGGGAGGTTAGGCACAACAGGTTAAAGGAATTGGGACGGTGGATTCTCAAGACTACTTCCTGCTTATTTGTGGACATTGTCTTGGCGGTGGGGGGTTGGGGGGAGAACTTGAATAAGCTGGGTGCTGGTCACATCCTGGGATAGCTGGTCTCTTTGCTCCTGTCTGGTGTTTGTGGTATGGAAATGTCTGTTGTCTCTCAGACCTGTTGAAGGTATTGGCAGAACAGAGAACAAAGTTAAGTTTAGGAAACAAAAAACATTTGGACCAGGAAATTGAGAGGGGTGTATCTGACCTGTTTAGGGTGGATCCTTTAATTTGGCTCCCTGGAACTCAAAAGAATTTTTTGGATTTGTGAAAACATAAGTTTTAAACAGCAGCAGAATGACTGTGACAGATATTTTTTTACATAATGAAAAATATCTTTAAGACTATTAAAGGCAGCCTGAGAGAGAATTTTGTTAACTTGTGTCATATTGAAATTTGCTTGGTGACGCTATCCTTTTAAATGACAAGGCCTCTCAGCTGTCAAACTGCATTAGAGATCTTTGAGAAGGATAAAATTTTACTTGAGTTATTGATTAAAAACGACAGAGAACTAACTTGGTTGGCATCTAGAGCTACTCCTCAGGGTCCTCCATGGTTTCTGAGGGTTGTATTTGCCTTTTGCTGTTTAGCACAGGGCCTGCCAGGCTCCAGAAGTTCCTGTGGGCTACCTTGACCTGAGCAGCTAGGCTGTCGATTCCAGCAATTCTGTCCATGTCTGGAGATCTTCAGTTTAGATGAAAGGCAGTTTTGCCCAGTGGTCAGCGCTTGGTAGTTGAAGCAAACTGTGGATGGACATTGTTCTGTGTCCACCTGTCTTCTGTCTTCTTTGGAGGAAGTAGAGTGCTGCTGCTAGGAGCCAGCCTGTCTCTTTTTGTTATGAAAAGTTTTTTAATAATTAAATATTTAAATGCTATAGTCCCCAGATCTCTGAGCAGTTGAGGGCTGTTAACCAGGTATAGATAAGTTATAACTACAATAGAGAATCTGCCTGGAGAGTTGGGTCCAAGCTTGACTGTACCGGCTCTCAACTTAACAGGTAAGATTTACACTTTTAAAAGACAGAAAGAAGAAAAAACTGCTTGTAATAAAGCTTAACAGTAGAACTGACAATTGTAGAGAACAGCTTCATGTATTTTAAAGCAGGGTTGGATTACATACATAGTATTTTTTTGTAAGAGACTTAAAAGCACATAACAATTTAAAACTTGAGACTTATTGCTTTGTTAGTCAGGAATGCGATATAATGGGCAGACAGTTATAACATTTTTTTTTTTTTTGGTTTTTCGAGACAGGGTTTCCCTGTAGTTTCTACAGTTATAACATTTAACAGTAAACATAGGTGCATTTAAGTTACATGTATGTATACACACACATACACACACTCACAGTGAACAGGAATTGGGTGAAGTAGATGCTCTTGGTGGGACCTACCAAAGGCATGCCACTGCAGAAAACACACATGTAATAGAGTCATCAAGAGGAATTTAGAGACAAAAACATAAGTAAAGTGGGGGACCAGGCAGAGTATACCTCAGTTAAGATGGCGGCAGTCATGTGTTGTATGGAGAAGCCATGTTTTTTGAGCTGCAGGAGTTTTAAATATAATAACAAGAGACCTAGAGGCGTGTCCGCCCTGTTGCTGAGCCACTGCCCCACAAGCTGCCGTGGGGAGCAAAGGCTGGAATTGAAAACAGCTGCCTCACAGATCTGACTAATCTCGTCACTTTCCACGGGACCAGCAGTAGCAGTGGCAGGGATAAAATAGAAGGAATGGGAGAAAGAGGAGAAGAGTGTTTTCAGACGGGCGGGGAAGGGGCTGCGCAGCGAAAGGATACAGGCGGGTGGCTGAGAGTTTGAGGGTTTATATTCCACAGCTGAAAATGTGAAAACCCGCAAAAACAGCGACACCGCAAGGCCTGTAGAAGAATGTCTTCTCGCTACAGGCAGGGTGTTAGTGAAGCATGACCGGCCCAGTCGGGCAACTCAGAAGCCAGACAGGCTAGAGGCTGCTCCAAGCGGTCTCTCATAGTGGGGACACTTACAAGGCAGACTTTACACTAGGTATTACTATGCAGTGCAGGCCAGGCCCTGAAACTCACTATGTAGACCATGCTGGCCTTAAACTCATAGAGATCCACCTGCCTCTGCCTCCTAGGTGCTGGGATTAAAGGTGTGCACCACTGTACCTGGTGTGTCTTCCTTACTTTATATAGCTCACAAATTGAGGATTATATTTACAATTGTTAATGGTTTTAAAATTAATATTTCATCACACATAAAAATTATGTGAAGTTGAAATTCTAGTGTCCATAATAAAGTTTACTGGAGTACAGCCTACTCATTTGATTAGTTATTTTCAATGACTGTTTTCACAATACAAAAACTATGACAGATGGTTTGTTTCCTTAGATCCTACACTGTTTATCCCACAGCTTTCTACAGGTTATGTTTGTAGACTGCTGGCTACAGTACCCCTCCTTGAGTCTTACTCCCTAATCTCTACTAATCTTACCTGCAGGTCTTCATGAACTGTCATTTTGTCTCTATGCTTCCTCAGGATATCTTTACCATGGTTCCTTCATCAGTCAGATTCCAACTTCTAGCTTTATCTCTGTGGGAAGCTATCCCAGTGCTCTGCAGTTTGGATGAAGGACCTTGTTTTAGTTCTTACCTTCACATCCTTACCCAGGCCACACTCAGTGGACCTACATACCCATAGGCACTTTGCTGTTCTTTACAGTGTTATCTTACAGATTCCAACCGTGTTAAGGATGGCTGTCACCCAGGCCCTAGGGAGGTAACCACATTCTGCCTTAGAGGTCTGAGTCTGGGCCTCAGCTCCTGGGCTGCCTTGGAGCCTTGCATCCTACTTCTTGCCACTCTGCCCTTGGAATCATGCTGATCTCTGCCCCTCCAGAAGCCTTCCCCTTCAACTTACTTTGTTCCCTATTTCACTTGTGAAGATAAGCATCCATCATTCTCCTGTGAAGAGCTCTGTCCGCCTTACTGTCCCAGCCTCTGTCCATTCCCAGTGGAAGAGCTGCCCCGTAGGAGTGAAGATAGGAACACCTTCCTGGGCCCAGCCTGCCCTTCCTGGGGACTGAGCCGATCCATCCCCTTAACCAGGACTCCTTCAGCCTTTCTTCCCCACTCCAGTCCTAGCATCCGCTCCTCTAAGTCACCCTGGGCCTCGCTCACTGTGTTCTTGCCACAATTGTCCTTTCTTTGTTGAGCACTCTTTAAACAGAGCTCATGGGTGCTACTACCCTCCTGACTTGCAGTGATGTCTTCCAAGTATCTGCATAGCTTCTTCTCTCAGTTCATCCAGGTCACAGATTTTCCTCCTCAAAGTGTTATGTAAGAATCTCTACACAGAGTAGGCTTTTCCTGTCATGCTTTCCCCTTGTCTTGGCATGTGGCGTGAATATGCATTGGTCTGCGATCTTCCTACAAACCCCTAATTTTGTGTTTCTCTACTTGGACTTCAATAGCAACAACTTTATTTTAATATTGGTTTTTCTCATGGCAGAAAAGGATTTGGTAGTTCCAAACTTCTATTTATACCCTTTGCCAACTGTTGGCAAACTGTAAAGAGCCAATGGGAGATATTTTAGGCTTTCCAGGTCAAATGGTCCAGTTGTAACTATGCAGCTCTCTCTTCCTGTATTGTGAAAAACCCCATGTATCTTTGTCATGATAAAACTATTTGTAAAGGAGGTGACAGGCTGTAGTTTATTGACCCCTTGCTTATGCCACATAAAAAGAACAAGTTGTCTTTTCTATAAACTCTCCTAAGAGTAAGAGGATCTAATGTGCCCAGCAGCCTACCCTTTTTAGCTTGTTGGTTTGAATTCTGTCTTAATACCTGTTATCAATCAACTTACACTAAGTGGGGCAAAATTGTCTCACAGGTACAAAGTGTTTATGCCCTGCTGTGACAGACAAGTGTTTCCTAAAACTTATAGGCTGTAGATATAATGGGGAGGGCCTTTGTTGACTCCCTATGGGAAGCCTTACCCTCTCCTAGGAATGGATGGAGCAAGGGAAGGTATAAGGAGCAGGAGGAGGAGAGGAAGTGGGGGGAAGGTGGAAGGAGCAGGAGGAGAGAAGAAGTGGGAACTGGGATTGATATGTAAAATGAGAAAAGATTGTTTTTTAAAAAAATTAATTAATTAATTAAAAAAAACTTACAGGCTGTATAGAATCAAATAATCACCAGAACAAAACTCTACCAAAGAAGATGGGGGTACTGGTAAACACCCAAGTAAAGTATTGTGTGTAGAGATGATCATGGTAGAGTGTGTATATGCACATTTAACTCTTGCCATCCTATCATGAGTCCTTTGAAGTCAGAGCCCTGCTGTTTTGTTATTAGTGACCTCAGCCTGAACTCTGCACAGGGTTCAAATTCAGTTAAATCGCAAGTGGTAGGATCCTGTGCTCACACAGATTGGAGTATCTGTTTTGTAAGGTCTCAACAGAATGAGTGCATATGATCCTTGGTTAGTCACAAATGACAGGCAAAGTATTTTTTGTAAAATGACTTGTTTAATTGTTGATTAAAACTTCTAGTTATTAAAAATTAAATTGAATTTTTTTCTTCTCTGTCATAAGGTTCATAAAAAGGATTCTGGTTTTTGGAGAGATTTTGGCTTTGGGATGACTTGTCAATATCAATCAGATTTCCTGAATGTTGGTAGGTATATATTATATCTAAGGATATAGAACTTAATGTCTTTATTCTAGGCCTATGGCATTTTTCCAAAAGGTATCAGATTTGAGTACTTTTGGTTAAATTGTAAGGGTTATATCTGAAATATGAAAGGTAAAGGGAAGTTTATTATTAATGTCTTGGATTACTAAAAGTGGGGTTATAAAGATAAAAACTAAATTTACCAGTTTTTTTAAAAACAAACACACCTGTAATGGTCTGTCCTGTTCCTTTAAGAGACAAGCCCCAACTACTCCCTCCCCTGTCCACTGAGGCAAGCAGATCTTCCTTCTGCTTCCAGCCTGAACTCCTTCCTTTCCGGCTCTCTCCAGAAGAGGCAGTTTCTGCCTCTTTCCCTTCTCCCCACTTCTCTCCTTCCCTCTCTTCTCTCTCCTCTCTCTCTCTCTCTCTCTCTCTCTCTCTCTCTCTCTCTCTCTCTCTCTCTCTCTCCCACTCTTTGCCTCTCTCTGCTCTTCTCCCTTCTCCCTTTCCCCTTTCCCCTCCATAACCCACTAAATAAGTACCCACTTTCTCTGCATGGCATGCCTAATAGGTCTCTGTCTCCCACCAGCCTGGGACCCGCTGGCCCTCGGGAAACTCACCTTTTTACTTCTACGATAACAACACTGTGCTAAGAGAACACTTGATTGCATGTTACTGTGTTACAGTTGTTTGGAGTGCTCTTCCAGAGCTCTCTAACTGTACCGTTGTGTCTAGTCAAAGGCTTCCTCTTTTTCATTTCGCAGTGAAGTCCTCTTTCATTCTCTGACCCCAGTATTAAGACAAAGGGAAGGGGGCATCTCTGAAGTGGGAGCTGGGAAAGTTGTCTAGCCCTAGCCCAGAGAAGCGATAGAGGCCTGGCTTAATCTCTTCCTCCCTCAGCATCAGTCATATTCACAGAAGGCCAAGTGTCAAAGAGGAGTGTTGGCGAAAGGGCTGCTTGTTGGTTCCCGGCCGCCTGGCTAGCTTAGACCCGAAATAATCACACAGAAACTGTATTAATTAAATCACTGCTTGGCCCATTAGCTCTGGCTTCTTATTGGCTAACTCTTATATTAATTTAACCCATCTTCATTAATCTGTGTGTTGCCACATGGCAGTGGCTTACTAGCAAGGTTTTGGCATGTCTGACTCTGACAGCAGCTCCATGGCATCTCCCTGACTCTGCCTTCCTTCTCCCAGCATAACAGCCTAACTTTTCCCACATAGTTCTGTTTTGCCCTTGCCATGGGCTCAAAGCTGTTCTTTATTCATTAACCAATAAAAGACATAGACAGAAGGACCTCCCACACCAGAGGAGTGAATCCTGTGACCCCAGGTTAGTTAGCGTCTTCATCTCCACTATGTACTGGAAGCCATAGGATGATTCTTGTGATACTCTTAATCCATAGTGAATTCACTTTTATAATCAGCCATTTGTTTTTTAAGTCCTTCCACTCTGTCTCTTTATAATAATTTAATAATGGAAAAACAAGAAGTAATGATAAGACAAATGCCATTTCCCTGACTTTTTCACTATCTTTCAAAAATATATTTTAGTACACTAACAATATTGTGAATGTTTTGAGTACTATATTGACTTACAGATTGTGGTGCGCCCACAAGTATTATACAATAAATGTACAACTGACAATCTATTAGAATAATTCATGGGAGTATAGACACTCCACATGGAGAACACGTTCAACAGAGCTGCGGGAACACTTCTTTTTTGGAAAAGTCATTGTTTATTCTTAAAAATCATGTGAAATAATGACGGTTCTCTCGTCAAAATGGAATTCATTCCCAAAATACCTCAGCAGTATAACTTCCTCCTTCATGGGCAACAGAATGACCTTCCATGAGGCCTTAGAGAGACAACATTCACTCTTTGTTCCAGGAGTCAATTTTACTGAGTCTATCCCCACAGTTACCTTTGCTAACAGACCACACAGGAATTTCAAGAAGATAGGAAGATGGCCCTTACCAGACAAACAGGTCTGGGTGTGTTTCAGGGCCCCTTAGTGACTTTATCTAATGGTTTGGAATGTCAGGTATTTTCCCTTGGATGCTGACCCCTCCTGGAGTGTGGCTTTGTCGGGTTCTACCTGCCTTTCTGTGATTCTGAAATACATATTGATATCATTGTTTTGCCTATGGAAATTTTTTAACCCTGACTGTAAAAACTAAAAACTTGGTGGAGATCGCCCCTTTCTCTCACTGTTTCCTCACCCAAGGAATAAAGAATATGAAGTGCTGGGCAGTGGTGGTATACGCCTCTAATCCCAGCGCTCAGGAGGCAGAGGCAGGTAGATTTCTGTGAGTTTGAGGCCAGCCTGGTCTACAAAAGCTCATTCTAGGACAGCTAGTACCGTTGTGCAGAGAAATACTGCCTTGAAAACAAAACAAAACAAAACAAAACAAAAAGAATGTGTAGAAGTAACAGATGTGAGTTAATTTATTTACCCTCAGATCTTCGCTTGCCATAGACATACTGTTCTGAGCCCTGAGGGGGTGCGGAGGCGGGTATTCAAGCCCCCCTCACATAACCTAAGTCGTATAGTTATCACCAATCAATTTAGACTATTACCATTCTTAAAAGAAACATGCCCATTAGTAATTATTTCCCATTTCCCATCAATGCCCACACCCCCAAACTCATTAATCTACTTCCATTGATTTGCTTCTTCTGAGCATTTAACATAACTGCAGTTGCACATCCGTGATCTTATATTACTGATTTCTTTCACGCATCATGATCTGTGCCATGTAGTAGGTGCTTCATTCCTTTTTATAGTTAAATGATGTTCCACTGTATGATTATACTACATTTTTCTGTCTATAGATAGATACTTGGTTTCTGTTCTTATTTAGGCTATTATGAATATTTTTGCTATGAACATTTGAATATTTATGTATATACTTGTGTAGATATGGTTTTCATTCTCCTTCCTATAGTAGAATTGCTGGGTTATATAATGTGATGGTTCATTTTGAATATCAACTTGAAGGGATTAGAACCACCAAGGAAGCAAAACATGCCCAGGCATGTCTGTGAGGAAATTTCTAAACTGTATTAATTCAGATGGGAAGACCATGCTAAATGTGGGCCATACCATTCCATGGGCTAAGGTCCTGAACTGAATAAAAAAAATCTAAGTACAAGATTACTCTCTGATTCCTACTGGGATAAAATGTGACCAACTGCTCACAGTCCTGCAGCCATGCCTGCTGTGATGTATCCTTAAACTGGGAGCCAAAATAATCTTTCCTTAAATTGCTTCATGTCAGGGATTAGTCACAGCAAGGAGAAAAATATGTTTAACCTTTTCTGGAATTTCTGTGGTGCTTTCCAAAAGGCCTGTATCTGTTTACATTCTCCCAGTAGTGTGTGCTAGTGCTAATGTCTCTACATCCTCGCAGTTTGTGTTCTTATCTTCTGTTTAAGATTATTTATGTATTTATGTGTCTGTGTACACAGAAGTGTGTACACTTCTGTCTGTGCCCCAGGAGAGGGCACTGGATCCCATTACAGACGGTCGTGAGCCACCACGTGGTTGCTGGGAACTGAACTCAGGACCATTGGAAGAGCAGTCAGTGCTCTTACCCTCTGAGTCATCTCTCCAGCCCTGTTTTTTTCAGGTGTTGTAGAGCGTGTGTGAAGTGGTTTTGTTGTTGGGTCGTTGGTTCAGGTCTCAGTGTTTTAGTAAACATGTGACCTGTACTGAGAACTTGGTGCATCCTTCTTCCCTCTGCTCCTTCTGGACAGGGCAGCTAGATGGAGGATGGAGGTGGATATTGCCTTACTTCTGGCTCTGTCTTAACAACAACAACAAAACACAGCAGATCAGGTTCCGATTGACCTTCCCCTGATATCAGGCCTTAGGAGATCTGCAGGCACTTGTATATTTTAGGAAGATTTCCCACCCGACTCTTGTACCTCACTTTCTAGAAACCAGGGTGTTTAAAAATCTAAATAATTTTTTGCTGTTTTCACTGTGAGAACCTGGTGGAACTAGTGGTAAAACTCTCCACTATGAAGCCCTTTGTGGATAGGCCCCTTGGAGTCTCTAACTCTCAAACTGTCCAGCAATTTGGGAAATGTAGGTTTTCCTGCCCCAGTACTGGCTCCTGAAGGCATTTCTTCTGTAGAAACTTGTGATTCTTTGTGCCTTCCTGTCTCTCTCCAAGTTTCATTCTGTGACCTTACTTCTCAAAAGGATCTAAGAGGATGATTGATTTTTCAGCTTGCTCAGCTTTTTATCTGTTAGGACTGAGTGATGTTTTCTAAGCTTCTTAAACGCCACACTTAGGTTCCATCTGCGTTTAGTTTAAGTGTCTGTACTAACTTTAGTATTTGAGCAGCTCATTCGTGTCTGTAAGGAAGAAAGGCAGAGTAGGGTCACATGTAACATTTAGTAAAGCTGTGATTGTCTAAACTTTATAGAGAGCCTAGATGTGGATGGGAAATTAAATCATATAATTTTTTTTTTGTTTGTTTGTTTTGTTTTTCAAGACAGAGTTTCTCTGTAGCTTTAGAGCCTGTCCTGGAACTAGCTCTTTGTAGACCAGGCTGGCCTCGAACTCACAGAGATCCACCTGCCTCTGCCTCCCAAGTGCTGGTATTAAAGGTGTGCGCCACCACCACCTGGCTGCTAAATCATATAATTTGAAAGGAAACAGAATGTAGAAACCTGGGTTTCAGACAGTTGTTTTGAAGACTGTTTTCTAGCTATTCAAAACGTTCAAGTCCTTTTTTTGTTTCCTTGCTTCTTTAAAAAGTCAGTTGTTGGGGCTTGAGAGATGGCTCAGGGTTAAGAGCACTGGCTGCTCTTCCAGAGGCCCTGAGTTTGATCCCCAACACCCACATGGCTCACAACCACCTGGTGGGATCTGATGTTCTCTTTCAGCATGCAGACATATATGCAGACACAGTACTCATTAACTAATTTCTTTTTTTAAACGTCAGTTGTTTAGTTTGAATCCAATTTTAAAAGGATCTCCATTCATTGTCATCCACTACAGCTGACCTCTGCTTTTTCTACTTCTTCAGAATTTTGCTAATAAGCTTATAACAAGTGTGCTGCCAGGTCCACTGGCGCTCTCTTTTCTCTTTACTTTATTCAGTTTGGAGACTGGACCTGGCTGCACCCCATTCTCAGCCTTTATTTTTTGAGACAGGTTCTTGTAGCTCAGATTGGCCTCAAACTTAAGATCCCCCTGCCTCTACCTCATGAGTGTTGGTATTAAAAGTGTGTACTACCATGCCCAGTGTTCTTTGATTTTTTTTTCTTTTTTTTAAGTCTTTTAATTGAGTAACACACACCTGGCAACTTCTTCCTTGAATATGTTTTTCAGTTGGCTACTGTCTTGGCACATTTTCCAGAGTTTTCTCCCTTGAATTCACATCTCAGCCTCTTGCTGATTTACCTTTTTCTGCCTATGTTCAACCTCTAAAACTTGGCATTTCTTAGCATTTAAACCTGGGCCTTATTTTTCTTCTGAACTCCTTCAGCAATCCTAGTTCATTTTTATGACTTCAAACCATCTGTTGCTAAAATTCCTTCCTAAAGAAGATGTAATATTTACTCTTTCTCCAAAGACCCCAAGGATAAACCGAGATACAGTCCACCACTTCACTCCATTGAATTCTTTAGCTTCCTTACAGACCAGTGGGGTTACAGGCTGGAGCCAGGTGACTTTAAAGGAGCCACCCTGGAAAGTCTGCACCCACCATGGGTCCCCAATGACCAAGTCCTTCCTACACTATGTCCTTCTAAGTCCTCGCAGAGGCCACTGTATTAGGGCAGAATTGTATATGGCTGGTTGGGAGATGGGGCTGGACGCTGCAGTGAGGGTCCCACAACTCTCCCTGCTCCTCTGACAGAAGGTCATTAGTCGACAAGTTGAGCTGTGGTGATCTTTTGCAAACAGACTCAGCTGAACTCATGAAGATGGCAGTGTGACCCAAAGAACAATCCTGTTTACACCCGCTGTGCACCATCTTACATTTCTGTTCCCAACTTTGTCTATTTCCTGTGTTTTCTCCTATGGAAAGTCTTCTGTAACCCAGAAAATCTTGTTTCTTGAAGGATAGAAAAAAATTATATTAGTGGTGGGGGTGTTATTGTATTTCCTTCTTCTTTGACTTTCTGTAGAACTTAGTGTTCTTTGATATTTATTGTGACAGGGATGCTCTCAGCAGCTGATGTTGAACGTGCATAGTCTAAGTGTCAGCTGTTAATGGGATTTCCAAACCAGGAAGTTAGCCTAGCATGCTGTCATCTCCGTGCTGTACTGTGCCGTCTCAGCTGAAGCGGAACGTTAATGTTAAGATGCTTGTTTATGCTCTGTCTGCCAGACACTTGAAGTGTCATCTTTGTTCCTTCCTGCAGGTGGATTCGACTTGGAAGTAAAAGGCTGGGGTGGAGAAGATGTTCATCTCTACCGGAAATACTTACATGGTGATCTCATTGTGATTCGGACTCCAGTTCCTGGTCTTTTCCACCTCTGGCATGAGAAACACTGTGCAGATGAGCTGACACCCGAGCAGTACCGGATGTGCATCCAGTCCAAAGCCATGAACGAGGCTTCGCACTCCCACCTGGGAATGATGGTCTTTAGGGAGGAAATAGAGATGCATCTTCGCAAACAGGCGTACAGAACAGACAGTGGCGCTGCCGGGTGACAGCCGCCAGCACACTGAAGTCTGAGCCACAGACCAGCACTGTTATTCAGCCTTAATCCAAATCAGGATTCTGTGCCTCGTCCAGAGAAAAACTTTATTTTTCATGTTCTTTCTGGATTTTATTTGTAGTTCAGCTTGATGTGAGAAAAAAACACAGGTGTTCTGATGCAAAGCCAGTTTTGTGAGAGAGAGTACTGTAGCAGAAACAGTTGACAAAATGAAATTTGGTATTTGTTCCCAAAATAGTTTGAAATAGAGTCAGCCTGGTACCTGTGTTCTGATTGGCCCAGGGGTGCTAGGCTGACGTTGTGTTGGTCGGCACATCTACAGGGAAACAGAACATTGGTTTGTCATGCTCTACAGGCAGATATCACCTGCTAACCACTAAGTCGATGATTCAACTTCAGTTTTTAATGAGAGCTTCTGTTGATGACACGTAGAATGTTTTTTCACAGGGAATAATTAAATGACACATCTGAAATCTCCAGTCCATCAAAAAGGCAGAAATCAGGGCCTCTTAACTTCCTGTTGCTTTACCTCTAAATCTCTGCCTTTAAGCCAATGCATACAGTATATATAGTTTAGAATCTACGATTTGATTATAAATAAAATCTATCATTATGTTATCATCTTCAAATGCATAATCAAAACTGCTAGATTGTTTTGAACAAACAAGTAAATGAAGAAGTGTTTATACAAATCATTTTGTTACATCGGAATGCAGGAAAATAGCTAGGTTTGGGAACATCATCTTAATATAAGCCAGAGGCATCACAACCTTCCTGAAGAGGCATAGAAGATACAAACATTATAGTCTGGTTTTGTATGGCTTTTGTTTTGCACTGTCTTATTTAGCATAGGTACAGATATATTTATTTTCTAATATGTTAATATTTGCCACAGCTGTGTTTGCATTTGTATTATACTTCCAGTTGAAGGCATTTCATTGGAAAAAAAGCAATTTAATGCATTGTATAATAAGATCACTCTGATTTGGAAGGAAGGAAAATAATCTGATAGAAATATGAATTATGGAGTACTTTAAAAAAGTATGTACAGATTGGCTGTTATTTTAATTGAAGTGTAAATTATATTAATGAGACCAGAGGAATAAGAAATTATATTCTGATAGGACTGTACTATAATATTTATCATATGGATATTTTATCATTGGGCCATTTGACTTTTAAAGGGGACCTACTATTTGTATATAACCCATGAAAACTCAGAAAAAATCATTTTTATTCAGTAAGTCATACACTTTCAGATGTTACAAATGCCAAATTTCTAGGTGCTAAAGTGAATCCAATTTCATAATAACTAATTATTGAGGGTTCTAGCTGGGTAGTATTTAGGTGTTTTTTTTTTTTTTTAAATGTATAAAGTGCTTTCTGCAGAATAAGAAAAGCCAGCGAGTGTCTCCTTTGTACACATTGATTGTGAAGACCATGGATATGGTATTTAAAATTAGGAAACTTAATTAAATTACAGAGGTGGATTTTGGCTTGGTTTTGAGATAAATGATTTTTATTTACCTCCTGTTTTTTAAAGCTAGCTTTTATTTGAAGATGGAAACTAGACAGTGAAAGCGTTACTATATTTTTACATTAAGTGGTACCAATAAAGTATTTTCTTACCAAAATTAAATGAAAATGTGGTAAATTAATCTCGTCCTCATTTAAAATATCTTAAGTTCAACAAAGTACACAGTATGCTGTTGTGACATTAAAGGATAATAAAGCAAACGCCAGTGCGCAGTGCTGGTGGGCAAGCCCCAGTGACCTGCCTCATCTGTGCCTCTCCCAGGACTGTGCACACCTCACTCTGTGTCATAGTCAGTCTGATTTGGTCATAATTTGTCCATTGTTCTTTCATAGTTCCCAAACTCTGTATATCTCTACTGTTTAATTTTTGAATTCATGTTATTATTTCATTGTATGTTTTCTAACTTTTATACGTTATTGTGTTCTTAAAGTTCACCCATGTTAATATCCAAATATTCATTTTTATTATTGAGTAGCATTTCATGAATATATCATGATACTGATATTATTGATAATATATGTGGTGCTTCCAAGTTTTTTTTGTTATGCTATTGGTAGCTTTTGGTTGTTTATAGTTTTTACTGTTTTCTTTTGCTATTTCAAACAGTGGTATCATGAGCATGACCAAACATGTCTCTTGTAAGTATGGCACAATTTCTGTAGGAGTAAAATTCCTATATCATTAGTTGTATGTATATTGAACTTACTTTCCAAAGTGAACCATCCAACACTGGGTGGAGTTTACTTGTGTTCTTGGTAGTACTTAATTTTATCAGACCTGAAAACAATACTCCTGAAATTAATCTGTAAAATAGAAAGGAAGAATCTTTTTGGATATAGCATTCCAGCCAGAGGTAATTCCCAGATTTGATGCCATACCAATCAGAATTACAATACAATATCCATAGAAACTCAGAGAAGAACCTTAAAATTGATACAGAATCACAGAAGACCTCAAAAAGTCAAGATAGTCCTGAAGAATAAAAATAATGCCAGACTTACCACCAAACCTGATTTTCAGTTATGCCACAGATACCTAATAATCAAAACAGCATGCCGCTAGCACATGAAAATTACTAATGAATGGGAAACAAAACAAGACCCAGCTATAAGTCCATACACCTACAGCCACCTAACTTTTGACAAAGATACTAAAACACAGTGTTGAGAAAAGACATCATCTTTAAACAATGGTGTAGAAGAATAAAACTTGGTCTTTTTTTCTCTCACCCTTCACACAAACCAATTCCAAATGGGTCAAAAATCTCAATATTAGACCTGAAACTGAAGAAAGAGTAGTGGGTTCACTTCAGGATGTGGCTCAGGTAAGGACTTCCTGAGCAGGACTTTGGAAGTGCAGGAAATAAGGCCAAGAATCAGCAAGCACGAATCCATGAAATTAAAAGGCCTCTGTGCCGCAAAGGAAATAATTGACTGGCAAGTCAACAGAATGGGGAAGATTCTTTGCCAGATATATATCTGACAGAATATTAGGGTCTAATATACAGGGAACTCAAAAAACTAAACACCAATAAAACAAACCAGTTTTTAATCTAGGCTAAAGAACTAAACAGTTTAGTTGGTGGGAGTGAAAATTTTAATTAGCTGCTGTGGGAATCAGTGTAGCAGTTCCTCGGAAGACTAGAAATAGATCTACTTTATGATCCAATGATACTACTTCTGGGCATAAACCCAAAAGACTGTTTCCTGCTATAGAGACTCATGACCATCCATGTTTATAGTTGTTCTATTCACAATAGCTAGGACGTGGAAACAACATAGATACCCATGAATGGATGAATGACTGTGAAATGTGGTACTATACACAATAGGATTTTATTCAGCCATAAGGGAAAAATGAAATCAAGAAATTTGCAGGTAAAAGGATGAATCTGGAAAACATACTGAGTGAGCCAACACAGATCAGAAAGAAATACATTCTCACTAATATGTGGATCTTAATGTTGAAGCTTTCAGTGTGTGTGCACTTCATTTTGAGTACCTTTAAAACCTATAAACCCAGAAAGGGACAGCTGGTGGAGAGGGGAAAGAACGATCTTAAGCAAGGGGGCAGTATAACGTAGGTAATATGAAGGAGAAAATGGAAATGCTGGGGAGGAAGTTTAAAGTGGAAAGGAGAATGGGGAGGGGAGGGCAGATGAGGAGGTTGAGGAAAAAATAAGTAATTTCTAAGGATGTTGGGAAAAGCCACATAGAAACCTATTTTATAAACTTTCTAAATAGCTATCGGCATAACAAGATATACCTATGGGCACTGTGTTGGCTAATGGTGACGTCGACTTTATTACATCTGGAATCAACTAAAACTTTCCTGTTTTAAAACAACTACTGAACTTTCCTGTGGGGAATTTTTTACTCAGAATATTTGAAAGAAGAGCCATTACAGATCTGGGCCACACTTTCTGGTGGCTGCCTACATGAAGGCATATGGAAGAAGGAAACTGCTCTTTGCCTGCTTGCCCTCACTCTCGTTGTGAGTCCATCTGTCTGTTGTTATAATGTTTCTTCACCAATATTAGAACCAACGTCTTTGGGATTCCAGTGTAGACTGAAGACCGGCAGCTTCCCAGAGTCCTCCAAGTCCGGCATCGGGTTGTGACTGCTGAGACATCCAGCCTCACAGACTAAACAATGACCTAATTCTTCCGCTCTCCATTGTGAGTCAGCCATTGCTATACTACCTGGAATACATGTTATAGTCCAGCCTAAGAGATCCCTGTTTAATATATTTGTATCTATTCTATCAGTTCTGTCCCATTAGAGAACTAATATAAGCACAATATTTGCATAAATGTTAGGGGGATAACAAACCACTTTCCAGTTGGGTTTAAGGCGTGCATCACAGGAGGAAACACAAGCCTTAGTACTGGAAATCTGGCCAAGAACCCTTTGTTGTGGAGCTCACAGACCTCAAGGGTGAAACAAACTGTCCTCTAAATTCATGTTTCTCTGCACACCGATGAGTACAGATTCCAATAGAGAGAGCTCTTCATGTAGTGAATGGCAGTTAAGTTACTGCAGAAACTCATAAGTGGTCCAAGGGAAGAGAGAAAGTGACTGTGGATGCAGTCACATGTTGGACATCTTTATCGCACACCCCCCCCCCCCAAAGGACTGTCATGGAAGAGTGTTGTCAGAGTCAGATGTTAGGGATGACTGGAGCAAAAATACTGTCTTATGGATGTAATAGGACCTCTACACTTGTGAACCGAGAGAGCTGAAGTTATCTGTACAAGGTAAAGCCAGTCAACATTCTAGCACGGGATGGGAAGGAATTCATGATTCCCCTCCCCTGGTTAAGGAGCAATGAGCAGCTGATAGCTTCTGGGGAAGGGGTAGTCAGTTTTCTTTAGGGATGTGACTCCCATGCTCCAGTGGATGACTCCAATGTCCAGATGTATATGGACAGGACTATAGAATCAATGGGTTATTAAACTTTAAAAAACAGAAGATATAAATTTAAAGTGGAGCTGGGAGGTAAGCAGGGTGGATCTCCAAGAAGTTAAGGTGAAGAGTTGGGTGTGAATATGATCAAAATACATTGTATGAAAATCTCAAAATATTAATAAAAATATTTGCTTTTAAAAAGACTGAGCTGCTCTGGGGACCTGAGATTAGGGAAGAACCAAAAATCAGAGAGGGAGTTGTGGGGAGCAGAAGGGCCAGACACCGAGAAGCTAAAGGGCACAGGCAACAGGAGGCTCAGGCAGGCAAATGGATTCACAAGAAAAGATAACCCTCTCCTTGATGGTTAGGATCTTTGATGGTTAGGATCAGATCTCATCAGCTAAGGATCATCCTGAAGTTTGGTAAGCTGAGCCCGAGGCCAGGCAGTGGATCAACCTCTGGAGCCACCTACCTGTCCCTGCTGTAGAACTGCTTAAGTTCCATGAATGTACTCAATACACCATAGCTTCATTCCTTTATCTGGTGACTAATACTCAAAGCTCTTGAAGGCAAGAAGACAGGTAGGTCCTCTGCCAGACCCCAGGCCTCTGGCTGCTTCTCACACTCCCAGTGGCCTTGGGAGACACACACTCCAAAATGAAAACATTAGTATCCCTTGGGGGTACCATTTGAGGAGTCTCAGGAAGGTGAGAACTCCCCCCGCCCCTGCCGCTCAGTCCACAGACTATAAACTTAAAAGCTGTAAAGCTGTAAGGTAAAGAAAGACAGAGCCAGCAGATGTCAAACACTTCTCCAGTATAGACTCACTGGGCAGTGCATAGACCAGGCTCTCAAGGTCATCTTCATATGCATAGGAAACCAGCCTAGAATATATGAGATCCTTCCTTCAAACAAATGAACAAGAAGTCAGAAAGATCTCAAATCACCCAATGAAACATTTCAAAGTCTTAGAAGATGAAAAGAAGGAAGAAGAGAAGGAAGGAAGGAGGGACAGAGAGAGGGAGGGACGGAGAAAGGGAGAGAGGGAAGGAAGGTAGGTCAGGGAAGAAATAAAGAAATGGAGCCTAAAAGAACAATACATGTACTCAATCAAAAACTCTAAAGACTCCACCAGAAAACTCTTAGAATTGATCTTTTTATTGAAAGAATTTCCTACAATATATTCTGATCAGTCTTCTCCTCTCTCACCTCCCCAAAGTCCCATCTCCCCAACCACCCAGCTCCATGCCCTTTATCTCTCTCTCTCTTGAAAACAGGCCAACAAACAACCCCCCCCCCAAATGTAAATGAATAAGCACAAGAAACACAAAGAAAACCCATAAAAACACAAAACAATTATCATTTTCAGCAAAGTGATAAAATACAAAAAATTCCTACAGACACCCATAACTTTTCTATATGACGATAAGAAATCTGCAGGAAAAGAATTGTGTGGAGGGAATGCTGTTCAAATAGTTTAAAAAGAAAATCCTAGGAACAACCCTAATAAAGGGTAGAAGCCTTCCAAACTGGGAACTGGGAGATACCGAAGGAAGACATTGGAAAGGACGCGGTAGAGAGCAAGTCCTCCCACATGCCCAGATTGGCAGAACTGATACCTGCTAAAATGGCTGTGCTAGCCAAAGTCAGTTCAGATTTAACAATCCTCATCAAAACAGCAAGGAATTCTTTACAAAATTAAAAAATGAAAAGTCCTTGAGCTCCTAGGAAGACACACAAGTCCCCCAAACATCCAATCCGTCCTTATCAGAAAGCAGTGCTGGGAACGCCACTGGTGGCAGGCGTAATCCCAGCACTCGGGAAGCAGAAGAAGATCTCAGGCTGGGGAGGGGGCTAAGAGCTCTGGCTTCTTTTGCAAAGAACCCGAGTTCAGTTCCCAGCACCCACTTGGAAACTCACAACCATCTGTAACTCCAGCTCCAGGGAACCTGATGTCTGCTTCTGGTCTCCATGGATACCAATCACACACACACACACACAGACAAGCAGGCAGGCAAATAACCCATGCACATAAAATAAAACTACATTTTAAATGTTTTTAAAAGAAGATTCCCAGGTTCAGGGTCAGCTGAGCTACATAGCCAAGTCTCTGTCTCACACACTAAGGACAGTGTTCTCTTTTATTGTTCCTAAAAGGCTGTAAAAAACTAGGAGTATTTGAAAGTTGGAGAGATGACTCTGCAGACAGGAGCACTCACTGATCTTAGAGGGGACCTGTATTGGGTTCCCAGCACCTACATGGCTAATCACAGTTATTTGTAGCTCCATTTCCAGGGGATCTGACACTGTCTTCGGGCCTCCGAGGACAGCAGGCGTGCACAGGGTGCGTATACATATATGAAGGCAGACACTCATACATATTAAATTAACACATTTGAAAAACAAAATTGGATTATTTCTTCCATGAAAATTTGGTTTAAAAAAGTCTGGGCATGCATTTTTCTATATAGGAAGATTTTTTTTTAAATCCACAAGTTCAATTTATTTAATAATTACAGGGATATTCAGGCTTTCTGCTTTTTCTAGAGTCAGTTTTGAGTAAGTTGTTTGGATAAATTACAGTTTTCTAATGGTAAAATCAAATTTAGATGAAACCCACCAAGTGGCTCAGAATATCCTCTTGTTTTCTATGTTATGTACAGGATTTAGGATAACATTGCCATTTACTCGTGTCTTCTGTTTCTTTCTGGCCAGCCTCCTCAGGGTTGGCAAACTGTCTCTAGCCCTTTGCAGTAACGACTCTTATCAGCCGCGGAGACCAGTTGCTCAGAGCCTCCCCACGTGATATACTCCGCGTCTTTAACTTAATACTCTTCGAGTTTAACCTCTGAGAGATGTGGCCATCTCATTTTGGTTTTAGTTTTGTTTCTCCTTAGGGAAGAGCTGTTGGGTACCTTAGTATATGGTCATTAGCCATCTTTTGGGAAATACCTGTTAATGTTTTTTGTCAGTAATTTTTTTTAATGGCTTACTTTTGTGGTGGTTGTTTTTTGTTTTGCTTTGCTTTTTCGAGACAGGGTTTCTCTGTAGCTTTGGGGCCTGTCCAGGAACTAGCTCTTGTAGACAAGGCTGGCCTCGAACTCACAGGGATCCGCCTGCCTTTGCCTCCCGAGTGCTGGGATTAAAGGTGTGCATTACCACTGCCTGGCTTGATGACTGGTCTTAACGTCAATTTGCCACAAATTAGAACCACCTGAGCAGGAAGCCTCACCTGAAGAATTGTCCTGAGACTCATGTGGGAGGACCTGGCCCAGATGTCCGTGGGCAGAAGGAAGATGATTCGCCTTTTCCTTGTGGGTCTGTCTTCCCTCTTGCCACTGAGCTGACTGACCCTGCTGTTGTAGGTGATGACTCCTTCACAGATATCAGTTCTAAGGCCTGTCATTGGCTAGGACCCTCCAGGCAGCTTCCAGGTTTCATGTGCCACACTAGGACTGCAGAGACTCCCAGCTTCATGCATTGAGCAACTAAGTACCAAGTTGCCGGCCTCCCCAGTGTGAGACAGCTACTGTGGAGTTACTCTGACTGTTGAGACGGCCAGCCTTGAGGGTTAAACAACCACTGGGTTCACAGCCTCTCAGGTGTGAGAAAACTGTTGTTATTATTTTATCATAAGCCAACTTAGTTATATATATATATATATATATATATATATTCCTCTAGACAACCCTGACTAATACAAATTAAACAGACCAGGATAGGAATCTTCAACCTGTACAAGCTGTTATTCAGGCTGCTCTGCAGCTTAGGCCCAAGTGGCTTTTGGTCCTGGCGTTTTATCGCAGCAACAGACAGTAAACGAGAACAGAAATTGGTACCGAGAGTGGGGTTGCTTTGATGGACCTGACCATGTGGCTTTCATGCCTTGGACCGTTTGAGGGAGAGAGGTAGAACTGAGTGCTCCCAGCTTAATGGGCTGTTCTGTGAGCATGAGAAGTAGGGCTGAGAGTGACGCAGATAATGAACCCCGGCTTGGGAAGCTGTAGGGGAAGTTTCAGTGTTTCCTGAAGACTCTGTCAGGACCCTCCGTGTGATAGATACATCTGAATTCAGAAATGCGGCAAGTGAAACTTGTACTTTACTAGGACAACAGATGCTGATCACCCGGAGCTGAGGAATCTGTATTAAGAGTCTACCATTATTCTGGGGAGTATTCCCAACAGGCTCGGGCGGGCCCACATCTTCAGCTTTGCCACCTGAGGCTCACACAGCTTATCTGTCTTAGAGGCTCAGCCTCGCACGTCTGCTGTTATCCTTGGTGGGGACCCTACAGTCTCGGCATCTCCAGTGTGCTGGACTCTCCACGGCAACTGAGACTGCACCTTCTTCACCCGTAGCTGCCTGGCTTTCCTGCAGGGACTCTGACCATGCCATATGAATCCAGGCCTCAGCTGCTCTCTACAGCTCCTTCAATCCTTCAAAACCAGTAGCCTGTGGGAGACGCTTACACCGTATTTACCAAGTTCTGCTGACAGTTTGATGTGCAATCTTGGCCTCCTACTGGACCATAGCTTCTGTACCAGTTATTCAAATCACTTCTATATTCTGGATTTGAGACCTTTATAAGATGTCTACGTTACAAATAATTTCTTCTAGAAATGAGCCTATTTTTCACTCTCTTAATGGTATATGTTAACAAATGAAAGTTTTTAGTTATAATAGAGTCCAAGTCATCAATTTTCTTTTAATTAAAATTTTCTATCTTTTTGAGTTTTATACATGAGTACTGTATTTTTACCATTTTCCCTTCACTCTCCCATCTCAAATTACATCCTTGTCTCCCAGTTCTCTCTTGAATTCATGACCGTGTGTGTGTGTGTGTGTGTGTGTGTGTGTGTGTGTGTGCAAAACCACTTAGTATTCCTCACATGTGCACGTTTAAAGCTGACCACTTGGTGTTCAAAAACCAATCAAGGCACTCATCCCAGAAAGAAACGGATTCTCCTTCTCTCCTCAGCCATTGATTTCCTGTAGGTCTACATCTAGGGTTGGGGCCTAGGGAAATAAGTCCCATCCATGTTGACATGTCAAATGGTGTAGTTATTAGGTAGGACTCCCATAGCCAACCATATTGCTGATATTTCATGGGTATAGCACCCTTGCCATATCTAGGCGATACTATCTGGACAGCTAGTGTCCTGATCCACTGGCTCTTACAGTCTTCCTACCACTCCTTCCATGATATTTCCTGAGGCCTAGAAATCGGGGTTGTATTGTGGATGTGTCCATTGAGGCTGAGCTCCTCGTGGCCATTTAGTCTCTGCTTTCGGACCAGCTGTAGGTTTCTGTAGTTTCCTGTCTGCTACAAAGAAGCAGCATCTTTGGTGGAAGGCGAGAGCTACACTTATCTGTAGGTAGAAGGATGAGTAATTAGAATACAGATAGAAACTCTATTGCTGTAGAAAAGGACAGTAGTGGCTTCTCCTCTTGGATCAATGACCTCTCCAGCCACAGGGAGTTGGCTGGGTTTATAGCATGAACTCCCATATGTTGAGTAGCCCTTAAGTCCAATGAGATAACTGTTTCTTACCCCAAGATATAAGTGCCCCTATTAAACCACTGCGGATCTTGCCAGGCTAGTCACTGTCGTGGTCTACAATCTCCACAGCTGAATAAGACTATTAACGGCCTCACTACCTCAGCAGCCTACATAACACCTTCAGATTCTATGAGGGCTAGTTCCCAAGGACAAGGATTCCAGGTCAGTGGCAGCTCAGTTCCTCCTAGTCCTGTATTCAAAGTATGCATGTCTTCAACAGTAGGGTTTTCCATTCTAGTTCTGGGAGGCAACCACAGGCAATGATAATAGCCTGTCTTGTTTCGGCAGTTTCTTGGACTGACCAACAACTGGAAGGGGAGGGGGGTCTCCTTTGTCCGGTAGTGGAGTTTTTATTAATCTAATCTATGACTTTAAACTTTTTACTTCATTATTTTTGCGGGTGTGAGTGTGTTGGCTGCATGTATATCTGTGTACCTCATGCAGAGAATGCCTGCAGAGGCCAGAAGAGGCTGTAGGGTCCCCTGGAACAGGAGTCACAGATGGTTGGGAGCCACCATGTATATGCTAGAAATCAAACCCTGATCATCTGCAAGAGCAGCAAGTGCTTTTAACCGCTGAGCCATCTCTCCAGCCCTTGTCTATAACTCTTAAGGGAGCATTGCCACTTAGTATGGTGACACACACACATGTGCACATTAGATGTGTAAAGATTGTAAAATTATGTTTTCCTGGGCTTTTTCAGACTTCCTTCATGCCATTTGTCTCTCTTTCCCCTCTCTCTCTCTCCTTTTGTGTGGCTCTTCCTTCCCTCCAGTTAAGCTCCTCTCCCATGTCCCTCTTCATCCTTCACATCGCCTTTGCCCTACTAGTCCCCTCTCTAGAGCTGCTGCCTCTCATCACTTCCGACTTTCCTAGCTTCCTCATTTGCTTCCAGTCTGTATTTAAATCTAAAACTTCGGAGCTAGGGCCCACAAGCAAGAGACAAGTTTTGCCATCGGGTTACTTTGCTCAGTATCACATTTTCCAGTGCTGTCCATCCATTCGCCTGCACATTTCATGATTTTCTTTACAGGTTCACAGAATTCCATTGCATATATGCGCCATTATTCACTTGTCAACTGAGGACATTGGAGTTGTTTCCTAGCTAATGTGGGCAGAGCAACAGAGAGCCCCGCTGATGCGGGATGCGTTGGTCCTTGGGACGTACGCTAAGAGGTGATATACCTGGGTCAGATGTCAAACTGTTTATGCTCTGTATTCGGATAATTCTCCACCCGGATTTCTGCAGTGCCCCTGCCAGTTTTCAGTCCCACCAGCAGTGATGAGGGCTCCCCTTTGCCTACATCCCCACCAGCATGTGTTCTCAGATATTGTCTTCCTCTTAGCCATTCTAGCTTGGATAAAGGAGGTTTCAAAGTAGTTCTAATTTACACTTCCCTGATTGCTCAGGATGCTGAATGCTTTCTAAGGTATTTCTTGCCCATTTTTAATTTTCTTTTTTAAAGTGCTCTCTGTTCATATGCATCGCCCATTCTTTGACTGGACCATTTGTTTACTTGGTTCCTCGTTTTTGAGCCTTTGCATATTTCAGTATATTGTACTCATTCAGTGCTCTGCATATACAGTTACTAATCTGAATGTCTAATTTAAGAAACGTTTTCCTACTTCAAAATAAAAAGGAATTTTTAATGTTTTCTTTTATACTTTCAAGCTTGCATGTGTAGCCCTCCTGGAAATTACTTTTGACATGTATGTTAAAGGTTAAGGGCCCTTTGGAGTTTCTTCTGATGAAGATCTGCTGATCGCAAACTCCATTTTAGTTATTATATCTTAATTTCTCTGGTTTAAAAATAGTTTTTAGAGGGTAGAAATTCTAGGCTTGTATTTTTTCTTCAGCCACATGAATATGGTTCTCTGTGTGCTGGCTTCAGTTCCCTCTGCTGTGAACTGCCAACTTAATAATGCTCCCTGCACCCCCTCCCGCCCCCCAACAACCCCGACACACACCCTCTTTCCCCGGTTGTCTCCGGATCTGTTCTCCATCTCTATTCTGTATCTTTTCTCATCTTCTACATGTAGATGTGCTTTTCCTAACCCTGTATGAGCTTCACTTGGCTCCTTGGATTTTTGTTTTTTATCAGCTGTGAAAAATTCAAACAATCCTTGTCCCATTCTCTACTCCTAGAATTCTGCCAGCCTGTGCTGAAATAACCTCCATGTCTCTTGACCTTTTCTCCCAACTTGATCCTGAGTTGGATTCTTCTAATTCCCTCAAAGTTATGGCCAAACCAATTTGAGAAAGAGCCAAACAGAGCAACCAAACTTAGACACGGGACTGTTGCTCACAGTGAAGCACTTGTGTGGCATGCCCATGGCCTTGGGCTCAGTCTCCAGTGCTGCAAGAGAAACGTAAACAAGGCATCCCGCAATGAAAGCTGCAATAATCAAATGTGCAAAATAGTCAACAGTCACATTTAGTAGAATCTTAAGTAGAGGTTAATTGGAGTTTATGTCAGTGGTTTAGCTCTTTGGGATGGAGCCACTGGAGGGCCATATTAAAACTCATCCCCAGCTGCAAGTTTGCTGGCCTAGTGTGATTTGTGCTGCAGAACTTGGGAACAGTCACTGGCATGTAGCTATAGATTATCAGCAGGAAGTTTCCCCGTCTCCATTCAGTGACAGCCTCAAAATGGTTTTCCTTGACTCCCTCGCTCAAGGCTGAACATTGTCGTTCAACGGCACTGTTACACGGCACGGCATTTTGATTTGTTTGTTTTGCCATGCCAGTCATACGAGCTGAGGTCACATGTGCCTTGGGTTTTCTTCATCCTCCCACATACCTGAGCAGGTGGTCCCTTATCTTACCATACCTTATCATACCTGAGCACATGGTCCCTTATCTTCAAGGCAAAATCTGTCTTCAACATCGTCCTGTCTTCTTCCAAATGCAATTGGATTCATGACGTTTGTAGAACCTTATTAGTCCTTTTCAGCAGGCAAGAGTTTTATGTTCCATGGTGCCAGAAATGATGAAGAATATAATTTGCCTCCTTATCCCTTCTATATAACTGCTTACCCAACTTTGTTGACTATCCATACTAAGTGTCCTGGTTAAGGGTTGATATTTCTAGGGATTTTTTTTTTTCTCGCCAACAGGGTGGGGTAGGACTTCCTCCCCTTACTTATACTATCATGACTTTATTTTTGGGAACAGTGATAGAAATTATGCTAACATGATCTAAGCCTACCTGTAGAAGGGTTAGAGAAACGCGTTTTAAAGTCTCTCGCAGATGGGATTTAACAGTGGAGCGGCCCCTTCGCGGCGTGCTTCTGTTGGGCAGTGTTGGTGAGAATGAGCAGAGTTGAGGCTGAAGGTGCAGGGTGGGGCTCTTTGAGAGCTGTAGAGAAACCCTCGTCCAGCGTGGGTTGTGTTCTCAGGGGGAGCAGGCAGGCTGGAGAAATGGGGGCTCGGCTTCCCATTCGGGACCCGGGTTCTCTCTGTCAGCTGACGGAGCTTTGTGTGCCCTACAGTGTAATCACTACAACAGAAGGTCCCATCTGAACTGTGTCTGGAGGAGAGCTTTATAGGGAGGTGTGGCAGCAGGACACAGCAGCGCCACGGCAAAAGATTATGACTAATGTTATGAATGAGTGAGAAGTCCCTAACCTAGATGATCACACACTCCATCCTTGGGCGTGGTCTTGGAAAACAGCAGTTCTTCAACACTCACCCTGCACATCTTTTTCTCAGCTCACATTAATCCCTGAGAAGTCATTTGTCAGAATGTGGCTCCGCTGCAAACAAAACTTCTTGCTGGGGTCCCCCGCTTGGACGCCTATAGTGGATCCCCGCAGTGCCCACCCCCACCCCCCAGCTCCTTAGCACACACACAGGCAAGGGAGAAGAGCAACATGTTCTTTTATTGATGCAAGTACATCCAGTCACACCACAACTGACATCCTGCATATGGTACAGCCTTATACTCAAGAGATCAGCTCCAAACACCAAAACATCACATGAAGGGCGTATCAAATCGGGGCAATGAAATAGCAATGTAGACACTTTCTCAAGAAGGGACTAGAACCGGTGACCCCTGAAGCACACATGGACTGAAGGCTCTTAACACATGTACAGAAAATGTTCTAACATTATATTCCAAATATATAATCTCAAGTGTCCAGCCTTTATCTCAAAGACATAAACAAATCAATATGTACTATCAATATACAATCTGTCTGTACTCGCTAGAAGGTCTGGAAAGTGCAAACACACTGTGACAAGACAGTGTAACTACTTGGCTCCCAAGGCTGAGGGTGGCCACCTAGCCCACCTCCCTAGGGCCTAGCTGGCCACCCCCAGGCTGTTCATAGAAGCTCCGGGAATGGAACAAACCATTCCATACTGGGCTTCTTGACAGGCAGCTCCCACCCAAGCGAAGCAAATCGGTGTAGATCTCTCCAGCTGCCTGAGGGACAGAGCCACCCCACCCATGGACAGCAAGACCCAGGGCTCACGCCAGGAAATCAGACATGAAAGATGAACCACGCTCCCCTGTTAAGATCAGAAATACACCGCTCCGTGTTGGACAGTTCCATCTGGATGTGCTCCAGCGTGGGGGCTGCCTGGCTAGTTGTCTGAGTGTCAGGTTACCCATGGGGACGCCTACCAAAGGGAGGGGAAGCTGTCTGTCCGCCACACACCCATTTTTTCTTTTTTGTGCACCAGCTTCAGAAGCCGCCTTCCTTCACTGCAGCGCCACAGCTCAGGGGCAGCCAGAAGACTGACGATGTCCCCGTGCCCTCCCTATATTGTCTTAGATTCTTCTCTCTTCTAAAACACAACTGAAGAACAAATTTGCCAAACATATTCTCACAGAAAATATGCTGTCAGGCATCCCCTTGCCCCTCCCAACCCCGTAAATCCCTGATAAAGGAAACTGAAAATGTAAACTTTGGAAAGCCCGTATGTAAAGGTTCCCTTCCAGAAGTGTGCACACGAGACCTCTTGGCCACTCCAGCCCTTCCTGTGGGAACCTGGTGGCCCAGGCTGCTGAGGGTGGGCTCCTTGCGGCACAGGACAGAGCTGGCTGCAGCTCCAACAATGGAACAGGAAGACTGGACCCCCAGTACCCTCTAAGGCACTAACCCCAACATCAGAGACACTGGCTGGAGAGGCGTCCGAGCAGGCAGGGCTCACATTGGTTTTGGTTGGGTTATTTTAAATTTTTTTCATAGGATGTTAATCATCAAAAGTAGAAAATAAAAATCTACATTTCATTAGAATAAGATGTTACCATGGTTACCATCTCCCATGATACTCTTTCCCGCCCCTCCCCAAAACAGGGCCCTGCCCTGTTTAAAATAAATAACAACAACAACAAAAAAAAAAAACTTCTTAAGTGCCAAAGGCTGATGCATGGAATAATTACCATTTTCTTTTTCATAAAAGTTATATACAAAATGGACCCCAACCAGTGAGGCCTCCTCCTCTCTCGTCCCACATCTGTCACCATTTGAACTTGGTTCACTTGTTAAGTTTCATCCGGCATCTGCAGGCTGAATCCTTAGGCTCTGTTAAGGAGGGTGGTCCTGCAGATGGACAGAAGGGACTGCATCAGGCTCCCCGAGCAGCCAGAGGTCTTCAGCATCCTACCAAACCGTCCCATGGGAAGCCAGTTTTGTTCTTGACACTCCTACCCTCTCCCTCCCTAGGCCCGGATGTACCTGGCAAGTCCTACCTGAGCGCCTTCCAGCTGTCCTTCTCCATGTGGTTCTCAGGTCCTTCGCTTTCAAAGGAGGCGATGAAGAGAGCTGAGGGATGGAGAGCCCCTGAGAGCCAACATCCCCACAGGTTGGCTATAAAAAGGTGACCTTCCAGGGTCACAGCGAGGCCCAGGACAAGAGGACTGGGAACTCTACCTGGGTCCTGACTCTCCTAGGGCCATCATAGGAGATCAAGGAGCCTGCTTGGGCATGAGAACAATTGCTGTGCACTTGGGGAGATGGGTGTGCTATGCACCCCGGGAGATGGATATGCTGTGCACCCGGGGAGATGGGTGTGCTGTGCACCTGGGGAGATGGGTGTGCTGTGCACCCGGGGAGATGGGTGTTCTGTGCACCTGGGGAGATGGGTGTGCTGTGCACCCCGGGAGATGGATATGCTGTGCACCCTGGGAGATGGGTTTTCTGCGCACCTGGGGAGATGGGTGTGCTGTGCACCCGGGGAGATGGGTGTGCTGTGCACCCTGGGAGATGGGTGTGCTGTGCACCCGGGGAGATGGTGTGCTGTGCACCCTGGGAGATGGGTGTGCTGTGCACCCGGGGAGATGGGTGTGCTGTGCACCCGGGGAGATGGGTGTGCTGTGCACCCGGGGAGATGGGTGTGCTGTGCACCCGGGGAGATGGGTGTTCTGTGCACCTGGGGAGATGGGTGTGCTGTGCACCCCGGGAAATGGATATGGTGTGCTGTCAAAGAGATACCCTTACCTTCCTCGCTGTAGATGGGTGCTGTGAGCAGGTAACTCTGAATCTTCTTATCCTTCTCAAAGGGACACTCTACCTGTGTCCATGTCATGAACTCATGGATCTGTCTGGAAATTTCCCAAAATTTCTGAAGAGACAAAAGCACCAATAGGATGTTCTATATGTCACCTGGATAAACATAAAGTCAGCTCTCAGAGCCAGAGAAATGGCTCCCACATCTGGCTACCGCTTATGCTATTAGTCCCAGCAGGAGGAAGATGACAGTGCCAGTGCCTGCCTGGCTGACACCAGGGCAGCTTGTATAGCATCAGAGGTAGCGAAAATCTCTGAGGCCACTCTGCCTTGCCCTCTGCAGAAGCAATCAGGCTGCAGCAGAGCCTATGCCTCTCCTGCATGAGGACCCAGAAGGCTCCCTCTGTGACTCCACCTGAGGCACTCGCCAAGAAGGCCCAGCACAGGGGCACCAGCAGGGCAAGCACCGTTTTCTTTACCGTGGCATCGGTATGAATGTCCAGGATTCAACTGCCCCTGACTGAATGCACCTTACACTTCCCCAGGTTCTGCTCCCCACCTTGGCCAGGCACCCTCAGCCCACCAGGCTGGTCTCTCACTTTTTGCTCAAGTCCCTTCTTACCTAAATCCCTCTTCACCCCCAAGTCCCTAGGGATGGCTCCTCCTCTGCCTCCTTAGTGGAGACAGCACTGGTCCCAGGATCCTGGATAATACAGGCCCTTGGCAACAAGCTCCAGGATCTGCCGCTCCCCCCAGAAAGACAGGAGCTGCACCACACCGTAAGGTTGAAGAGCAGCCCTGACCCACCTGGCGCATCCAGCCCTGAAGGACCTTCTAGACCTCGGGCAAGGCCTGGACGACCAGCCCCTGATACAGAGCCACTGCCTGGTAGCTGTGGTAGCACAGGAAGGCTCTGCCTGCCCCACCCATGTTGGGACCTCAAGGGGCTGGGCTCACTTTGAAGTTAATATGCCCATTGGGCAGGTGATTGGTGTGGATTTTGTGCAGAAAGTAGATGTCCTTCACAAAGAGGTTGAACACAGGTATGACAATCTTCTCCCGACTGCTGTTGGCCGTCTGGGACCTCTGTGTTGCCCCCTGCAGGGCTGTGCGGTAGTTGCAGAAGTTGCTGGAGGGGTCCATATGATGCTGCGGGCACAGGGAAGACAGAGTGAGTCCCTCGAACAGGTGCAGGATGCCCCCTCTGTGGAGTCTGAGAAGACAAGTGGAGAAGGCATAGTCCCAGGGGCCCAGCAGTCAACATGAGAAGGAAAGGCCACGAGCAGCTCCTGAGCCCACAGGCCTTGGACACAGGAGGGCCACAGCCCTGCCTGCCCAGCTCCTTCCATGTTCCTTCCATTAAAGCAGTGTTTCTCAACCTGTGGGTCATGACCCCTTTAGGGGGTCAAATGACCCTTTCATGGGGTCGCATAAGGTTATCAGAAAACAAAGATATTTACAATACAATTCATAACAACAGCAAAACTACAGTTATGAAATAGCAAAGGAAATAATGTTATGATTGGGGCCACCACAGCATGAGGAACTGTATTAAAGGTCGCGACATTAGGAAGGTTGAGAACCATTGCTTTAAAGTCTTCCTTTGCTCCACCACACAAAGGAACACCGCTTAGACCTCACTGCTCCACAAGGCGCAAGGACTGGGCTTTCCAAACACAAAGTAGTCTGTGATCAAAGACATCTATGCTTCAGAAGACTTGTCTGCCAGCCTCTGGGGACCCAGATGGCCCAGGGTCAGGAGATGCTGAGTACTCAGTGGCCAGCGTCACCTGGTTCAAGCTCTTAGGATCACACCTCAGGGCTCTCTTTAGGTGTTGATTCCACCAAAGCACCATGGCCAAAGGGGAGTTCAAGTGCCCACCACCAACACGATAGTCCCGTGTATGTGAGTGCCAGGAAAGATGCCACCCTCTGCTGCTGAGGACCCTCTGGACACCCCGAGATGAGAGAAGCTACAGACGCCAGTACCTCCAAGACGTCAAACTTGGCTGTCTTGACTTTGGACCACGTCTTCTTCAGCCGTGCCACCGGGCTGAGGTTCATGCCAGCTGAAGGGACAGTGAGCAGAGGTCACGGCACGGAGAAGCAGGTGGCACAAGCAAGCCCGCCTGTACCTGGATACTCACATATGATGGCCATCATGGAGTTGAAGTTCCCGATGTTGAAGCATTCTCGGGCTACATCAATGAAGAACTCCAGCATGCGGGTCCGGTGTTTCTTCTTTACCACCTGGAAACAGTGAGTCTGCCTCGGCATGGAGCCACCAAGGGACCACTGGGCAAAGGTGCAGGGATGGCATCGGACTTTGCTGCCAGACACCTGAGGTTGCCTCTTCAGGGGACTAGATCTACATTCTAACACTGCTTCATCCTTGTCCACAAAAGGAATGAAGCCATCTGCCTCAAAGGCCGAGGACCACGGAACTCACTATAATTGGCTTGGTAGTTCTGGGTACAGGAAGAACACTCCAGGGATGGGGTCAGTAAAAACAAAAGTCGTGCGAAAGAATCATTATTGTGTGTGTGATTCTGCTGGCAGGGGCAGGCTGAGTCCTGGAAGTGGCCACCATGTGCATTCACTTGAGGCTGTGAGGGGAGGAGTCAGTCAGCCTTGCCTTG
The DNA here is from genome assembly GCF_903992535.2 of Arvicola amphibius. Taxonomy (NCBI): domain Eukaryota; kingdom Metazoa; phylum Chordata; class Mammalia; order Rodentia; family Cricetidae; genus Arvicola; species Arvicola amphibius. Next base: position 30,009,206 of record NC_052048.2, read on the forward strand.
ATGGTGAGAGAAGCCATCTTACCCAGACCTGCTATGGCAGGAACTTACCCGGCACACCTCGGTAGCCACCAGCATGCTCAAGCAGTTGAACCAGTTGTCATAGGCCTCTAGACTGTAGGTCTTAGTCATGTCTCCTCGGCACTAGAGGGACAAAGCATGTCACAGGGAGCCCTGGGGACCTTGCTTGGACAAGCCAGTCACTGTGGCTGGTCAGGTCCCAGGACCAAGGTATGACCTGGACCCTGCATGCCTGCTCCTTAGCTGTTCTGACAGGCTAACCCATCAGTCCAAGGACACTCTGCAGAGTCATCACTAACCCCCATGGTAAATCACGGGAAGGCCACAGCCGCATCTACTGGGGGGGCATGGGAAGGGTGCCAAGTATCAGGCTCAGCTAGGCCAACTTGCAACTGTGGCTGCCGGAGCGTGCCCGCTCACCCTATGGTTGTCCAAGGAGTCCATGTGGCTGATGATCTGCATGAGGTCCTCGGGGCGGATGCTGTTGACCCTCTCCTGCAGCGGGAGACAGGGAGGAGAGGCCTCAGAGCTGCCAGGGAGCGGGACAGAGATTGTAGGAGCAGAAAGAGCCCACCCAGGGCAGAAACTAGCTCCTCCCGGGCCGCTCCTGTATCCTGGGGCTACCACAGGCCAGTGTTACCATCCCACGTTCCACTCATACAAGGAAGCCACACTCTTACAGACCCAACACCGGATACGGAAATACCCATTGCTCTAGTGGAGACACAACTAGCCTGTGGCAATAGTAGTGAGAGCTGGCATGCCTGCTTCCCTAGCACGGCCCAGACTGAGCAGCAGGGAGGTATCCTTGTAGCACCCAGTGGCGAAGCAATGCCAAGTGTGGCCCAGCCCCGCCCTGTACCGTACAGGGCGCACAGCGGCACTCACCAGTTCGATGTGAGTCAGCTGCTGGGCCAGCACCAGGGGGTCACTGCACACACCCAGGATGTCCTTCTGGGCAGCTGGTGGCTTGGCCTTAAGAATAGGCCCTTTGTCCACGACCGGTGACCGGAGCTTCTCTCGAAGCTCCTGGAGCTGGCTTCGGGCAGCCAGGGACAGCAGCAAACTTTGTATCATTTGGGCAATGGCTTTCTTCACTGTGCCATTCTCCTGTGGGGTGAAGGGGTGGTCAGGGCTTCATCAAGGTGCTGGAGTGGATTGGCAACATGGCCACCACCACCACCACCACAGAGAACCATCTCCCTTCTAGGGCTGTGTCTGGCCTTCAGTTCCCACCCTCCTATCAAAGCCTGAATATACCTTAGGGCCCTTGAGTCGCTTAGGGCCACAGAGTGGACCCCTGGGACTCAGGGATTTAGTGGGCTATCCTGCTGGGGGAGGGGCAAAAGGCAACTTTCCCAGAGGTCGTCAGCACAGCTGTTGCTCCCTGCCTCCCATAGCAGGAGGAACCCAGAAGGCACCAGGAAGGGTTTTATCCCTAGCTCTGGTGTCCTAGACTCCCTAACCTCACAGGAGTCCCTCCCCAGGCTTCCCTACCCAGCAAACAGGAGCTACTAAGCATGGGGCTCTCCAACTTCAGGAGAGGCCATGCAGTTCCTCAGTTCTGTTCCTACCAAGGCCAAGACATGTCTGGGAGCCAGGAAGAGAAGACAGGTTCCAGAGACCCCACCCGGGCACGAGGGTGCTGAGACCAGGATGGAGGTAGTACCTGCTGTGGTAATGCTGGTCCGCCCAGCCCACGGCTGGCCCGCTAAGTTGTTGTCTGTGGGTACCAACCACCCTCTGACAGGTCACAGGGAAAGGAACCACATATGCGGATATTCCTGCAGAAACTGCCCCCCACCCCCTCCACCAAAAATACCCAAGAAGCCTGGCAAAGGACCAAAGGAGGACCTCACCTCATCGCAGTGAGTGACACGGTGCGCAATGGCCTTCAGCTCGGCCATGGCCTTTTCATCCTGGAAGTCGTAAGGGAAGGCCTCTGTCCACTCCTTCAACAGCTGCACAATCTTGGTAGAGAAGGACTTCAGCTTGGCCTGGGACAGTGGGGAAATGTGGAAGACTCCCAAGTCAGAGGGAACCATAAGGTGGCAATGGTACAAGTTACCCTCTGCCTTAGGGCCATGTCCCTTCCCAGGCCCTGTGCTGGGCCTCCAGGCTGACCTTACCCTGACTACTTTCTCTATTCACTAGGAAACAAAGGGCCACCATCCCCTCTGTGGCTTACCTTCTCAGGCCCAGCCTCCAGCTGTTGCCTCTGCTCCAGGCAGATCTGCCCTACTCGAGCCAGAAGATCATGAGGGGGCATGAAGACTCGAGAACTCAGGAGAAACGTGAAGATGTATGTCCTCTGAAGGAAGGAGGGGGTGAATGATGATCAGACTGCTGCCACAGGGGTGCCCAGTTGTACCTGGCCTGGCTTCTCCGGGGCCATAAACCTGGGCCTTTGCTTACATGGCTTCCTTTATCTTATATGACCCTGTTTCTTCTACTGTTATGTCTGCACACCTAGGAGACACCGTTCTGCTGGAATTCTCCAGTACCCTTTGTCCCACCCCATGATGGGGGTCCTCCGGGTCTGGTCAAAGCCAGACTGAAAGGCTTAGGTGACATAGCCTGGGGCCAATGGGTCTCATGCCTTGTGACTCCCGTGGGTCAGTTGCTACAGGATCTTCACAGGCTCCTGCCTGTGGGCAGGTGGGACTGCAGGTTGGGATCCTCTGTGGGACTCTACCCCACTTGGACCTCAGTTCACCCCATTTGGCTGCTGTACGCTGGACTGTCTAGATCCCTAGGCCCCAACTCCACGCCAATAGGATGGGAATTTACCTGCTCTAGCCTGAGGCCAGCTAGGCTAAGTCAGTAGGAAGTGCACACAGATAGAAGGGCATGTTCATGCCATAGGAGCCTGCAAGGCTACTAGAGGTAGCTCCCTGGGACACTGGGTATTCCTCTGACCCTGTAAACCTGCTGTGACCTGTCCCAGGCTGTACAGCATGAGTGCCCGGCACCCTAACCAACAGGTGAGACCCTCAGGGTCTCAAACATGTAAAGAAAAGCTCCTAGCCATCTCCAAGGAGTGGAGATCTGGTGTGTTCTCATGGCATGCATGTGCTTAGCATGTACCCGGGGAGGGAAGATTGGGAACTCTGGAGAAGAGCTAATGCACTGTGGAACTCCCCTCTCTACTTCCTGACCGGCTACCCACTTCCTGGGAACCTGGGAGGGGGTGGCATCCCAGGGCACAATGTCCTGAGAACTGGGTGACAGCATGTTGTGGTCCTCTGTGATGGCCCTATGGGAATCTTTCCTTATTTTGGCACAAGACCATGGCTCCATATCATGGTCAGTGTTGAGGGACTGTGGCCCTGCCCTGGGTTTCTCCAGGACCTAGGATTGTTCCTCTCGGCTCTGTCCCAGTCTCTCGGCAGCCATTTCTGTGTCACCAACACCATCGCCAGCCCTAACTAGTCTCTGACAGGGCTTACAAGACAGATGGAGGAAAGGGAAGGTTTTGTCGTCACAGAGCCCAGGGAGGATGGGGACGGCCTTGCAGGTGAAGCCAAGCTGGCCCAAGCACTGCCCTTCAGAGGCAGCTAGAGGGACAGGAGCTGTCCTGTCTCAGCAGTCAGGAGCACCAGCTACTCTTCCAGAGGACCCGGGTTCACTTCCCAGCACCCACCTGGAAGTTTGTAACTATCTCTAACTCCAGTACCAGGAGTTACACACATAAACACAGGTAAAATATCCATACACATAAAAATTTAAAAAAAAAAAGATACCTGGGCATGGATGCGCACGCCTTTAATCCCAGCACTTGAGAGGCAGAGGCAGGTAGATCTCTGTGAGTTTGAGGCCAGCCTGATCTACAGAGTCAGTTTCAGGACAGTCAGACCCACATAATGAGACCCCATCTCAAAAGACCAAAAACAGAAAAAGAAAAAAGAGGCAGCAAGAGAGTAGCTGTTCCTCTTACCCTGAATCTGACCACCAGGAGCCTGAGTGTCTGCCCTGGGACAGATGGACAAGGGCTGCTCAAATGGACAGGGGCTGCCCAGCCGGACAGGGCCTGCTCAGATGGGACAAGCCTACAGAGTCACTCTTGCTAAGAGATGTCATCCATCAGAGGAGGACGGAAAGTCAAACATGGTGAGATACCGTCTCCTCTGTTCCCAGAATGCCCCATGTCACCTCAAAATGGTGAGGAAGTGATATAGGAGGGTCTTCTTTCTATGTTTTGCTTTCATTGGTTAAATAAAGAGACTGCCTTGGCCTTTTGATAAGACAGCAGCTTAGATAGGTGGAGTAGACCAAACATTCCCAAACATTGTTTATAAATGTTCTTTTACATTTAAAGGGGGATATGATATAGATAGGAATAATTTACATTGCTATAAATTTTGCTTCACTGATATAAATTTAAAGTCAATTTTGTTATATGTATATGTATTTCTGATCTTGATTAAGGTATTGTGATTGTGTAGTTCATTTAAAATGTAATATATAATTAGGAAATATAGGTTGTTAATGGATAATCATCAACAATAATAGTCAAGTTTGTAGTCATGTTAGTTAGATTTTCTAGATGTACATAGATATATTTCAGTTAAATACACATTCTTCTTATCTTTCAAAGACTACAGAATATGGCATTTAATGTTTTAATAACTTAGGGTTTTTCATGACAATGAGACATGTCTGCTCCTGGTAGCACCAATCTACTTCAAGAGAAAGATGGGTATTGAAGAGGCTCCTTATGGAGTTGGTTAGTCATTTGGGCAAGAAACTGCTCTTGCCTGGACTGATGCATAAACTGGACACAAAGAACCAGCAGAGAGAGGACTGCTGAACTTGCCTAAAGGTGAGATGGTCTTTCGGAGTTCCTAATTCATAAAAGAGTCTGCAAGACACTCTACAGGATACAAAAGAAAGTAACTGAACTGTCTTTAAAATTTCCTGCTTGGGGGCTGGAGAGATGGCTCAGAGGTTAAGAGTGCTGCCTGCTCTTCCAGAGGTCCTGAGTTCAATTCCCAGCAACCACATGGTGGCTCACAACCATCTGTAATGAGGTCTGGTGCCCTCTTCTGGCCTTCAGGCATACATGCAGAGAGAATATTGTATACATAATAAATAAATAAAAATAAATAAATAAATAAATTTAAAAAAAATAAATAAAATTTCCTGCTTCATGGAAATGTCTGCTGGATACTATTTGCCTGAAGGCCTAAGATGGATGCCCCAATGGTACAAAAGAACTTTGGGTGACTGTCCAGGCAGCGAGATGTCTCTGTCATTTCTAGAGCTTTGGAAGTTGTTTACTTAGGTAATATTATATCCTTCTGGAGTCTTTGATGGAGTTAAAAAATAGATAGATAGTTATAGTTATAGTTTTCCATTGTTATGATAAAAGATAAAATAGATATAAATATTGTAACTGTAATTATTGCTTGATAACTGTTTTGTTATATGTAATTTTACTATGTTAAAGTTAAAGCCTTCCTTTTTGTTTAAACAGAAAAAGGGGAAATGATGTAGGAGGGTCTTCTTTATGTTTTGCTTTCATTGGTTAAATAAAGAGACTGCCTTGGCCTTTTGATAGGACAGCAGATTAGATAGGTGGAGCAGACCGAACAGAATGCTAGGAGAAAAAAGCAGAGTCAGGCAGATGCCATGACTCTCCTCTCCGAGATGGATGCTGGTTAGACTCATGCCGGTAAGCCACAGTCAAGTGGCAATACAGATGATTAGAAATGGATTAGATTAATATGTGAGAGTTAGCCAATAAGAGGTTAGAACTAATGGGCCAGGCAGTGTTTAAATGAATACAGTTTCTGTGTAATTATTTTGGGTAAAGCTAGCCAGGAGCCGGGCAGCGGGAAGCGGCCGGCTCCTCCTTTTACAACAAGGAAGATGGTTTTGAACTACTGATGAGCAGGGGAAGGGTTCTGGCATTTACACGCCTCAGAGAAAGGTGGCTCTTCTTCCTGCAGAACTGGTGCTTCGTTAGGCGCAGGATGGGCTCCAGGAAGTAGTCTGGGCCACCAGGTCACAGGACCCCCATGCTGGCCTTACCCTTCAAACTCTCTTCCTCCAGGGGCAGGCCCTTTGTTTGTCTCTCCTTCCTACACGTCCTCCCTTACTTTCCCCTGCTTGGGGCAGCAGGGGAGTCACTGCGGCTTCCGGTAGACAAGACTAGACTGCAGAGTAGAAGGTGATGAAGACCCGGGAGGCAGCACTGGCCCTGCTGCCCATCCACTCCCTGCTGCTCCGCCCAACTCTAATCCCTGCCTGGGCCTCCCTCTCCTCCCAGAAGCAGCCTTCCTTGAAGCCCAGGGCACCCCTCCCTGTTACTTGACACTCCAGCTCCCCCGGATCCAAGGCACTCACATCAGGGTAATAGTCCACCGTTGGGACCAGGTGCTCCATCAGGGCCTCCAAGGATCCAGAAGTGAGGCGTCCATCTTGGAAAATGAGGTCCCTGGAGCCGTTGCTGGCCCCACCTCCTCTTTCCCCCATGCCGGGCTGTACCTGTCTGTTACAGTTGGGCCCAAGGATGCTGGAGAAGACCACAGATGTCTGGGGCATAGCTTCCTGAGAAAGAAGAACAAGGGTGTGAGCTCTGTCCTAGGTGGGCTGCAGCCTACACACATCTGTCTAGTCTGTGTGCACGGAAGGATGACAAGAAGCCCAAAGGAGAGGGTGCTGGGCAGCTCGGTGGTCCCCCAGGCACTGCAGATCTGAAGAGAATTTCTCTAACACCCACTCCGTGCACACCAGATCTTACTCCAGGGACCCTGACTCGGGGTAAGTTTTCCATGTCCTAATCATGGGCCTCCGAGGACCATATACAGGAGGAGAATAAACTCTAGGACAAGTCCAGGGAGCCTGTGGTCAAGACAGCCCTAGTGACGAAGTGTGAACGATGGATGTGGTTTGGATGGATGTGGCGATTAGCTATGCAGCTCCTGAGGATAGCCAAGGAGCATCCTTCAGGGCAGCAGATGCCGACTTCCTGAGGCTGGTGCATGTGGAGTTTACTGGATTAGTAGGGATAGTGGTCTGAGAACTGGGTTAATGCATGCTGTAGGGCCAGTGTATTGTGTGCTGGTGCTGCTGGAGTTGAGAGTCTGCTCTGAGCAGAGGAGCTAAGGGATATGGCAAGAGAGGCCTTTGGAAGCTGATAGTCTGATTTTCCTGGAACACGGGAAGGGCTTGTCTAGTCACGTGGCAGCAGAGAGGAGGGGAGCAGACCTGACCTTGGGTACAGTGAAGAACCGCTAAGCTTGAGCCTCTTAGCAGCATGATAGAGGGAAGCAGACAGGGTCTGGGGAACATCTGTAAGTTGCTTCTGGACATGTGAGATCGGATGCTGAGGAAGGCAGGGCAGCATCCTGGCAGGACTGTTTACTGTGGATGGCCTGCCTTACAAGATCCCTACCACATAAGCAGCTAAGTCTCTGCTAAGGCAGCGGCAAATCAAAAGCCCCCTGGACTTCGGTCTCCCCGCTGCCCAGAGTAGCCAGCTGCGGTGGTTTGAATGAAGATGACCCCAAAGGCTCGTAAGTTTGAATACTTGAACCCCATTTGGGGGAACTGTTTGGGGAGGATTAGGAGGCATGACTTTGTTAGAGGCAGTGTATCACAGGGAGGGGGCTTTGAGGTTTCAAAAGCCCACACCACTCCCAGTGAGCTTTCTTTGCCTAGTGGTTGAGTCTCGAGATGCGAACTCTCAGCTACTGTCCCAGCACCATGTCTGCCTGCTACCATGCTCCCCACTATGATGGTCATGGATCACCCTCTGAAACTGTAAGCCCCAAATAAACTTTCTTCTAGAAGTTGACTTGGTCATGGTGTATTATCATAGCAATATATGAGTATTAGGCACACCAGCCAACTAGGGACCAGGACAGTGCAGGATTTGCCTGGGAGATGCTTCTGAAGCCTGATCCTGAGGGCATATCCGCCCCCTGTCCGCTAGAGGGCGCTACCCACAGTGTAAGTCTCTCCTCTCGTCCCTGGGTTGCAGGTGGACAGGGCACTGGCAGCTGCGGGCAGATGGAGGCGTCAGACCACCCAGCCACAGTGAAAACCACAGGCAGCACCTGACGGGTTTGGAGGCGTGGCTCCACGCCAGCACAGCACCCACCTCACAGGCCAAAGTCCTCCCTTGATCTGAGGTTCAGAAAGCAGTGAGAAAGACCCCGCATTTCCCCTGGTTCTGTGAGCCCAAACACAAGGCTCAGTGCCAGCACTGTAAACACATCCACGGCAGAGCCACACTTGCCTCAGTTTCTCCACTGTGCAAAACAGATAAGAACCATGGCTACTTGACTTCCATTAAGTCATTGACTTTACAGAGGGCTACCCCACACACACTCACTCAGACACAATCACATACACACACACCCCTCCATACCCACACAATCACAATTATACACAACCACACACACACACACACACACACACACACAAAACACTGTACAACAATGACCTCTCCCAAGAGGCAGTAAGAAGTAGGCAGTGACCCCAGCTTACTTGACAGAGAAACCTAAGGTTTCCTTGGAATTCTTGAAGAAAAAAATAAATATTTTGCCACACACGAGTGCAGGAACTCAAGCAAAGCCCCAGGACAAGTGGGGAGGAGCCCATACCAGAATGCACCCCTTATAGTTCAGGTCTTCAGTTGCCCCACGGTTGGGGTACCTCACACCTGTTAGGTGCACATCATTTTCAGGCCCAGCCTGGCTCTGCTATATCAGACACACACGGGCAAGTTTGATACTGTGTCCCAGCTAGTTTGCCAGGGATTCCCCGGGTCAAGTCTGTGGTCAAGTCGTAAAACTGAGACCAACTGAGGTAGCGTGCAAATAACGAAATCCTGAGAAATAAAGTGCAGGCTGAGGGCTGCATCTCCAGGAGGCCTGGCTGCCTTCTCTAGCCGACCCACGAGGCCAGGGGAGGCTGCACGTGGGCTTTTGTGTCCTTCTACAGGCCCAGCATGGCCCTCAGTGGCCATCTGTACAACCAACACGGGTGGGCTCTCGTCACCTGCAGCATCCCTGGTGAACCCCAAGTTCACACAGTTCTGCACGATCAGAAGGTGACTAGCGGGTGGTAGCTGTGGCCAATAGCACCTCCATACCCCACAGCACTGGAGCTTTCCTCTACAGAAGCAATGGGAACTCTGGACAAGAGGTGTTATTGAGGGTAGGGATGGGGGCGGCATAAGTTCTACCTTCCCACTAACCACAAGGACCCTGCTGAGCCCCTGTGACAAGGCTACGATATTCAGCCTGCTGGGAGAACCAGAGCCGGGGGCGGGGGCTGCCTGGGTCGCCATACACTGTGATTCTGCGGTTACAGAGGGGACAGTGAAATTTGCTGCCTTTAAAGAGAGAAGTCTGAGGAACCGGTAGAATTCCCTGGAGGCAGCCATGGTTCCCAAAAGGCTGAGATACCCCGCCTTGGGAATCTGAAGTCTGCAGGAACCGCCTGGAGGGAACACCTGGCAAAAGCTAAGACTCAGCTTCGTAAATGACTGGAAGTGGCGGCGCCAAGTCACCTCATCCATTCTGTGCTGTCATACCACTCTTCCGACAGCTCACAGAGAGGCGGAGTCACGGCCGCAGGTCCCACAGACACGTGAAGGAGGCCAGGATGCAGAGACAGCTAGCAGCAAATGCAGGAAGAGACAGGCCCTGCACCGGGATCCTCAGCCTCTGCGAGTCTCTGGGCAGAGGAAGCAGACTTTTGAGGTCTGTTAGGAAGCCAAAGAGCACCTTATAGGGTGCCTGCACCACAGGTGCCATTGAATGATGCCACCTGCAGGCCACATGAGCACCCGTGACACAGTGAGCCCATCCTGCATGGATTCTCCGTAACATCTAACGGGGTCCTCGCCGCAGCAAGAGCACCTGATCTTGTTAAAAAGCAAGATCTTGTTCCAGACCTGAATCTGTCTCTGATCAAGACACGGGGATGACTCTTGCGTGGGTAAACAGAAGGTCAGGGAATCTACCCCCTGCACACTGTAGCCTCCAGTGCCCTGGGTCAGCTAAGCGAGGGTCCTGACATCGTGGCTGTTCACTAGCACACAGGGACTTTTTTAAAGCCATCTTGCTCAGTTCTCATACCATCTGGGGGCAAACTTGGCTCAGGCATTTCCTGAGGGTTTCCAGGTACAAAAGAATATATCAGTAAGTTCCCTGCACGGCTCCTAGCTACACCCAGACCCCTGTGAGGCTGCAGCCATTCACAGTTCATCCAGAGGGAGTCTGGGATAGACTTGTACTGGGCTGGCTTCTGAGGCCCACCTCAGCCTCTGCCGCTAGACTGGGTCACACTCTGGTCCCTCTATGCATGGGGAAAGGCTATGCCGAGGCTGGCTTCACCATTCCACAGCCCTTCTCCTCCGTTCAAGCAAGAAAACAAGCACCTCCTAATTACAGACCTAATCAGCTCAGTAGAGTGCCTTGCAGCCAGACAGAGCAAGTGACTCACTGTCTCACGGCAGACAGCCCTTGAAAGCTTCTTGATTCCCACATCAAGCCAGGTGGTGTGAAGGCAGGTCCTGGGATCCAGGCTGCTAATCTACTGGAAGGATCTCTCCTGCCCAGAGGGGAGAGAAACTCTTTCCCTGCCTGGGTTCACTGGGCTCTCTGGAGCCACCACAGAGGAATACTCCTAGCCTGAAAGGAACTGAGGTTGGGGGAGCAGACCATATCCACGAGACCTTCGGGGTGGGGCAGGCATGGAGGGTTGCCTGGCAGAGGGGAGCCCGAGAAGCCCTTTGCTGCCGCCAGAATGAATGAGTTTCAGGCTGGCCAGGTAGCCAGAGGTGAGACAGTCAAAGAGACCATGTCTAGGCTCCCCTGCCACCGTACCACACCACAGGCCTACCCTTCCCTCGAGGCTCAGCCACGGTGTCCACTGAGCATTCCTCTTTTTCTGATTATGAAGTGGTTCTGGGCCCCTGCTGCCAGACTCAATCTTGCTGTCCCTCCCGGGACCAGCACAGACGGCACGCACTTCCTTGGGGTGCTCCCACAATGTGTCTAAACCCCACCTATGACTATCCAGGCCCCGTTTCCTAAGTCCTCTCCTATGACTACAGGTCCAAGGCCCAGGACATGGGAGACAGCTTGGGATGGCGAGTCAAGAATAGTACCTGATTCCACACCAGGGGTAAAGCTTCCAGGCTTCTCTGAGCCGAATGGTGCAGTGGTGGTCCCCGAGTCAGAGCATGGCCTCTGACCTCGGGCTGCAGAGCCATCAACACACACCAAAGCGCTTGCTGAGGTGTGACACAAGGGAACCCATTCTGGATGCACATAGCAGAGTCTGGGGCTGCGACAGGTAACACCTCGCAATTTCTACACCTTGTGTGCACATTTCAAGGAAACAGACCAGGAAGAGGATTCCAGCCCCTCACTCTAGCTAGTCAAACACTCATAGCTCTGCCAAAGACACCATGAGGTGTGGAAACACACTCCCCTCTCTACACACTCTGTCTGTTGTTCCCCTGGACCACACAACAAAGTGCTCACACACAGACTTTCACTCCAGTTTCGATCTCCAGGGACCAGGGACCCAGAGGAGAGCAGTCATTGTTTCGCTTCTGTGCCCCTCCAACATCTAGAACATGCTCGTGGTGACAGCTCCAAAGTGTCAGGAGGGAGGGGTGAGGAGCCCCACACTTGGCCAAGAGCCAGCTCCCCTCCAGCTGATAGGAGCAGTCATTCCATCTTCGTAAGCCCCAGGACCACAACTGCAGACAGCACCATGGACCCCTGACTGTAGGAAACATTGTAGGGGGGTGCGCGGAGGATGGCTTCACGCTCAGAGCAAACATATAGAGATGTGAGCCAGGCGGGCTGCAGAACAGAAAATGATATGGCCCCCGGATGCAGAGATGCCTCCAGCAGGCACGTGTTGGGGTTAGGCCCCAGCATAGCACAACAGCAGCGGCAGCAGATAGCATAGACAGCTGGCTCTGGCCGCTGTGGTGTTCTGGCCGCCTTTCTTGTCACTCTGATAAAACACCTGACAAATGCAACTGAAGTGAGAAAGGGTTTGACTCACAGAGGGCGCGCACAGACCCTCACAGCAGAGAAGGCATGGCAGCAGGAACCTGAAACAACAGGTCACATGACATCCACAGCAGAGAAGCAGTGCTTGGAGAATACTGCCCTCCACTTACGAACTCTAGATGGGCTAAGAGACTCTGCCCCCATGCGGGAGTCCTGGGACTGAGAGAGTTGCTGCAATGGAGAGGTCATCCAGATGAGCCATGCTGCCTTATTGCACTCTGCATGCCGTGTGGCATCTTCACGACTGCTCCTGTGCTTGCCCAGGCCTGGACAATTGTTCTGCCCTTTCCCACTCCTAGGTGCTTTTCCTGCTTCCTGAACTGAGGGTGCCCAGGTGGAGTAAGGAAGCTGGGGTGCGGCTTGGTCTTCCAGGGGTCTCATTAAAAACTCAGCCCCTTGCTGCCAACAATCAGCCTAGTGGGATCCAGGTACGGGACAGATGCTGACTGCAGAGCAGGGTCAAGTCGCTGCACTACCCATAAGCAAGCTGATTGCGTCTCCTGTCCTGGAGCCTGCACCCCACCCTGACTGGACCCATGTTTTGGGTATATTCTCAGGAAACACACCTTCATCCTGTCAACCTCTACCGTGATGCCTCAGAGGTGCCAGACAGCAAGGAAGGGAGGAGAGAGGGGCAGAGCGAGGCTCCAAATGATCAGCTGGAGCAGGAGCCTTATCTCTCAGGAGCCCAAGGGCGACAGTGCAGCCTATTTAAATGGCCAGATCTGGATCCTCAGACATCTGCTCCGAGCACCAGTTCTCTGGCGGGCTCCTACCCAAAGAGGAGGCCTGGGTCAGCAGCATTTGTCTCCCCAGTACACCTAACCCAAAGTGACTAGACAGCACGACTCTCCATCCCAGAGACTCTAAGGGGAGAACTTTGGACGGTAGCCCCAGAGGGCCAACTGGCTATCAGGCTGACCTTAGACACAGTCAGTGGCCCTTCCCATCAGAGAACAAGACAACAGCTCGAGGAGGGGACGGTCTCTTGCACAGCTGGGAAGCAAGAGTCAGACATTCCCTTTACAGCCCTGAAGGAAAGAACTGTCTGGAGCAGGATCGCCATGTACAGAATTCCAGGACCCTTCCCAGATTCTAGAGTCCGTGGTTCTAGAAAATTCTAAGAAATGTAAAAGTAGCTTTCAACTAACCTTGTTAACTTTAAGTGTCTGCTATTAGAAATTAGAGGAAGCCATGAGCTAGGCATCAAAGTAACTTGACTCAAGAAAACATGGTTCTCCTGTAATACAGAACATTGCTTTCTCGGATGAGGACACTAGGTCCTGGTCCCCACGACCTGCATCCAACTGCTCAGGTTGACAGTGAAGTGCAGGTGAGCCCAGGCCTGCCTCCCCCACAGTCCTCCAACATCCCCTCTAAGTGTCCTAGCGGGAACAAGCTCCCCTCAAGAGCATAAAAGCCAGGACGAAGGCTGACCCCCTGCCCAGATGGACAAGTGGGCAAAGGTACAATCCCACAGCACTCTGCACATGGTTTAAGGGCTGGGGGTTCCCAAAGGGTTGTCCGTGGGCCCTGAGCAAAGAGACCAGGACTTCTAAGAAACCAGGACAAAAATGGCCTTGAGGGTACATTTTGCATAAGTACCCAGGGTTCTGTCAGAAGGTGTAGGGGAGGCACCAGCCAGCTCCCTGTCTCTGCCAGTTTGGGGACGGGGTCTGTTTTCTGAGCAGAACCAGGCTTCTATTTTTTAACCTACTCAACAAAAATGAAGACTATTTTTAGCTCAGCAAGCTGCAGGACATCACAATTAGCAACTGAAAATTACACATCCTGCCTGTCTCTCCTCTGCCGGCTGGGCAGGGGTGCTCCAGGATGGAGCTGGGCCCAGCCCTGTGCTCCTACCCTCAAGGGCACAAAGCCAAAAGGGCAGATTCAGAGACCACAGTCAGGGCTATGCTGGCTGCATGGACTAAGGTAGAAGGAGGGCACATGAGCCCAGCTCTGCCAGTGACCCCACAAGATGGTTCCCAATTGCTCTTCCCAGAAATTATTTGCACTGAGCTGGGGCAGGGAGTGAGGTGCCAGAGCCTTTACTCCTTGCTCATTAATGAGATGCTTTTTTGGGTGCTCACCGCATACAAAGCCAGCTTCCTGGTGCCAGTACAAACCTTTCTGTAAGCCTTTGGTGGGCCAGAGAATTTGCATCGGAGGCTTTGGGTCGCTGTCACATCTCCCAGAAGGTTACCGTCAGGTTGCTGGCAGGGCCACCACTCTCTAGAATACAGTGGCTCTAAATTATAACTAGGAAACTGAGCTGGGTACTGGGAATAAACAAGGAGTAGAGGCTTGGTGTGTTGGGTGAGACAAGGGGCACACCTTCCCTACAGGCTCTGCCGCTTAGCCTTGAAGGGAGGGGCTCAAGAGTCAATCATCTCCTGGTTGGGAAACTACTGGGCACTCACTAAGGATAGCAAGCCCCCAAAATGTACACACCCTTCCCCACCTTCTACCTATCTTTAGGGTCAGTTCCTTCCTGCCAACAGGAAGCATAAATTAGCCTCACACTGTGGGGCTCTGTCTCAAAAAAAAAAAAAAAAAGAAAAGAAAAGAAAAGAAAAAGAAAAAGAAAAAAGCCAGAGCCTCACACCTCCTCCCCCGCCAGAGTTCCCTCAGGCCAGTGCAAAGGCGGGGACCTCCCCATCACATCACTGGCCCCTCTTTGTCATCTACCATTGCCTGACCTGGGTTTGCAGACCAGAAGATTTAGGAAAAGGAGGCACTGGCCACAGATAGGTTGCTCCATCACAGGTTGAAGTACCATTTGCACTGAGAGGCAGTGGGAATCTGACTGGCAATGGGAGTCCCATGTGTGCAAGGAAGGACTTGGGGAATCTGCTGAGGGAAAGCAAGGCATCCATGGAGGGCACAGGCTACCCCTGCTAGCCTATGCTAACAACTTTCTTCTCAGTTCTCCTGCCCTCTGACATGCAGGTCCTCATTTCTCGCTAGCTGAAGTTCCCATCTCCTCTTGAGGCAGCTGACACTTGGGAGCCTAGCCCAAGTCCTGAGAGATGAACACAAGACTCCCAGGGTATTACACACGCTACAGGTAAGACAAAGCGCCTGAGAGTCTTCACCTCAGGCTCTACCCAGCCCAACAGACTCCCCGCCTCGGTTTCCCCTGGAGACTGTCTTCCCTCTTCAAGCTCCAGTCCCAGGTCAGGGTCCAGAACTTTGAGCTAAAATGCCTCCCTTAAGCTCCCTTGTTTCCTGATTGATTTCTTCCCTGACTGCTTACGCGTGTGCGTGTTTTGCCTGCATGTATGCTTCTGCACCACCTGCGTGCTCACGGAGGTCAGAAGAAGATACTGGAGCCCCTGGAACTGGAGCTACAGGCAGCTGTGAACCATCGTGCGGGTGCTGAGAACCGAGCCAGGGTCCTCTGCAAGCGCCATTGGGAGTCCTTAACCGCTGAGTGGAGGGAGCCCTCATCCCAGCCCCTCCCCCCCCCCACCACCTTGAGCTCATATTGATCCTATCTGCTGAAGTCACACACAGCAGACGGGCAAAGGCTAGCTACAAATACAGTCTGGTTAGGAGAGAGCAAACACGTCATTCTGCCCAGAGATAGCACCTCCCCCTGTGACGCTGTGAGGCAAGGGTTGCACCTGGCTGCTTTGACCTGAGCAGGATACAGACATGGCCGCCGCACTACACAGACTGAGAACTGGCACTCACCTCCCCCTCCCAGCCACACCCCGGGGCCCCTTTTGAAACCCTGCGTGTAAGGCAGCCAGTTGGTCTATGGTGCAGAAGGAGAAAACAGAGGGTGCCTCCAATTCCTGACAGGTGAGTGGCTGTGGTCTACCGTGAGTGCTTGGCTCCTGTCCGTATGAGGGATAAAGAAATACATACTTCCTTCTCTGCTCATAGGCCCCTCAGGTTGTCACCGCCTCGCCCTGACCCCCTGCCATCTTGACAGCAAGGAAGTTTTGGGGAAAGCAAAGCTGGCCCTCAGTCCAGTGACTGGGTTGTGGGGTTCCCAAGTCCAGTGGACATGAGAGAACTGGAGGGCAATAGGCAGAATTTCCACGTAAGCCAAGCTTCAAGAAGTCACATTCACAATGCCATAAAGAAAAGTGGCATTTGGGGCTGGTGAGAGGGCTCAGCAGGTCAAAGCACTGTGTCAAGCCCAAAGACCTGACTTTGATCTCCGGGACCCACACAGCAGTAACAGAGAACCGGCTCTTGCTGGTGTCTGACCTCTGCGTGTGCACCATGACACGTGTGTCTCACGCATGAACACAGAAATAAAGAAGGGCCACATCTGCGTTCATGCACTCTTAGAACAGGCCTGGGCCTGGCCTAGGGTAGCAGGCTTGGCTCCCACAAGGAGGCGGCTGCCATGGGAACCAGAGTGCCAGCCGCAGCGCCTCCTCTGGTGCCTTCTCCACACAGGCAGGGCCTGAGCACAACACTGATAATTAAAGCTTTGTTACGGGCACGCGGTCCGTTTTCACTTCTGAAATCCTCTCTATTACCGTATTTACTATGAATTAACGAGAGGAATCTTGCCATCTCCACAGTCCCAGCCACAGATTCTGCTATGTCGGAGACTTCGCCTCCCTTTCCACTCCCCCGCTTGCTCTTTGTCCATCGGCTTCTGCTGGTGGCTGCTCGGGGGACAGAATGGCATTGTCCGCAAATAACTACCCTATTATTGAGATTTGAGAGGCGTGGGGTGGGAGCAGGTGGGATTTCTGAGAATCCCTGGCCTTTCCCAGCAGGCCGAGTGCGGCAAGCCTGCCTCCCACTGACCCAGGGCTTGAGCGGTCACAGCTCTCGACCTGTGACCTCATCCCCTCTTCAGCTGAATCTGCTGGACTTGACTGCCTCCCCTGCATGAGTTTGGCTTCCAGGTCTTGGACTTCTAGAGCCAAACTGGCCACAGAACCATACAGCAGGCAAACAGGGTATCTTAACAACTGGGGGTTTGCTCTCTAGGAGTTTTCCCAGGGGGCTATGGAAGAGGGGGGACAAAATGATGGGGAAAGCCATCCTTATGGGGTTCTCTTTCTTAAACGGTGTCCCCCGAAGAATGCCGGGATAGTGTGCCCTGCCGCTGGCCAGAGCCTACTGTGGTGTCCAGGACTCTTGCCCGGATCCAACAAGAGAATGCCCGTGCACACTACAGACAGCTTAGCCCAGCCACAGGACTGCACAGGGATCACGGGGAGAGGGGGGGGGGTAAAAGAAGGATGGATGGTGGGATGGGTAGCACAGGTGCTTCTGGGAGCTGTCAGCTGCCCTCCATGGCTGCCTCTGAAGCTGACTATAGAAAAGGAACAGGGGGTCCTTTAAACTCTAAATGACACATAATTCGACTGAGGAAAGATTTTTTTCCTTTGTGTTTAAAAACAAATCATCTCACTCCCTTGCATTTTCATCTTGGCAGATGTCCAGAGACACATCCCTGAGACCCATATGGCTTGGGAACAGGAGCGTTCTGTGTGCCCGTGAGTGGGATGGTTGCTGGAGGGGCACCCACCACTCTGCTGAGCCTTGTCCGGTGGCTGCAGACTCTGAGAATGTCCAGGACACATGTCCTTGTCGCCTTGTCCAGTCTGGCTCTAGAAGCCCAAGACCTGGAAGCCAAACTGCGTGCAAGGGAGGCAGCATTCCTGTGTGTCCAGACCCTGAGGGCTCGTCTGGGGCCAAGGGCACAGCCACCTCTGTTCTTCCCTGGGGCAGCTTATGACACTACATCCTGTTCTCCAGGAAAAAGCACAAATGTCCAAAGGGATAAGCCATCAACTCAGAACTTACAGCTCATAGGGTGTCTAAGACCTGTGAGTGTGACCGCCATCATCCGGGACCCCTCACCTGGCCAACAGGAAGGAACTCCTGGGGTGTGAGGCAGCCTGAGGTGGAAGCCAAATGGGTGGTCAGATCCTGGGGGACCAAAGCAGGCTGGGCAGCCCTCACAGAAAGTCTAAATAGAACATAGTAATGGCAAAGGAAACCAAGGGAAGGTAAATAAATAGATTTAATTGAAGGGAGTAGAACTTCTTAAATCCAAGAGCTAACTCTTTGGAATACAGTCAAAAAGGTGAGTCTTGCAAAGGGGCACAATGGTCCACACCTATAATTTTAACACTTACGGGGGAGCTGAAGCAGGAGGGTCATGAGTTCCAGGTCAGCCTAGGCCACCCAGAGAGGCTCAAGTCACAAAAACAACAAACAAGCCTTCCTGGGACAGGGAGGAAATTCAGCTCAGTGGCCAGTACTTGCCTAACATGTCCAAGCCTCTGGACAGGGAGAGAGAGGCCATCTACACCCTGAAAATGCTAACCAATAAAAAGAAAGGAATATGGAGGGAGCGAAAGAAGGGGAAGGCACTTTCTACAAACTCCAGCAGGCAACTGTACACGACCCAAAAGCCTTTGAACCTTTCTAGAAAACATGAATAACCCAAAGAGACTAACCTTGTTTAGAACTTGGACAGACCAATAGCCACAGTACACATACGTACGTCGACAGTCAACTGAACCTCAGGAGGAAACAAAGCCAGGTCCTGGCTGGGAGTTCCTAAAATGAATTATTTCAGGCCTTTGAGAAGAAGATGTATGATAGTTAAGTTACTCGGAGCCAGACATGGTGATGCAAGCCTTTAAACACGGCACTCTGGAGGCAAAGGCAGGCAGATCTCTGTGAGTTCAAGTCTAGAACATCCAGAACTAAATAAACCTTTTTTAGAAAAAAAAGGAAGGAAGGAAGAGGGACAGAGGGAGGGAGGAAGAAAAAGAAGGAAAGGAGGCTAAATAAGAAATTAACTACTTCAGCTATGCAATCACACAGAAAAGTTTTCCTGTTCACCCTTTGAAGCTAACGTAAGCCAAGACCTCCAGATGTGACTAACATCTGTAGAATGGAAGTGTGGAGCGCCTATAAACATGGTGGAAAATACACCAAGAAACAATGCGAATTGATAAAATGAACTCAGTAACATCTTAAAAGACAGTTGAGCCTGACCCGGAAGGATTTATTCCAGGAACGTAGGTCAACACCTTAATTCACTCAGGAGGAAAGACAGTCGATGGCTCTGCTAGCTATAGGATAGCCATGATGAAAATGAACATCTGTTCTCAGGGAGGCCACCGCCATGAGTGCAGGACTGGGTTGGGGGTGACAGCAGCTGCATACACAGCAGAGCCAATGGCAGACTTAGGGAAATACCATAGTCCTCAATACGGCAGATCAAGGATGACCCACTGCCACAAGGAAATGTTGTTTCGTGGCTTTTGAGAAACACAATCAAAAATTAGAGGGTACATTAGAAGTGGAGAAGTGGTTCTTTCTTATGAATATATAATATTCATTTCCTTGTTTTAGGCAGCCAAGTTAAGAATTTATTCAAAACAAAGTCCAGCGGTGGTGGCACACGCCTCTAATTCCAGCACTTGGGAGGCAGAGGCAGCTGGATCTCTGAGTTCGAGGCCAGCCTGGTCTACAGTACGAGTTCCAGGAGAGCCAGGGCTACACAGAGAATCCCTGTCTTTAAAAAAAACAAAAGCAAAATAAAAAATGCAACAAGTTCGGTGATCAGTTATCTAGCATATATTCATTAAAAATCAAGGATTTGCCCATTCCAAGTCCCGTGAGTGCAGGCTTCCCCAAACACACACAGTAGGACAGGTTCTGGGTGCCCTTCTAGCAGCAGGGAGACGGTGGTATGGCAGGATTCTGTGCTATGGTTTGTCTTCGTGTAACCATATTTGTATATGCATCTGTGTTATCTCTGTGTGTACCTGTGTCTGTATATCTGTCTCTGTGGTTGTATGTCTCTCTGTCTCTGTCTGCATACTAGTGTATCTCTCTGCGTATCTGTGAATATGTATGTGTCCATGTGTCCTTGTCTGAGTCTGCATGTCTATCCCTGTGTTCCTGTCTGTATCTGTGTGCATCTCTTTGTATATCTGTGGATGTGTGTATTTCACTGTGTCTGCATATTCTTATCTGTGAGTCTGTGTGTTTATCTCCAAGTCTGTGTATCTCTGTGTGTTTGTTCATATATCTCCGTGTCTGTATGTTCCCGTTTGTATATTTCTATGTCTTTGTTTGTATCTCTCTATTTATCTATGTATTATATATGTATGCGTATCTTCCTTTTTGTCTGTGTATCCCTATGTAATGTGTGTCAATAGGTGTCTGTCTGTTATCTATCTGCATAGCTCTGTGTGTCTCTCTCATTATGTATCTTTGTCTGTGTATTTGTGTCTCTCTCTGCATAACTGTGTGTGTGTATATCTGTGTCTCTCTGTGTCTGTGTATCTGTGCCTGTGTATCTCTATCTGTGTATGTGTCTTTGTGTGTCTATATGTGTTTCTCCCTTTGTGTCTGTGTGTATATGTATCTGTGTGTGTTCACATCACTGTGTTTGTGTGTCTGTGTATATCTCTATATCTGTGTGTCTCTCTGTGTACCCATGCATCCGTGTATCTCTGCTCATGTATGTGTATAATGGTGTGTATGTGTGTGTGTTTTGTATCTTGTGTGTCTGTGTGTATATCACTATATCTGTGTGTCTGTGTACACATCAGTGTGTGCATCTCTTTAGCTGTGTGAACCTTCCCCCAGAACTTGCAGTTTCTGCAGGCTCCACAGACATGGCTCAGAGACCCACTGTCTCCAGCAGGCCTATATTGTTAACCAGTACGGACACACACACACACACACAGAGAGAGAGAGAGAGAGAGAGAGAGAGAGAGAGAGAGAGAGAGAGAGAGCACCCTAGCCCACCTGGCTGGGTTTCAGCCTCCTCTGAATGAGGATGGTTCATCCTCTGGCATATAGTAGGCAGCCAGGGAGGGCACAGAGCTCCTTTGCTGCCAAGGCTGCTGGTGAGTTTGCCTTGATTTCATCAGTCAGTGACTGTCCTCACAGAGGGATGCTGGGAGGGCTCCACGAGACCCCTCACTGGCAGCCCCACTCCCTGGAGCTTCTCAAGCACAGAGCTCCTCTGACTCACTCTCAGGCTCAACGCAGGCAGGAGCAGTATTCCAGGCAGTTACACTGACATTTGGGAAATGCCGGGATCCGGCCCAGCTAGAAGGCACACTGTATCGGGCCGGGGCAGGGCTCTTTTCCGAAGCCCATTAACCAAGAGCCAAGAGGCCACCGGGCCAAGAGCCTCCAGAAGCCCCAACTTCTGTCCTCCCCTGAGCCCTATGTTCCCATACTTCACCCATCACTCCAGGGTCCCTTGGAGTTTTTTAGGGTCCTTAAACATGTCTGGCTCTGGGTTCCCCTTGATTGGGACCTCAGACAGGTCTCAGGGGATGCAGACATCCCTGATACAGCAGAAGAACCCCGGAATAGGAGCCAGCTCTGACTCTTGATGCTCTGGTTAACCTTAGGCAAGTTTGGGTCCTCAGGGCCTCAGTTTCTCTGAAGACAAAAGCGGGATACAGGACTAGACCATTTCTAGTCCTTGTGTTGTTTCTTCCCCCACTCAGCCAACAAGTATCAGTTACTTCTAAATCTATGCTGCCAATGACCGAATGGGAGAGACCTCAGTGTCCCATTTCAGTAGCAGACTTTATACCCTAAACCACAAAATCTCCCCAAAACAAGGGTCGGTGCTAGGTGCCAGGGAGGCACGGGGTTCAGGAGCAAACCACAGGGAGAGACCGGGGTTTCCTGAAGACGGGTTTTGAGATAAGTTTCCTAGGATGAGCAGGGGTTTCTAGGAATTGAAGGAGAGGATAGATAGGGGGGAAAAAAAAACCAGTTGGTTTTCCTTATTGACTCTGCAGTTCAGACAAACCCAGGCTGCCCTGATTACCCTCCAGAGCTCCTGCAAGGAGTGATGCCCAGAGTGTAGACAGCTTCCACAGGCAGAGCAGCTGCCTTGCCCTTGGGCACCACTCCCTCCTAAGCTACTCCCTGACTGCCCCTCCCATACCCCCCTCTTGCCTTCACAGGCCTTGGACTTGTGACCGAATGGAGATGTTGTACCCTTGCTCCTGGGCCTTCCAATCTTGGGCCCCAGAACTCACAAGGGGCAGCTGACAGGAGTGCTGTGCCCACCTTCCTCCAGTCCGAGGCGCCCAGGGGCCACCACACCAGAGGCTGTAATCCTCAGCTGCCTCTGGTGAGAAGCACACATCAACGATCAAGAGGCTTGAACAGGGTCACAGTGACTTGGGTCAGCAGAATAGGGGCAGGAAGCGCAGCTGGAGGGCACCGGGACGGAGCAAGCCCTTCAGGCTTCCTTGAACTCTAGATTGCACACCCTCCAGCTACATTTCATGCTGGCCACACCATCCCTACAGGACTGCAGAGTTTAAGGTCTCTATGAGGCTAACGATCCCTATACCCCAGCCTGGCCCCTAATGCCACGGTCCTATCAGCTGCCAGTCCTCTTCGTCGTAGCATCAAAACATTGAATCACCCCTCTCTTATCTTCTGCTCTCTCTGTTACTAGAGTCTAAGCTCCCTGATTTATTTCCTGGATGGCCCTGTCACAGCCAGCTCTGTCCTTGGCCCCCATGAAGCATCCAACGATGCCCTAATGGCCCCAGACATAGGTATCCCTCCAAGACCATGGGGCCATAGCCTGGCATGCTGGTCTGTGGTGCTCCGAAAAGTCTAACCACACACACAGTGGCTTCCTCGCCCAGGCCTGCCCTGCCTTTCTGGGGTGTCCCCTTCTCTTCCACTTGGCTCTTTCCTGCTCTTCTCCAGGGGGATCCTTATAGACACAGAACATCTCTGTGGCCTCCCCTGGCCACCCTGCCAAAGGCACAAACACCATCCCACACTGGTAGTCAGCTCTCTGGGCACAAGTATCCCTGGGTAAACAGGCTGTCATCACCTGGCGAGACTGGGTGGGGTCATGTAAATCCCTAGTAGTTAGTAGAATTATGTGTGTCACTGAGCTGTAGCACTCAGATGCAAACGCAAGGCCCTGTCTGCTCGCTGTCGTGGGACCCTATCAGCCTATTTCCTTAGCAAGGAGTGTGGGGCAGAGCAGAAGCCACCCATGGTGGATGCCAGCAGAGGAGCTGGCACCTGTGCTATGAGCTACTGACGCTGGGCATCGTTCTGCCCCTGCAAAATAACCGGAGGTCTTCCCTCCTGGTGCTCTCCTGGTGTGTGCTGGTTCTCGTGTTCACCTTTGGTCCTTATCGTCATGTAACACGTCCTGCATTTTACGTGCAGCAGTGGTTCTCAACCTTCCTGATGCTGCGACCCTTTAATACAGTTCCTCATAGTGTGAAGACCCCCAACCATAAAGTTATTTCGTTGCTACTTCGTAACTGTGATGTTGGTACTGTTATGAATCGTAATGTAAATATCTGATATGCAGGATTTTTGATATGAGACCCCTGTGAAACGGTCATTCGCCCCTAAGCAATCGTTACCCACAGGTTGAGAACCACAGACTTACTGAACCCCAGAGGTGTCCCATGAGGATAAGGACTGTGGCCTGCTTAGTTCCTTGAAAACCAAAGTGCCAGCACACAGCAGGTGCTTAATAAATGTGCGCTCCATGTCTGTTATCTTTCACCCATTAGTGCTGGCTCCCCAGGTCCACTCTCCCACATCACCGATCTGCACCCGGCCAGGTCTGCTCCAGGTTAAGAAGCCCTGGGGCATACAACACACTGCCCCTGAATCTGACCGCCCATGGCTCCAAAGAGGCTTCTGCAAAGCAGTCACGAAGGTGCAACAGCGGCTCAGGCTCAGAGCTAATTTTAGGGTAATTATCTTGCCTTCCCTACTTTGGACACCCTTCTCTTTAAACACATGGCATTTGAGAAGGCACAGGCACAGCCTTGCCCCCACACCTGCCTCTTAACGGCTCTCACTTAAACCTCTCATCTATAAACACGTCCTCTCTCCCGCCCACACATCACACATACAAGCACACACCTTCCACACGACCAACCACTCCATCACCGACCGTCCCCTCTCCAAACACTTATGGAGTAAACAATGGTTCTGAGCCCAAAGATGGGGAAAATTCCAGGGTCGCCACTGCTCTTTACAAGTTTGTCCCGTCCCAGGCAGCCTTCACTATCTCCTGACCCTCATCTGCCCCTACTCCTCAGGTTTTCAGGTGGCGCTTTGCACCGGAGTCTCTGGAGTCAGCACAGGCTGGGGGGGGGGGGGCAGCAGCTGCACCCTGGGCGAGGCCCAAGTGGTGGTGGGGGGGGCAGGTGTCCGGGTAGGGACAGGAGAGTTGCCTGACTGTCCTGGGTCAGCCCCCTCCTGATCTGCTCCCGGCTTCCCAAGCTGGGGAGCGCAGAAACCTTAGCTTTGCGATTCTGCTGTGGTCAAGACACTGCCCGGGAGCATGCTTGGCCCGCTGTCCCACACTGCCACAGCCCTACCTGGGGCTCCAGAAACATCCTGGCTGCTGCTCCTGCTACCGACCCGCTTGCAGTAGGGAAGCCTACTCCCCTCCCCGGCTGAGCCAGCGCCGCCCCTGCCCAGGGACTTCCCTCCCGTGGGTCCAGCCACCTCCCGGCCGGGGCGGGGCTAGCGAACCGCGGGGACAAGACCGCGGGAGGGGCAGCCAGCAAGGGACAAGGGCGAGGCGCGGTGTGGTATGCCCACTGGCAGGAAGCACAGAGCTGGGTTTGGGAGTGGCGTTAGGGTCGTAAGGGTTGAGGCTCTGTGTTGGGTGGGTACTGCTGATGACGTCCAGGGAGGGCCCCACTTTCCTCCCGCTGGCCTTTCCCACCTCTCCTCCCCGGAAACTGGACACTATAGAGCTATAGCAGGTGCCTTTCCTCACAGGCACTCACTCCACACAGCTCTGGTCTTGAATTCTCTGTCCTTCCATCTGCACCAGCAAACACCAGGGATACGGCAGCTGCTGTTGTGGAGGGGCTAATCGGAGCGAGCACGAGGGGTGCGCACGTCCTGTGACACTGTGACTTTGACTCTGGTTCCGACACTAGGAAGGAAACCTGTCGGGTGGTCTCGCTCTCCGATGGCCTCTTACTGCAGCCCCAGCTCTGAGAATTTAGATGGCAGAGATAGACGGGGACCAAGAATGCCCGCTGGGAAGAGAGTACCGCTGAGCCTGAGGCTGGGAGGTCAGGGAGAACTGGACCAGGTTCTGGGAATCAAAGCTGGTCACTTATGCCACGCTGGGGAGATGCTGGGAGGGACGCTTGGAGCTGGAACCTATAAAACAGAAGCAGAGGATCCCCAAGGGGCAGAGACAACCCCAGAAGAGCACACAGCACGCACCACGTCTGATGGATACTGATGATCCTGGCCTTAACCAGCCCAGTCAAGATGCCTGTTGTCAACACCCCACCCTGCCTGCTCTCTGCCCAGCAGCCTGGAGAATCACCCTCTGCCCTGCCATCTCCCTCCCGTCTCCATCAGCTCTCTCACCAGCACAAGCATCAGTCAGCAGGCTGCCGCTTGGGCAGTGAGTTCTGTCTGGGGGAGCTCCAAATGCTGGACCTATTCACCGGCCCCTCCGAAGAGAGCACAGCGGCCTGGAGACACATGTCCCTCTGGGTTCTGCCTCCCCTACTTCTCTACCAGCTTGCACCGGAGCTGGGCCTCACTTCCCTTCTCAGGGCCTCGGAGCCCATAGTGTTCATTACCTCCTGGAACAGCGCCACAGATGGGCAGTGGGGGGTGTACCAGCTGTCACACTGCCCCCTCTCTGCCATCTCTGCATCTCAGTCCAGAGGATGAAAAGCTCGCAGTGGCCTCTGCTGGTGATTCCTGGTGTCAAGACCTACCTAGACCCTCAGGTGCTGGGTCCTTAGAGACACTCCATCGCTTCAGATTGCTCTAATACCAACAGGGGTGAAACTGGAGTCCTGGCTCTGGGTAGGTACCTGTCCCTGTCTTCTTTAGCCCTTTCCCTTGACCCTACAGCTCATCTGTGTCCTAAGAAGTGGCAGCATTCCTCAAGAATTTCAAAGCAAGCTTTCCACCCTGCCCCTCTGAACATGGCAGCCCTCCAGCTAGAGGAGGCAGCTGATGATGGTGGAACCCCTTGGTGTCTCCCAGTACGGTCCCAGAGTCGCTTCCTAGAGTGCTCACTCACAAGTGTCATCAGCATTGTCAAGACGGTCAGTGAGTTAGTTCCTCCCCCGCCCCAGAAGGAGAGAGCCCATCCAGCCCCATCTCTGGCAGACACGGATGGGGCTGTCTTTGCCGCAAGTCTGACCTCAGCATTCACATACGCTCCCAGTGTCCAAGGAGCTTGGGAAGCTTGTGGACCAAGGACTGGCTCCCGTCAGACGTCCTGCTTTTAAAGCTGTATGTGAAGCTATCCTGCAGCAAGGGTTTGTGGGGCCTGACCCAGGACACCATTGCCGTGGCGAAGTTTAACTCTGGGAAGTGGAGGTGTGATGGGGTCCATAGATATCTGCTGGGGGTGTTGGGAAGGCGAGGCACAAAGGAGGCTTTCTCCTTTCTCCAGACAATGGAGGCTGCACGTGAGGCCCGGAGCAGTCCTTGTCTATCAGAGACTACCCTGCAGGTGACGAAACAAAAGGCAAGGAGACCTAGTTCTATGATGACAGTGACCTGGGCCATCCTTCTGTGCACAGGACAAGCTGCTAGGCCATAGCATTTTGTCTGCCCTTGCAGGTGGAGGGACCCCTCCCACTGGAACCCAGGGCAGTCTGGGTACTCTGACCATAACTTGCAGTGTCTCAGTGATGAACATAACGAGAGCCTGAGTCTCGGCACCTGAGGGGTCCGATGATCTGTCGCTGCCTAGGACCTCAGCTCCTGTGACCGGGCTTGGCATGGATGCTTCCCCAGGTGTGGGCCCACTCCTCCAAGAGTGACATATTTAAAAGGTCACCTTCCACCCCGGCATTTTCCCTTCACCATTGAATTTCCTCCTTGAGTTATTCAACCCAGCATTACCTTTCCATTTACTTATTGGTCTGTTTTTAAAAAGAATATGAGCGCCACGAGAGTACGACCTTTATTCACTCGCTGCTCAACCCGTAACTCGCGTGTCTGCACAGAGGCAGGCAGGGGAATCCATCTGTGGAACATATAGATAGAGATACTTGTATGCGTGCGGGTACAGATGTGGATCGGAGTTGGATATGGATAGTGATCCTGACATATGGATACAAACAGACATGGATTTGAACATAGAGATGGATAGAGACATAGATAGTACTATGGATATGGAATGTGGATAAAGATATAGGTCAGATATAGATAGAGGTACAAGGAAGAAATAGACACGGGTATATAAATATAGATAGATAGATGATAGATAGATAGATAGATAGATAGATAGATAGATAGATAGATAGATAGATATACAGGATACAGATGTGGATGCAGGTATAGACAGCCAACACAGGACTCGGATTCGTACCATATAAGAACTTACATCAAAAGAGTGAGAAGACCCTGTTTGTGTAAATGAGCAGAATCATGGAGAAGAACTTCATGAGGGGGCAGTAAGTTTAAGTTGTTGGGGTTTATTAATCATCAGCCAGAAAGAAACTAAAAGCATACTGTGAGAATCTTACACACCCACCAGACTGGTAAAAATGAAAAGGCAGAAAAATGCCAAATGCCGGCAAGGAGGTAGCGAAACCATGACTCTCAGTGGGCACTGGCAACATGGCCAGGGCAGCCACGAGAAGGCAAGTCTTCTGGGAGCTGAGCACATGCGGATCTGAAGCTCCACCCTGAGACTGGGCAGAAATGCTCACAGACCACACCGAGAGGCATGTGAGCACTGTCTGCAATAGCTTCCAACTAAACACAAGTCAGGCCTTCTCCACAGAGGCCTGGATTTGCACCTTCCTTGATGTGGTGTGTCCACCCAACAGAACTCGGCATGACATTGAGAACAGAAACCAACAACCACAGTTAGGTGGGTCTCAGCCCCGCGATGTGGAGCAAAAGAAACCAAACACGTACATTCTGAGCTAGGATCCCATGCCCATAGAGCACAAACCTGGCAAAGGTCCCTGGAGGGGCAGGATCTGGGAAGGAAGGGGCTGCTGGAGCGAGGGCCCATCACCAATGTGTTTACCTCACAGGAAGTCAACACGCCGCATTCCCTCACTCAGACAGGACCTACACAGTCCATTCTCTCTTGTAAGCTACAGGAAAAGATGCCACAGCAGGGCAGCTAGAACCACTGATCCCCAAGGCCCTTCCATGCTGCTCTGGACCACATCTCAGCCAAGAGGGTAACCAGAAGGCAGGATCAGGTAGGACACTGAAACCCTGGCTTTGACCCCCAGTGAGCTAAGGAAGAAGACCTTTCTCTTCTCCATTTCTTCCCTTTTCTCAGCCCCTTCCTTAGTCCACTCACAATTTGCACACTTGCCCTAGATTCTCCAACTTCACAGTAGCAGCCTCGCCATTTTTAGTTTTACACTCATTGGTGATGGATTAGCGGCAGCAGTAGGTTTTAAGTGGATTTCCATATCCTGCACGGCTTGACGGTATCAGTAAAGTGTGTTTGCTCTGCTCTGAATTATACTGGAGATTGAGCCTTCCAGAACAGTTTGTTCAATAAGAGGATCTTCAAATAAAACAGGAAGTCATACCCGAGTCAACACACAGGGGAACGCAAGAAATATAAATAAGCAAGACAGCCTGACTCCTCCAAGAGGCTGCAACTCGCTGACAGAACTCAAGCGTAGAAAATGCTAGGTGGGGCCTTCAAAGGCTCAGTGGTACCAATGACCTGAAGGATGCTGAGAACAAGAGATGAATTCAATCCTGGCCCTGGAGAAGAGAGCTGGCATCACTGGGGAAAAGTTCAGCAAAGTAGATGAGAAAATTAGCATTATCGGTGAAAAAGTCAGCAACTTAGGCAGAAAAAAAAATCAGCAAGAAAATTGAAGTAGAGGGTGGACGTATAAGTGTTGAAGATTAAAAGCTCCATGAATCAAACAAACAAAGCCAGTAGAAAATATGACCAATAGGCTCAAGGAAAGGAACTAATATCAGGGATGGTAGAAAAGGATGAGGAATTGTACATCTAAACGTCAAGAGAGGCTAGGGGTGACCGTAACTCCAACGTCAAAGAAATCTGAATGACGACCAAAAGACCAAACCTAAGAATCTGTGGGATTAAACCTAAGAATATGAAACAGACATTAAAAAAATTTATTCACTGACTATAGCAGAAAAGTACCCCAAATCTAGAGGACAAATTTCACATCTAAACACATGACCAAAACCTCTCCACGACACATCACAGTCAAGATGTCCAAGATGCAAAGCAAAAAGATCAGACCAAGTGCTGAAAGGAAGGCCTTGAATCCCAGCAGAGGCAGGCAGAGTTCTGGGAGTTTTGAGGCCAGGCTGATCTACATAGTGAGACCCTGCCTAAAACTACATACATACATATATACATACATACATACATACATACATACATACATTAGAATGCTATAAGGTAGAAATGTCAACTTACTTACAAAGGAGAACATAGAAGAATACCATCAGGTTTTTCGTCAGCCGCCCTAAAAACTAGAAATTATGCATTTCAAGCCCTAAAAATAAATACTTGTCAACCAGAGGAGTCATTACTTAAAGTTGGCAGAGAAATAAGGACATTTCAAGCAGGCACAAACCAAGGTGGTTCATTAACATCTAGTCAGCACCTCAGAAGATTCCTGAGGGAAACTATACACAAAGGAAGGAAGACAGTCTCAATCACAAGGGCATAGGAAAGACAACACGCACAAGAGGAACGAACGAAGGAAAACTAGACAGGGATCTATCACGTCCAACACGCTAAAATAGCAAATACTGGGGAAGAAAGAAAATAATAAACAAGTCTCCAATCAAGGAGATATGTAACCAGGAAAGTTACAGGGATTCTGTCTGGGAAGTGGCTCAGTGAATAAAGCACTTCTATGAAAGCATCAGAACTTGAGTTCAAATCCTGAGCACCCACGTAAAAGGTGGGGTAGCAGTGCTTGTGGACAGAGACACTCAAGACTGACATCTGACCTCTATCTGTGTGTACACAAATGAGCACATCCATGCACACACATATGCCCAGACCCCACACACATATATCACACATACACAGACACAACACAGATACCACAGACACACATACCACACCACACCCAGACACACATACCACACCACACCACACACCACACACACACACTTTATTACTGGACATATCTTAATAATACCCTTAGATATAAATGTTCCTAACTCACCAAAATTACAGAGATGTTAAGCAGGTGACTGGATTAAAGAATTGGGGTGGAAGCAATCCAATTATCTTTTCTTTCCAAGAAACACACCTCACTGGCAAAGACACCACAGTCAGTCACAAGCTGTAAAATGATTTGTCAAGTAAATAGAAGCTGAAAACAAACCACTGTGCAGCTGTTGACAGCTGGCAAAGAAGACTTCAAATCAAAATTGGTCAGAGGAGATAAAGAAAGCTCCTACTACTAATAAATGGAATAACTCATCAAGAAAGTGTAACAATTGTTTCAAGGCTCCCGATTGCACAAGCCATTGGTAGACACAAAAATCAGACACGTTCTGATACAATACTAGTGGGTGATTTCAATAGCTCATCCTACTCATCTCTAGAGAGGTGTCCCCA
The DNA here is from genome assembly GCF_903992535.2 of Arvicola amphibius. Taxonomy (NCBI): domain Eukaryota; kingdom Metazoa; phylum Chordata; class Mammalia; order Rodentia; family Cricetidae; genus Arvicola; species Arvicola amphibius. Next base: position 30,039,851 of record NC_052048.2, read on the forward strand.
CAGGAACACATACATACACATCAATACAAAAAGAAAGAAAGGGAGACAAAATTAACAAAATTAGCAGAAAAAAGTGAAGACTCCAATGGGTCCCAATGATAATTAGGGAATACTTAGAAAATAATTTTTAACTGAAAATCTAGAAGAGAATGATATATTCTCAACACACTATTTCCTAAATAAAGTGGGAAAGATAATTTAGACACATCCATACTAAGCAACAACACTGAAGCAGTAATGAGTATTCCCAACAAAGCAATGCCCAGGGCTGGAAGAATTCACTGCTAAATTCCACCTGAGAGAGAGAGAGAGAGAGAGAGAGAGAGAGAGAGAGAGAGAGAGAGAGAGAGAGAGAGAGAGAGAGAGAGAGAGAATCAGCACCAGTGTTTCTCAGAATGCTCCATAAAGCAGAAAGGGAAGGAATGCTATCAAACTCAGGCTACAAAGCCAGCTTTGCCCTAAGACCAAAACCAGCTAAGTATACAAGAAAAAAGAAAACCATGGTGATGAACACAGTTACAAGCGTTCTTCACCAAATTCTTGCAGACTGAATCTAGGAACAAATTAGTAAGACTATAACCAAGTCAGCTTCATTCCAAAGATGCTACACTAGCATTTGACATACATGAATCAGTAAGTGAAATGTCACACAAAAATACATGTGAGGACAGAAATAGCATGATCGCCTCGATGTAGAAAAGGTCTTCAATGAAGCTCAACATCCCTTTGTGATAAAAATTCCCCAAGAAATCTGAAATAAAAGGAACACACCTCAACATAATAAAGGCTACACATGACATAATAACTAGGAGGAAACTAAGAGCATTCCTCCTAAAATCTGGGATGAGTCAAGGATGCCCGCTCTCTCCATACTTGTTAAACATAATACAATATCAAAACCTTAGCTAAAGCAATGAAACAAAAGAAAAATAAAAGGGGCATAAGTAGGAAAGGAAGACTTCAAATTATCCCTATCTGTAGACACCTTGATCCTGCATTCAAAGGACTCTACAGACTCCGGCAGAAAACTCCTGGAACGATAAAAGCAAAGTGGCAAGGGCACAAGAGCAACCCACAAAAGCCAGCGGCCTTTCCGCATGCCAAAAACTTGCTGAGAAAGAAATCAGGGGAAACCCCATTCACAATAGTTCCAAAGTGAAAACAAAGACAGACAAACCAACTGGGAGTAAGTCTAACCCAGAAGGTGGAGGACATCTACAATGAAACCTGCGACAGTAGAGAAAGAAACTGGAGGACATCAACAGACGGAGAGAGCTCCCATACTCTCGGGTTGGAAAAATAATACTATGAAAACAGCCATGTTATCCAAAGAAATCTACACATCTAGCCCACCCCCATCAAAATCCCAATGACACTTTCAGAGTGTTAAAAAAAAATCCCAAAATTGTTTTTTCCACACAAATTAATCCTTAGCAGAGAGAGGAACACTGTAGGTATCACAATACCTGGTCTCACACTATACTAGACAGGCACCGCAACAAAAACAATGCCGTGCTGGGCCAAACCAGACATGGATAAACCAACGGAATAGAACATAAGACCCAGAAATAAAGACGCAGCAACAGCCACCCTGATGGAGGAGGGTCATCTGTCTCTGTGTTACTTTCATTGGTTAATAAAGAAACTGCCTTGGCCCTTTACTGGGACATAAAATTAGGTAGGCGGAGTAGACAGAACAGAATTCTGGGAGAGAGAAGGGAGACGCTTCAGGCAGTCGCCATAGGCAGTCGCCATGCTTCCCCTCTCCAAGACAGACACAGGTTAAGATCTCTCCTGGTAAGCGACCACCTCGTGGTGCTACACACATTACTAAATATGGGTTAAAGCAAGATGTGAGAATTAACCGATAAGAGGCTGAAACTAATGGGCCAGGCAGTGTTTAAAAGAATACAGTTTCCGTGTAATTATTTCGGGTGTAAAGTTAGCCAGGTGGCGGGACCCAGCCTCGCCGCTCCATCTACACCACCCTACTGTTGACAAAGGTATCACACCCTGGAGGAAAGATCACCTCCTTGGCAGACGCTGCTGGGAGAGGGAGCGGTCACAGGTAGAAGAGCAAAACTTGAGTCTACACCTCTTGGCCTGCACAAAAATCATAATGTAAGATCTGAAACGTTGGACCTGGGAAAGGAAAATACAGGTGCAACGTTTCGATGTGTAGTCGAGTAGTTTTTGAAATAAAGTTTCCAATAATCGAGGAGACAACCTCAGGAATCAAGAAATGAAATCTCAAGAAATGACAAAGCTTTTGGAAGGGAGGGAAGCAATTACCAGAGGAAAACAGATTACAGAAAGGGGGAAATATTTCTCAACTACCCATCAGACGGCTGGCTAATACTGAGAATATATACAGAATTGTAAAAATTCAACTTCAGGCAAAATCCCAAATCATCCAATCAATAAATGGCCTAGTAAACTGAACAGACACCTCTCAAAAACAGGATACAGGGACTCGGGAGATGGCACAGCTGGCTAACCGCCTGCCTGCCAGTGTGAGGCCCTGAGTTGGGATCCCAGGACCCAAATAAGAGCCAGGTTACGGCAGCACGCACTTTAATACTGTGGAGGCCGAGACAAGTGGGTCCCTGAAGTGCATTGACCAGCCAGTGTAGACAAGTCAATGAGCTTCAAAGCCAGTGAGAGACCCTACCTCAGAGAATAAGGTGGGCAGCAGTTGAGGAAGACAGCTGATGCTGACCTCTGACCACACATACATATACATGTGCACAAACCCACACTACCAGTACATAAACACATGTACACCATATCAGCACATACAACATACAACACACAAAAAAAATTGGAGTAGAATTAGAACAACAAACTACAAGGGAAATGCAGTCAGAATAGCAAGTACCAAGAAGTCACACAAGGGGTTGGACAAATGTCTCAGAGCTGTTCTTTCCAAAAGATCCAGGTTCAATTCCCAGCACCCACAAAGCAGTTTACCACCACCTGTAACTCCAATCCCTGGGCATCTGACGCCCCTTTCTGGCCTATGAGGGTACTGCATGTGTGTGCAACACAGACATGTGCAGTTAATACACTCATATGCACAAAATAATAAAATTTTTAAAAATCAAAGAAAGAAATCAAGTGAGAGGTTTGAAGAGATGGTTCAGTGGTTAAAAACACTTTCTGCTCTTGCAGAGAATCCAGGCTCAGTTCCTCTCTGGTGGCTCACAAACAATTCCAGAACATCGGATATCCTCTCTGACCTATACTGCACCAGGCATTCACATGCAGGCAAAAGTACTCATACACATGCATGCAATATATTTTCAAAAAGAAACCACAATAACAAATATACATGAGAATGCGGAGAAAGAGATATCTTAATAATTCTCTGGTGGGTTTGTAAGCTGGTACAGCCATTGTGAAAATCAGTATAGAAGTTTCTCAAAAAAAAAAAAAATACAGAACTACCATATGAACCAGCCATACCACTTCTGGGATAACTATTTGAAATACTCTAGATCAAAATATCACAGAGACATTTCCACATCCATATTTATTGCTGCTTTCCTCAAAGCAGCCAAGAAATGGGGCCAGCTTAGATATCTGTCAATAGATAAATAGATAAAGAAAATGTGACACACATACATAATACAATTTTGATCAGCTGTAACGAAAAACGTCTAAAGAAAGTGGATGGAAATGTGTGTCGTTACGTTAAATGAAATAAGCCAGACTCAGGAAGGCTTACTGCATGGTTTTCCTCATATGTGGATCCCCACACAGAGAGAGAGAGAGAGAGAGAGAGAGAGAGAGTTCATGTGAGAGTGCACATGTTTGGAGAGCAAAGAAGTTCAATCTCCTTGAGTGCAGCCCACTTTGCCTTTTGAGACAGTGCCTCTCACTTGACCCCAGACTCACCGACTACACTTGACCAGCTGGCCAGTGAATGCCGTGGATCTGCTGTTTCCTCTTTCTCAACGCTGTGTTACAAGCATGTATCACCACACCCAGCTCTTCTGCATCGTTTTTGGAACCAAACTCAGGCCTTCACACTCGCATGGCAAGCACTTTGAGCTATCACCCAAACCCCTCTTTCTGTTACTATTTTTAAGTTTTAATTTTTCTTAGCATTTCATACATTAATACTGTATTTATATCATTTACTTCCTTTCCTCTTCCCTTCCCCAGGTCCCCCAAATTTATGACTTCCTTATTATCCTCTCTCTCTCTCTCTCTCTCTCTCTCTCTCTCTCTCTCTCTCTCTCTCTCTCACACACACACACACACACACACACACACACACACACACACACATCAACCTACTGAGTCCATCAGTGTTATTCGTATGTACTTATGTTTAGGGCTGGCCACTTGCGGTTGACTTGGGTGTGGAAAGCCCATCACAAGCCTTTTCTCTAGGGGAAACTGACTCTCTCTCAGCAGCTGCTAGTTGTCTGTAGTTCTTTCTTCAAGCAGGGGTGAAATTTTTTGAAATCTTCCCCAACTGTGTTGGCACATTGACTGGTCTGGTCATTATGCAGGTCTTGTTTTGGCAACCAAATTGTTGGATTTCATGGGTACAGCATCCTTGCCTCATCTAGATGAGATACTGAGCTGGAGTCGTAGTCTTCTGGCATTTGTAATCTTTGCACCCCTCTTCTGTGATATTCCCTGAGCCCTAGGTGTAGGGTTGCAATGTAAAGGTACCAGTTGGGGCTGGGAACCTCCATAGCCGCTCATCTTCTGCATTTTGACCAACTGGGCATGTTGGTAACAGTCTCATCTGCTGCAGAAAAGGAAGCTTCTTGGATGAGGGGTGAGACTCACTTATCAGGCTGGGCAGCTACACAAGCTGCATGACTGCACATAGACCTGGGTACGCAGGCAGGGACAGCACAATCAGTGACCTCCATTCCTTCTTTTTTGAGACAGGGACTCATTGTGCAGCCCAGGATGGCCTGCACTCTTGACCCCTACTTGAGACTCCTGCGTACAGGGATTAGTTATGTGCCCCCAGCACATAACTATTTTTTACACTAAAAATAACAAAACTAAATAAATAAAGGAGAAATCTGGCCATGGTGGCACATCCTGGCTGTAAATCTTTCTGACTTAGGTTAGGCAATGTTTTCCTAAACATGACACCCAGACCATAAGCAACAACAATGAACAGTCAGGTAAACTGGACCTTACACAAAGGATGCTATTTAGAAACTGACTGAGCATGGTAGCACATGTCTATAATCCCAACACTCTGGTGACTGAGGCAAGAGAATTACGGGTCTGAGACCATCCTGGGATGCGGAGTGAAATCCTGTTGAGGGGCAGAGGATGGGAGAGGGGGGCAAAGGATGGAGGGACAGAAGAGAAAGAAAAAGAAGGAGAGAAGAAAGAAGCAGGCTACAGCATGGGGAAAAAAGATGGGAGACGATATTTGCATACTACATATGCTAGAAAGCTTAATATCCAGAATATAGAAAGAACTCTTGGTATCCAATGCCAGAACCTGGGTACCCAACAACAGAGGAGCAGAGTTTCCTTTAAGCACAGTGTGCACACAACGGATTGCCTCCAGACACGAAGAAGAATGAAGACGCTTGGTTTGCAGGAAAATGGATCATATTACGCTAATTAAACCAATCTCAGAGAAACAAATACATATTCTGTTGTTTGTTGTTTCTAGATTTTATATAGCAACACAAAATCGTGTGTGTACATATGGTATGAAGGTAGAAGCAAAAACCACCTAGGGAACTGAGGGGGCTCTGGGAGGGGTGGGGAGAATATACCCAGTGAACAATATACACAACATACACAACATATACCTATGTGGAAAGTACTTGTGCAGCATGATACCATGTACAGTAAACATGCACAGTGGAAACTTTTAATTACATTAAAAATAACTTAATGATAGATGTCACAATTAAAAAGAGGAAATCGAGGTGAAAGTCTGTCTCTCCAAAGAAGATACATACACGCCTGATAAATGCATGAAAACTGCTCAGTAGCATTGAATGTCAGGAAAACACAAACCCCAACCACAACCGCTGAGACAGGTATCGTCAAGAGACAGATAATAACAAGTTTACTGGCAATGCTGAAACACATATACTGCCCGTGAAGATGTGAGGTTGCGCAATCGCTTTGCAAAACAGGCTGCCGGTTCTTTACACCATTAAACAGTTATTTACAGGACTTGGCAAGTCCACGACTATATATATCCAAGACATTTGAACATATGCCCACACAAAAACTTGTATACAGATGGTGGGGGCTGCTGGGGATGAGGAGGGGCGCTGGCTGCTAATGGATACACGGTTTCTTTTCTATAATAAAAGTATTCTGGAATGTGGTGATAGTTCCACAGCTTGTAGATACACTAAAAAAAAAAAAAAATCGCCGAATTAGTCACTTCAAAAATTTGTTATACCGTATCTGTATCCTGTGTTTAAAATGACTGGACAAGACAATGGCTAACAGGGCACTCCCAGGATAGAACCCAAGACCCCTCGCTTTCTCCACAACCGAACGGTTGACAAGGGCCTTCTGTAGACTTAGTTTGTATTTATTTAGGGATAAGTGAGAGCCAGAGAATAAGGCATTCTTTTTCTTAAAATGCTTCTCTGGGGGTTTCCCCTTGATTCAACCGGCTTGAGGAGGTGCTGCTGCTGCTGCTGTTGCTGCTGCTGCTGTTGCTGTTTGTCCTTCTCCGTTTGGTGATTATCTGCCTAATGGACATTGTAATTATAAACACCCTGGTCATGAGACTTACATGGTAAAAGGAAGACACAAATACTATCTGGCGGTGGGCAGGGAGTGCTGTGGAGAAAACAAGAGTGGGCAGGGCGGGTCAGGAGCTCTATTTATACAGATAGGTTCAGAAGGCAGACTGGCATGGAGCATCCTTGTAGGTTCAAGGAAACATCGATGCAAAGGCTTGGGCAGGAACGCGTTGGTCTAGAAAGGAACGGTGAGGAGACTTTATTGCTGGAGCAGAGTGGGGAAGCTAAGAAAACAGCTCCTGGTGAGATTAGAGGCCAAGATACAGGTTTGTATCTGTTCCCTGAATTACAGTGGTACCCTGACACATCACTCCCAAACTCCCAGTGAACACATGAGCCCATGGCCAACGCCAAACCCCATGTGCATCACAGCTATCAGCCCCTCTGTGGCACATCTGGGTTGGGGACCACGACTGAGATTTCGGGCCATTGAATACAATGGTGGTGATATCAGCACAAACACTGGGATGCGGGACAGTTTAGCAACTGGGATGGCTATGACCAGGCAAGGCGTATGTGCAGTGCGGACCCACGGGACAAGGGCTAACCCACCTCCAGGCAGAAGAGAGGGGCGACGCCAGATGTCACTACCCTTCTTAGGGTTCCAGGCAATGCAAAGCAAGAACTGTGTGTTTAGGGCATTGTTCATTCAATGTTTTGGGGACACACGGGACTAAGTGAAAAGCACTTATAAAACAACCACAGATGAAGGAGGCTCCCTGGGCCACAGTCTGTTCGCTTATGACCAGAACAGGTCCTTTCTCAGTCTTAGAAGCTGGAAGTCTGAAACCAAGTGTGGAAGGGGGCAGGCTCTTCTGAGGCCCTGGGAAGAGCCCTCTCACCCTGCCCATTTCTCTTCCTGGTCTCTCACATCAGGCAATCCTTGGCAATGCTTATCTCCTGCTGTCTCTTTGCTTCTCTTTCTTCTGCCTTCACCTTATAGCAGGGCCTCGCTTTCTCCCCCTCTTCCTTTTAGAACATGAAATGGCTTTAGGGTCCACCTCCACCCCGGGTAACTTCACTGTGATTGTTCGCATCCCAAAGATCCCATCCACAGGCTCCATACAGCACAGATTGGACAACGACACTTTTTAAAACCTGCCTAGTGGGATTTATTTTTCTATTGCTAGGGATGGGACTTGGGTCCTCACATACACAAGGCAAGTTCTACCATGCCTCAGCTTCTCCAAATACTTGATGGCTTCATAGTGTCCCAAAATGAAGACACAGCTTCGGACATGGAGGGCAAGGCCAACACCCCCTGGGTTTCCTCCCCACTGCTGCTGGGTGACTCTGCTCCAAATGAACCTACATGTCAGAAGCCTTCCCTCTTAGGGACATCCCAGATGGAGCCTTGTTGTAGCCAGAATCATCCCGGGACGTTCTGCTTCTGCCAGGCAAGGTACACCTTACCCCTCCCGAAAACAGCTGGTCCATCCTTGGTTATTTTTAATTATCTTGGATTTCTTCAATATGATGACCTATACGGCCAAATAAAGTTTGGAAATATCTGCCAAGTACCACACTGCCTCAATGGAAGGCACTGGAGTGAGGGGTCACAGCCACTGGCCACCAAGTGCACCCCCCATAGACTCTGACCCAAATCACTTGATAGTCTCATGTGAGAAGGGAACCAGGAGAACCTCTTCTTGAAAGGACGAACACAGACCTGTGGGACAGATCACAGTGGGAGACAGGGTTCCCCATCGAACCTTCCCCAGTGGATCTGACCCCTCTACAGACATTTTCTGGTCCTTCATTCACACGTACACTCCAAGTTTGTTCTCCATTGCCGTGATGAACACCATGACCGAAAGCGATTTTGGAAAGAGGGGTCTATTTGGCTTACGTGACCCTAGCACAGCATATTCTCAAGGGAAACCAGGGCAGGAATGCGAAGCAGGGACCTGAGGCAGGAATTACAGCAGAGACCATGGAGGGGCGCTGCTTACTGGTTTGTCTCCATGGCTTGCTCAGCCTGCTTTTTATCCAACCAGGGACCACCTGCCCAAGGATGGCACCACCCACAGTGAGCTGGGCCTTCTCACACCAATCATTAATCAAGAGAACACCCCACAGATATTCTCACAGGCCAACCTGAGGGGGCATTTCTCAATTGAGATTCCCTCTTTCTGGATGATCTTCACTTGGGTCAAGTTAACAAAAGCTAACTAGCTACCATCCCAAGAAAGGGTCAACTATTAGTGAGTCACCTGGGGGGTGGCTCTGATGAGGAGGGCTTGGAGATGGAAAGACCCTAGGTGTGGCAATGTCAGAATCAGGCAATGGGTCTGAGTCTGCCCTGTTGGGAAGGCCCCCTCACTGTGCCCTCAGGGTGCTGCTAGTCACCTGTCCAGAGTAGCCGAGAAAATCCCTGGGACAAATGGCCTGTTCACCTCTTCCTAAGTCTTAGAACCTGTGACCTTGCATTGGCGACAGCTGGCAGGCCCAGACTGTCTCATTAGAGCCGGAAATGCCCAAAATAGCAACTTGCTCTACACTAGGTTTCCAAGGCATGCAGCATTTGGTCCCAGGGATGTTGTGGTCCTTAGGTACACAACAAGCAGAGTCCTGTCCACGCCTTCCAACTGTATAGCCAACATAGAACGGGAAAATCAGTGTCCACACACGGCTCAGGCTGGCACAGATTGCTGGGGATTGCTGGCTGGGCCAGCAAGTTCTACATCCATCAGAAAGAGCTTGCTGAGGGGCCCTGGATGGCAACATTAGGCTCCACTAGCCATTCACAGAGTCCAATGATGTGGTTGTCCACGTGCAGCTTTCATTGGCTAATGATAAAGAAACTGCCCTGGCCTGTTAGGGCAGAACTTAGGTAGTCAGAGAAGACGGAACTGAATTCTTGGAGGAAGAAAGCAGAGTCAGAGAAATGCCATAGATCTGCCGGAGACAGACGTTAGAAATTTTACACAGTAAGCCACTGCCACATGGCGATACACAGATTAATAGAAATGGGTTAAATTAAGATGTAAGAATTAGACAATAAAAAACTAGAACTAATAGACCAAGCAGTGATTTAATTAATACAGTTTCTGTGTGGTTATTTTGGGGCTATGCTAGCTGGGCCAGGATGAAAAAGCAGCCCTTCCTGTTACAATTGGTGCTCCAACGTGTGCTAGCTAAATCCATTTAAAACCTGAGAGATTGAAAAGGAATTATAGACACAAAAATACAGAGTTTAACACAGCTTCTTGCTGTTTTGGCGGCGGCGTGCCGCAGCTCCTTTGTCAGAGATTTTCCTGATTCAGCCATAGCAGAAAAAAAAGCCGTTTGGTTTTTAAAACACAGCTTCCTGGGCTGTGCAACCAGCACAAACTCTGGCTATGAAGCATTTCAGTGGCATTTGTGGGCCCAGGTAGTTGTGTGACCACTCAGGGTCAGGAGGAAAGTTCCTGACACCATGCCCACGGCTCAGCGGTCCCTGCCTGCGCAGGAGGCAGGATCAGGTCTACTAGACTTGAATAGGCAGGAGACACGGCGGATTCCCGCTGCCATACACAGAGATGTTTCCAGGCTGTACAATGCTCTGCATGGCAGATTTAGCTGTTACTCGGATAAAAAGGGTTTATATGTTGCATGGTACTACCCAGAGTTTAGGTGGTAAGAATGGCTCCCACCCAGCAGTCCTAGAGATGAGGTAAACTACCTCCACCACATTTAAAGCCTGAGAAAGGCGGAGCCAGCACCCAGGGCCACTGAGACCAAGCTGCTTAGCATTTTAAGAAATGCTTCTGATCAAAAAAATAATTACAGATACACAATAAAGATAAATTTAGATGGAAAAGAACTCTAAGTGGGTCACAGTATTGGATAAATGTACGTAGGCTTGGGAGAGAGGAGAAAAAGCGTACAGAGTTGGAAAAGATGTAAATTATTTTTAAAAAGTCTTTAAAGAGACAAATTACAGACAGTCATAGATTAAAAGGAGTAAAGAAAAAGCCACATAAAGATGGAGAATATACAGAAAGTCTGGATTATGTATATTGTCTTTTCTTGGAAGTTTTTGACTATGAAGGAGCTAAGTACAGAGAGACATTTCATTGTATGTGCTGCTAAGCTAAACCAATATGTATGTTATAAAGGTATCTTGACTTCTGAATTTGGGTTTAAGGATAAGTTGCTTTGGAAAAGAGGTTTTTCTCTTTTTTTCCACAGAAGATGAGAACCTGTGGAATACTTCCAGATAAATATGATTTGATAGACCACGCCCCTCTGAAAGGTCGCCTCGAACACCCTCAAAAAAGTTACTTCACCCAACTGCTGACTGAGATGAACCTAGCACACAGGATACCACATGAAAGACCTGATTAACAGCACCCCCAAAGAGCAGGAAGCAGTATGGACAGAACTATACCCATATTCCCATATATTATTTATAACTGTTTGTTTACATTTAAAGGGGGATATGCTATAGAGATTTGCATTGGTATGAATCTTGGTTTATTGATACAAATTTAAAGTCAATTTTGTTATATGTATATTTCTGCTCTTGATTAAGGTACTGTGATTGTGTAGTTCATTTAAAAATGCAATGTATAATTAAGAAATATGGGTTAGGGCTGGAGAGATGGCTCAGCGGTTAAGAGCACCGCCTGCTCTTCCAGAGGTCCTGAGTTCAATTCCCAGCAACCACATGGTGGCTCACAACCATCTGTAATGGGGTCTGGCGCCCTCTTCTGGCCCGCAGGCAGACACACAGACGGAATACTGTATACATAATAAATAAATTTAAAAAAAAAGAAATATGGGTTAATAGATAGTCAATAGTCTAATAGTCAAGATTGTAGTCATGTTAGTTAAGTTTTCTAAATATATAGAGATATATTTCAGTTAGTTAGATATACTTCAAATCTTTCAGAGACCTTCAGAATATGGCATTTAAGATGTTTTAAGAACTTAGGACTTTTCATGACAGTGAGACAGATCTGCTCCTGACAGCACTAATCACTTTGAGAAGAAGATGGGCATCGAAGAGGCTCCTTAGTCATTGGGCAAGAAACTGCTCTTGCCTGAACTGATGAACTGGACAAGCAGGACCCAGAGAAAAATGACTGCTGAACTTGCCTAACGGTGAGATGATCCTTTGGGGTTCCTGCTTCATAAAAGACTCTGTGAGATATTCTGCAGGACACAGAAGAAAGTGACTGAAAACTGCCAATAAAGGCAGAACTGTCTTTGAAATTTCCTGCTTCATGGAAATGTCTGCTGGATACTATGGGCCTGTAGGCCGAAGATGGATGTCCCAATGGTACAGAGAAACTTTGGGTGACTGTACAGGCAGCAAGATGTCTCTGTCAACTCTAGAGTTTTGGGAGTTGCTTACAATGCACTTCCTGTTAACTTAGGTAATATTATATCCTTCTGGAGTCTTTGATGGAACTGGAGAATTTATAATTATAGTTACAGTTTTCCTTAGTTATGATAAAAGATAAAATAGATATAAATATTGTAACTGTAATTCTACCTTAATAACTCTTTTGTTATATGTAATTTTACTATGTTAAAGCCTTCCTTTTTGTTTAAACAGAAAAGGGGAAATGGTGTGGGAGGTCATTTTGTCCATGTGCAGCTTTCATTGGTTAATGAATAAAGAAACTGCCCTGGCCTGTTGATAGGGAAAAACTTAGGTAGACAGGGAAGATGGAACTGAATTCTGAGAGGTAGAAAGCAGAAGAGAGAGACAGGGCATGGATCCGCCAGAGACAGACACTGGGAATTTTACCCAGTAAGCCACTGCCACGTGGCAATACACAGATTAATAGAAATGGGTTAAATTAAGATGTAAGAATTAGACAATAAGAAACTAGAACTAAGCCGGGTGGTGGTGGCGTACACCTTTAATCCCAGCACTCGGGAGGCAGAGGCCAGCCTGGTCTACAAGAGCTAGTTCCAGGACAGGCTCCAAAGCTACAGAGAAACCCTGTCTTGAAAAAAAACAAGAAAGAGAGAGAGAGAGAGAGAGAGAGAGAGAGAGAGAGAGAGAGAGAGAGGGACTAGAACTAATGGGCCAAGCATTAATTTAATTAACAGAGTTTCTATGTGGTTATTTCAGTGCTAAGCTAGCCAGGCCTGGACAAACAAACGGGCCTTTTTGTTACAGTCCAGGACAAAGCATACTGTTACAAGATATTTTATTATACTGTATAAAGATATGTCGCTGTGATTGGTTTAATAAAAAGCTAAATGGCCAATAGATAGGCAGAGGTATAGGGTGGGACTTCCAGACAGAGAGAGTTCTGGGAAGAAGAAAGTGGGGAGTCATCAACTGGATGCAGAGGAAACAGCATGCAGGAGGAGAGGTAAAAGACACAAGCCATGTGACAGTACACAGATTAATAGAAGTGGGTTAATTTAAGTTATAAGAACTAGTTAGAAACAAGCCTAAGCTAAGGCCGAGCTTACATACTTAATAAGAAGTCTCCATGACATTTGTGAGCTGGCGGGACAGAGAAAGACTTGCTACAGGTGCTCCCGGGGCTTTACCATGAAACCACCAGTGATGATGCTCCCAGGGACAAGTGTGTGTGGGTTCCATGTACATCCGTACAGCAAGCTGACTTGGTGCCCAGGGGCAGCCCCTGAGGGAGGCAGCACAAACACAGTAGCAAGGTCTGACAGGGTGAAGCAACTGGAAGATGTCGCTTGGAGCATGACACCCAGCACAGCTGCCAGGTCTCTCTTCCCCGCTTACAAGGATGTGCCCTGGGGGGAGGAAGTCAGTCTCCACCCCAGTGGAGCAGCTGAGGATTTCCTGGTTCCCAGTTGGTCGGGGAGACACACTGAAGATCCCAGACCAGGAAGGAGTGACTATGTAGGCACCAAAACCCAGAAATGCCACAGGAAAGGGCCTGGATTTACTCTTCTGCACTCCAATTTCTATAACTCAGTTTCCTTCCCCATTCTAGATCAAGGGTCAATCAGCCGATAACCCACTCAACAGTGTCCCTGTGCACCTGGCAATAGAGCCCTGCTGTCCCTTGTTGTCCTTCACGCAGCCCACCTGGGCCTGTCAACACAACCCAACATCTTGAGGGCCCCCTGTGATTCTGCAAGCGGAAGTGCTACCAGGAGGGCTTCAGGAAGTACCACTTCTGTAGCAGCTGGAGCGCCTTCCGGAGCACACCCACACGCATGAACACAAAAGGCCACGCAGACTGACTCAGTGGTCTTTGTGTGAGCTGAGGGAGACATTGGTGTGGGTGGGAGATGCAGACAGTGTGGAAACAGATGTCTCCTGGAGCCCACAGCAAGCTACCTCACGTCTACAGTAGTCAGGGGACCACACCGTCCTTCAGTGGTGGGAGCCCTGAACAGATGAGGTACTCGGTGTGGTAGCTGGGAGCGTCATTCCCACCAAGATCAGCAGGAATCTAGGTCACCGACTCAGTGCTCTCTGGCCTAACAGGAGGCCAGAAGCTAGGTTCCCTTCTTGTTGGCTGACGTGGAGAGGGTGGTGAGGAACAAGGACTCGAGCCTGTCGCGCCCAGAAGTAGTCTCGCTTTCCTCAATTTCCTCCTCACTCTTGTTGGATCCAGAGGTGGGAGTCCCCATAATACTGACAAGATGACTAGAACAGACAGATCGGGAGGTCCTTCTGGATGATGACCATCCCAAGGACACAGAGGTAGAGCACTGAGCTCTGACTGACCTAGGCCATGGGTATACACACTCAGAGCCCCAGGGGAAGGCACCATGACTAAAGCCAGTAACTGGTCCAGATCAGATCAGAAGCAGGAGCTTGGAGTTCAGCAGCTACTCTAGGCACCCTTCCTGTGTGTGAGCAGATACAGGTGTAGAACTCTCAGCTACCTCTTCAGCGCCATGTCTGCCTGCATGCCACCATGCTTCCTGTCCTGATGACAGTGGACTAAACCTCTGAACTCTACTCCCTTTTAAAGAGTTGCCATGGCTGTAGTGTCTCTTCACAGCAACGGAACATTGACTAAGACATAACCCATCTGTGACTCCCCACAAGAAAGGCAAAAAACATGCCTGGGAGGCAGGCACACGGCAGGTAGCCATAGCGTTCTTTCTGGAACGTCATCCTCCCTTCAGCTGGCCAGGATCAGTGGCTTTAGCAGCAAAAGAGGACAGGGACATCAGGGACATACAGAGTCATAAAGGTGGAGGAGTAAGTTTATGGGCCCCTCACAGGCCCCCTCTGGCTACTTTACTATCAGATCTTGGGAGGCTGGGGTACCCTCTGGCTGCCAGCAGCTGGGAGCAAGCCCACCCAGCCAGGCCAGCTCTGACTAGCTACACACCCACACCACCCATGCCCTGAACTCAGCCAGAACTCAACTGGCAGGCCCTTTCAACCTCTTGCAGGGCACCTCTGCCCCCTGCCTGTAGGTCCATCTGAGTTCCTAAAGTATCAGCTCTACTGCCAGACTGCCAGGTTTCCCCTGTGCCCATGCCTAACCAAGGGGCAGTACACGCCAGCCCAGTTATAGAAGCCCAGTTAGAGAGACTGCTCCTGTATTTGGCAAGGCTGGAAGACAGAAGGGACCCAATCAGGTCTGCTCTAGGTTCCAGCCACCCAAGACCCTGTACCAATGCCTCATTGACACACACGGGGACATTCCCACCATCTCCTTCCTTACTGCAGGAACTGTGGCTTGCAGATCACGCTTCATAAAGACTCAGGGTCTGGCCAGTTCATACCCCCGGAAGCATGCCCTGAGAGTGGGTGTGACCCACCAAAATATGCTTCCACTCTGACTTCTAAAACCTTGGGGTGCTTTGTGACATAGATAAGTTTTACAAACTCTTGAGATTTGAGGGTAGGCTCTTTTTTTTTTTTTTTTTTTTTTTTGGTTTTTCGAGACAGGGTTTCTCTGCAGCTTTTTTAGAGCCTGTCCTGGAACTAGCTCTTGTAGACCAGGCTGGCCTCGAACTCACAGAGATCCGTCTGCCTCTGCCTCCCGAGTGCTGGGATTAAAGGCGTGTGCCACCACCGCCCGGCGAGGGTAGGCTCTTGAGAGGGAGTTAATCCTCAATGAACTGGGTGAGTCAACTTCAATCACCAGGTCTACCATGGAGGTGCCCTCCTAACTGCCCAGGTAGACATGACGACAGGTGACGGTCAGGAAACCAGCAGTGTGAGAAAGCCACCACTCTGCTTTGCCAGCTCTGAGGTGTGTGGAGTCACTGGGGACGTCACAGAGCTTTCTGGGCTGAGGGCCCCCAGGTGGCAGCCCACACGGAATAGGAATAACCTCACGTTAAACAGGGGGACACACTGAGGTGACCGTGATTCTCTCCTGGCTCTTCATTGCTTTTCCCACGACCACAGCATCCAGCTGTGCATGTGAGCACTATGAAAATGGCCACAGTTGCAGGAAGGGAAAATATGGGATGCCTCCCAGGCTCCATGCACAACACACGCTCACCCTGGTGGCTACCATGCAGAATTTGGGAGCTGGGCCCAGGACAGGTCTCAGCATCTCCAACCCAAGAGGCCCCATAGAAGACCAAGCAAGACTCTGGAGACAGAGTGGGGCTTTGCTCAGAGAAAGAAGTCTTTCCAGAGAAGCACCTCCAACATGCCTACCACAAGCCTAGGCTTTGCACAATCCCAACTGCCCAAGAAAGAAGCAACCTAGACAAAGCCATCTAGGGACAGGACTCAGGAGGATGGCAAAGGACAAGGCACAGGGCTCTATCATTACTGTGGCACCGAGACCACTGTGCAGCTATCCATGAGGGACTGTGGACGTATCATGGAAGTACTACAGCTCCCTCCCTCACTAATGATGTCTAGCTACTGGCCCTTTGGAACTATGGGCTGCTCAGCTTGTCAGCCTTGCTTCAGTGGAGCTGGCTTTGACTCCAGCACGCTCCTGATGGCAAAGCCTCTGTCCTAAAGATTGCTAGCCTGCGTCAGACTCTCTCATGCGGCTCTTCCCGCCCATCTCCACTATTCTCAGAGCCTGGGGGCTCCCGGTCACACTGCTTCCCCACCCACTCACCCATCTGTCCTCACCTAAAGCTGCCAATGAGACCTCTACCTGACTTGCTACACCAGCGGTTCCCAACCTGTGGGCTATGGCCCCTCTGGGATCGAATGACCCTTTCACAGGGGTCACCCAAAACCTTCGGAAAACACAGACATTTGCACTACACTTCATACCAGTAGCAAAATTACAACAGTTACGAAATAGCAACAAACATAACCTTATGGCTGGGAGTCACCACAACAAGAGGAGCTGTATTAGGAAGGTTGAGAAGCTTAGATGTACTTCCCAAATCTGTCCCTGTGACGCCTGAGTCTCTTGTGCCCCTACTGCAGGAGGTGCTGACCCAAATGAGCCACTCTCGGCACACAGCACTAGACAAAGCTGTTGCTAAGTGTCTATGGGACAAGCGAGTCTGCAGGACATTGCTCAGAGACACGGAGCCACTGCTATGCCATGCTTTAAGGGGAGGGTCTCTTAAGGAGACCTCTGGAATCCTTGGCTAAACAGGGAGAACAAAAGAGGCACCCCCTTCGTGGCACGGGAGCAACCATGGGAGTGTCATGTAGACATGTATCCATTGGGTCTGATCAACTGGGGCCCTTGTGTAGCTGGCAGCACTGCACCACAGAGAAGAGCCTGGGCCCAGCACCCCAGGGTTGGGTGGAGAGCCCTCTATCACAGCTCCTCACACAGCTGGAAAACCCAGAGACGTTCCGACTGGCCAAGAACTTCCAGGCATCTCAGAGGAAACAGGGCAGCATCGGTGTTCTTCAGGGCACTCTTGGGAAACCCCGAAGGCCACTGCCTGGCAGACGCGAGCCCCACCCCAGCCGGCCACTCCAGCCAGCTGGACTAAAGCTGAGTTGAAGTAGAAATGCCTGGAGGGAAGAACACCGGATCTGGGAAACTCTCCAAAGTCACTGCCCTCCGTGGCCGCCTTCCAGGAGCCAACACCCTCTGGTCCTCTCACCAGCTTGCCCGGCAACCCACAGCCGCTTCTCTCGTGTGACTTCCAGCCTGGACCCCCTTTGGGGATGTAGTCAAACAGGCTGAGGTCGGAGAGCTGATCCCAGCATGGCTGGCTCTCAGAGCTGCACCTTTGCGGATGGGGCAGGAGAATGGCTGGTGTTGCTCCCACATCTGGCAGCTCTCACCTTGGCCCTAGGGAACTCACTAATGATCAAAACCACACAACACAATCTGTTCCCCTTATAGTAAGTGAGTTCTGTCTACTTTACAGAAGCACAAACTGAGGTTGAAAATGTGGAAGGAACTGTCCAGAGACATAGGCCTGGAATTAAAACCAACCCAGAGCCTGACGCAAGAGTTGGGGGGAAGCTCAGCCTTCGGCATGCGGCCATCCCTGAGAACACAGGCACATGGCTGTCCTGGGACAAGGTTCTGGAGGGAAAGCACAGCTCTGTCCACACCGAAACAAGTCTGAACCATCATTTCACACCGGGCACCGTTCTTTGGGGCCAGGACAGTCGGCACCTACCTTTGACCTTGCGGGAGCCTTCTCCTTCTCTGTTTTCTGAGCAAGGAACAGCATCCTGTAGCCAATCTAACAGAGAGGAAAGGCAAGGGAAAGGAGGAAGGCCACCCTCACGCCACTGCCATTTTTCATGTTGCTTGGCAACAAGAGAAAGCATGAGTGGGGCAGAGAAGAGCCCAGACCACCTGTGTCCATCTCCTCTGGGGAGCGGGCTGTGTGGAGTATCTAGACCTAGAATCTGGGGGACAGAGCTGAGAGAGCCTGCTGGCCAGGAAGCACTGGGATGGCAGTCACCCAGGAGACCACAAACTGACACCCCAGCCATGGGCAGCCTGGCTTTGTCCTAGAGCATAGCTAATTTTACAGAAGCCATGCCTTAGACTCAGAGGGGCAGCCCATGCAGAGGGCAGGAAGCAGCAAAGCTGGGTGTGTGTACCCCGCCACCAGTGTGCCTCCTAAGTGCCCACTGGGAGTGACCATCTGGGCAGGTGGTTCTCTGGCCTTAGACAAAAGAGGAGTTGGAAAGGCTCTGGGGACAGAGGCAGCTAGTGAGGTACAGGCGAGGGCTGAAGATCCCTATTGGCAGCCCCTAGGCAGCCACTGGCAGCCCCTGGGCAGTCACTGGTGACTGACAGGGAGACACTGGTCAGACTTCATGTGGTCACTCCCTACCTCCTAATCAGCAGTGTACAGAGCTTTCTGCACCCAAGGGAGAACCACGAGGGCATCCCCAATCTGACGACCCACTTTGCAGATGGGAAAGCTGAGGTGGGGAATACTCTACCGCTTTTGCTAGGCCCAGTCAGTCTGTGAGGTTTAGCAAGGCAGCCTGGAGGCTTAACTCTGTAGGCAAACCCAGACACCAGCCTGACCAGGGTCTTGGAGCAGGAGAGGATGGAGACAGAGAAAAGGCATCGCCCCATGGCATCCTGGCAGAGCTACGACACCACTCCTAAGCCAAGTAACAGGAAAAGACCCCCAAGGAACTGATGATCTTCCTGGGAAAGGAGGGTAGGAGAGGGTGGGTTCCCCACTTGATACACCTGGGAAAGGCCCATGGGAGGATTTCTGCTCAGCCTCAAAACTTCCTCACCCCAAGCTGCACTCTTGGGCCGTTAAGCTATGAATAGCTAAGTGTAGGCACAAGTGTAGGCTGTCTGGGGGGAAGGGAAGGCTTTCTCAAGTCTCTTGTCTTTTGAGCTGTTCTAGCACACAAGTCAAGCCTCAAGTAGTTCTGAAGTTTCCCAACGCAGAGGAAACAAAGTGACACCCAGCTTGCTTCGAATTCAAGGTAGGGATTTCCTGAAGTTCAGACAGAGGTGGCTAGGAGTGGGCTAGAAGGGAAAGCTCTGCCTCTTTGTAGGAAAGTGTCCCTGGGAGCTGGCGACACCGACACGGAGAGGCTTTGGCCGCCTCTGCAGAACTCACCTAGCCACAGGAGGCTTGTCCTTATTTTCCCTGGAGCTCTCAAGAGAAGAAGTGTGGCTACCCATATATGAACTCTGAGGCAGGGTCTAGGGTGGCAGGGACAGGGTCTCCCTTAGCTGGATAACACCTCTGACCTTACAAAGGCCTGCGTCACCCACATGCTCCTTCTACCGTGGGAGAGTCGGCTGTGGGGTGGGAGGTGGGGCTCCGTGGTCATAGTTTGGCCTACACATGAGATCCAGGGTTCCATCCTCAGCCTTGCAACAACCAGACCATGGAGAAAACAGAGAGGATCCCCGCCTCAGCATCACCGTATTTTCCAGGTGCTGCGAACAGGGAGCAGCAATGGAGGGTTAGTTTGCTGGGGTGGGGGCCGGAGATGAGGGCTCCATGGGGGTCTCAACTCCTATTCTTTCACCCAACCTGTTTGTCTCTCTTCTTCCTCCCTGCTTCCTGCTTTTGTTTCTGCCCCCATTGTGCCCTGGGCATCCTCCACTTCTGTTTTCACATTCTAGTTACTGTGACATAAACAGGCTAAGGAGAGAGAACACCCCATTGTCTCCAGATAGGAGAAGAGTATTTACTCTGAGGGCACATCATGCTTATTTACAGATTATAAACAAAGTGACGGGGTCAAAGGGCACATTCACGCCGGGGGGGGGGGGGGCTTCTGTTGAATGGTGGATCTTGCACAGGCAAGACAGGGTTAGGAATTAAGGTCACAGGGTACTGAAGAATGAAACAGGGCAGACATTTTGAAGAGGCTCCCCCTTCCTTCCGCAGTCACTAGTGAGGAAGGGGAAGACAGAGCCATCCACGCCCCTGTCACTAAGATCACTAAGACACTCTAAATTGCGATCTTACCCATCAGAATCGTCTCGATGCGCAAGGAACACCTAATATTTATCTGCATGCTTGCTTTGCCTAAATACGGAGTGGAGGGTTTTTAAAGAATGGCCTTGGGTCGCTCCGTGTGTGTGTGTGTGTGTGTGATGTGTGTGTGTGTGTGTGTGTGTGAAAACCAACAGAGCAGCAAGGCTCCACGACTGTGAGCAGACCCTGGCTTGGCTGAAGGCTCGATGAAATGGTTTCTGGATGAGGGAAGCTTGAGAGGCTGTACCAGGTCCCTGTTTTCCCTCATGTGCTTCACAATTTCTGCCCAGGGTTGTCAATAAAGAAATCACCTCCAGAAGAGCCCCCAAACTCAACAGAGGGGCACAGAAGGCGCAACAGAAACCATCCGCTGCCGTAGGATCAGAGGAACAAGAGGTGGAACTGTGGCACTCTCACACAGCTGCTGCCTCTGAGTTCTAAACCCCTGGGGCGATTCTCCTAGGTTCCACTACCCAATAGTGCGGGGAGGCACCTCCTTGGCCCACCCCTGGCCTGGTTTCTATGGCCAGGGCATCTCCAGGGTGGCAGAAGATGTGGTTTCCCAGTGGCCAAGAGTGTCCCTTGCAAATGGCCAATGGTTGTACTATTCTATCCTGACGATCTTTGGGGCTACAACTGCTTTCCCTCCCAATTAGGGAACCTCTGTCCCATTGGGATGGCTGTGCTTGACAAGACTACTTTCCTTGTTACAGTCCTGCTTGTCAAAACCTTGAGCCCTTGGCTTCATGTTTGTGTAAGTGTAAAGGAAAGGGGTTGGGAACAGCCAGCTTCTGTTGAAAAATAGGCAAGTAGTTGACAAGTAGCAGCGGCCCAAATGCAGGCCCAGTGAGTACCGGAAACCTTCCTGTAGAGGCTAAATGTACCCATGAGCTGCTATGACCTGTTTCCATTGGGTGACATCAGACTTGGGGCAAGACACAGGTGTGGATCTTGAATAAGCAGGAATTGCCAGCTTAAAGGTCTCCAGTCTGGTCACCAGGGTAACAGATAGGAATGTGATAAGCACCAAGAACAAACATTTGAAAAAAGCCCAAGCTGCCTGTCAGTCATGGTTAACAATGGGCTAGCAGGCTTGACTCTGGGATTTCTACAACTGACTAACACTTGGGAAATTCCTGAATTGGTAGGTATGTAGCAGATAATCCCTGCTCGTTGGATTCTACAGTGGACTAAGGGGGTGCTGGACCCTATCTGCCTCTTTTCTAACCTGGCTCTGTCTCCAGGTCTGTGAACTTGGGGTGTTATTGATCACTGGGGAGTATCTTAACCTTGGTCACAGGGCATGAGAGGCTGGAGCAACTGCTCCCTGAACTTGGTAAGTGGGCCTTCTGGAGCTTTACACAGAAAGTGGCTCTTACAGCAAATCGAGTATTTTGAGGATGGTGACATTAAATAACTTGGAATACAAACAGGGCTATAGGAGACCGGGGCCTGAGTCCCTGTGGCCAGGGACAAGATGACAACATGGCCTTAAGGAAGTCTAAAGGAGGAAAACAGAGATGGAAGAGGACTGAGCCATAGATAGGAGTAGGAATCCCACCACCTGGTCCAGTCTCTCCTGACTAGACCACACTAGTGTTCCTGTTGACAGACTGGGCACACCCACCCAGGTGGACGAGGGAATGAGGGTGGGGAATGGACAACCCTGACCCAAGACTTCCCTCTCTCTCCCGTCCATATTGGCGCAAATGAGTCAAACTGGTTCCAAGATTCCTCCAAAGTTGCCACTCAGCTACCAAGTGATAGAATTAATATAGTAAAGATGGCCATCCTACATAAAGCATCTACCGCTTCAATGCAATCACCATCAAAATTTCAACACAAGTCAGGCAATGCTGGTGCATGTCTTTAATCCCAGAACTTGGGAGGCAGAGGTAGAGGCAGAGGCAGAAGCAGATGGATCTCTGTGAGTTTGAGTTTGAGGCCAGCCTGGTCCAGAACAGCTAGGGCTGTTGTTCCACTGAGAAACCCTGTCTTAAAAAACAAAAACAAAAATTTCAGCAAAATTCATCACAGATCTTAAAGGGAAACACAAAAAAAATCAGAATAACTAAAATAATCCTGAATAATAATAGAAGTATGAGAGGTGTCACCATCCCTGACCTCAAACTGTACAGAGCTATGGTAATAAAAGCAGCCTGGTTTTAGCAGAAAAACAAACATGTTAATCAGTGGAATCAAATTAAAGACCCAGACAGAAACCCAAACACCTATGGACACCCAAAGTTTAATAAAGAAGACAGAGATACACAGGGAAAACAGCATCTTCAACAAATGGAGCTGTGCACAGTGGGTGGTTGCAGGCAGGAGAATGCAAATAGACCCATCCTTATTACCCTGCACAAAACTCAATGCCAAATGGATCAAAGATCTAAAAAACAAAAACAAAAACAAAAAAAAATCACGACATGCTGAATCTGATAGAAT
This sequence comes from Arvicola amphibius, assembly GCF_903992535.2. Classification (NCBI taxonomy): domain Eukaryota; kingdom Metazoa; phylum Chordata; class Mammalia; order Rodentia; family Cricetidae; genus Arvicola; species Arvicola amphibius. Next base: position 30,062,836 of record NC_052048.2, read on the forward strand.
AGAAAGCAGAGAATAGCCTTGAACTCACTGGCACAGAAAAAGACTTTCTGAACAGAAAATCATTAACACAGTCACTAAGATCGACAATTAATAAACAGAACCTCATGAAACTGAAGTTTCTGCAGCCACCTACAGAATGGGAAAAGAATTTTTATCAATTATATATCCAATAGAAGGCTAATAACCAATATAGGCAAAGAACTAAAAAAAAAACCCTGGATATCAAGAAAAATAATGTAATTTAAAAATGGGATACAAATCCAAACAGAGAATTCTCAAAAGACAAAACTTAAGTGGCTGAAAGACACTTAAAGAAATGCTCAACATCCTTAGTCAACAGGGAAAGATAAATCAAAACTACTTTGAGATTTCCTCTTTCATTCATCAGAATGACCAGGAGCAATAAAACAAATGACAGCTCATGCTGGTGAGGATGTGGAGTAAGGGGAACACTCACCCACTGCCGACAGACTGCAAACTTGTATGATCACTAAGGATTCCAGTGTGACAGTTTCTCAGGAAGCCGGGAACTGATCTACCTCAAGATCCAGCTATAATACTCTTGGGCACTGTCTTTGTTAGGGTTTCTATTGCTGGGAAGAGACACCATGACCACAGCAACTTTTATAAAGGAAAACGTTTAATTGGGGTGGCTGACTTACAGTTTCAGAGATTCAGTCCATTATCATCATGGTGAGACATGACAGTATGCAGGCAGACACAGTGCTGGAGAAGTAGCTGAGAGTTCTATATCTTGCAGGCAACAGGAAATTCTCTGAGTGCCACACTGAGGGAAGCTTGAGCAAAAAAAGACCTCAAAGCCCACCCATACAATGACAAATTTCTTCCAACAAGGCTACACCTACTTCAACAAGGCCACAGTAGCGCCACTCCCTTTGGGGGCTATTTTCTTTCAAACCACCACAGGCATACACCCAAAGTATGCTTCATCCTATACCACAGAGCCACATGCTCAGCCACGTTCACTGCATCTCTATTCATAGAAGCCAGAAATTGAAAACAACCTAGAAGAATGGATAAAGAAAATGTGGTACATTTACACAGCGGAATATTACTTAGCCATTAAAAAAGAAACCATGAATTTCATGGTAAATAAATGGAACTAGAAAAAAAAACTATCCTGAGTGAGGTAACCCAGACTCAGAAAGAGAAATATGGTATATATTCACTTACATGTAGATGTCAGCTGTTAAGTCAATAATAACCATGCTACAATTTGGAGAACCACAGAGGTTAGGTAAAAAGTAAGGAACTATCTTATAAAGTAGGGGATTGATAGAGCTCCCTAGAAAGGGAAATTCAAAACAATTGTTATGTATGGAAAAGGGGAGGGGCCTGGAATGGGAAGATCGGATGGGGAAGAGGATGGAAGAGGGGAATGGGAGAGGAAATACAGGTAGAGACAGCTAAAAATTAAGAACCATTAGAAGGGTAGTATAGAAACCTAAAATATATACATATATGAAGGTGATAAAAATGAAATTGCCAAAAAATTGACAGAACCCCATCTGGATCTTTCTTGTCACCAATGAAGCTTCCAATACTGGCAATGAGTTATATCTAATTGAGTTGTTGGCCAAAGGGCTCAGAAGGGAACCCCCAAACAACCCAGGCTGTTGCCAAGGCTATAGGTTGCTCTCCAGCAAGAGTCAGCAAGGCCCTATTGCTGAAGACACCTACACAACTCATCAGACACAGAGAAGTTGAGCTGAACCAACCGACATCTGATCTGACTTAAGGCCCACTCAATAAGATGAAACCCATACCCAACACTGCTTGGGTGACCAAGAACCTGAGACTAGATAGTCCAGGGACTTAGGGGAAAACCAAATACTGATATTCTGCTAAAGTAACATAGCAATAAAATGACTAATGACATTCTGCTATCCTCATAGATCAGTGCCTTGCTCAGCCATCATCAGAGAAGCTTCCTCCTGCAGTAGATGGGAACAAATACAGTGTCACAGCCAGACAATAAGCAGAGAGTGAAAGACCTTGGAATACTCATCCCTACAAGGATGTCTCCATCAGATTCCTCCCCTCAGGGATCAGTGAACTCTTCAGAAAAGGAGGCAGAAAGAGTGTAAGAGCCAGAGAGGACAGAGAACACCAAAGAAGCAAAGTCTTTGAAACACATACTGACCCATATATGAACTCACAGAGACTGAGGCAGCATTCGGGGGGTCTGCACGGGTCTGCACCAGATGGAGGCCTAGAGCTGAAAAAGGAGTGGACACACGTCCCCAGCCCTAACCCAGAAGCTATCTCTAATTGATAACCACTTGCAAATAAAAGTTTAGGTTTCTCCGAGGGAGGGAATCTCACCGGGGAAACAAACCACTCTTAAGAATAGGCTGCACCCCCAGCGCTAAATGGCCAACAGTAAATGAACTCAGTGGCATCTTTGAGGGCCCTCATCACGTAAGGTCAGATCAGGGCTTTTCCTTTTTCTTTATTTTTTTTAAAAAATTAGTTTTTTAAATATTTCTTTCTTTCTCTTTACATGCTTTATGTCTTTTGTATATATATTATGGCTTCTATTTTATGGTATTCCTGGGTGTGCAAACAAATGGGGCTCTGTGCCTTTTCTTGGGCTCTTTTCCTTCTGTTTGTTTTGTTATACTCTGGTGTGTTTGTTTTTTGTTTTATCTTACTGAATTTTAATTAATTATTATCCCTTAGAAGCCTGTTTGTTTTCTAATGACAGACAGAAGGGACTGGATCCAGATGGGAGGGAAGGGGTGTAGTGATGAGGCGAGCAGGCCTGCTTTTCATCCCGCCTGGCTCCTGCAGAGCTAGCTTAGCCCCGGAAATAACAACACACAAACTGTATTCACTTAAACACTGCCTGGCCCATTAGTTTCAGCCTCTTATTAGCTAATTCTCACATATCTTGCTTTAACCCATATCTAATAATCTATATAGCACCACGGGGTGGTGGCTTACTGGGAAGATTCTAGCATATGTCCATCTTGGGCCGGAGCTTCATCACATCTGACCCAGAGAGGAGAGGTATGGCAATTGCCTGAGGCATCTGCCTCACTCCCAGCATCCTGTTCTGTCTACTCCACCCACCTATGTTCTAACCTATCAGGCCAAGCAGTTTCTTTATTAATTAACCAATGAAACAACAGATGATAGAAACACTCCTACATCAAAGGGGGGCACCAGGAGGAAAGCAGGGAGGGGAAACCATAATTGGGATATATTATACAGGGGGGAACTGTTTTCAAAAAGAAAAATAAAAAAGACAACTGAATAAGAAAATCTGATAAGGCTGCCCAGCCCACCAGAAACTGTGGATGGAAAAATTTGGAAACGATTATCACAGTCTATATATTAAAATCTTCAAAGAATTAAAAGAAATTACTTGTTCCCAGGTCACTCTGCAAGGGATTAGAGTATGAATGGGTATTATAGTCTGATTATATGAGTTTAAAGCATAGCTTTTTATGAGGCAAAAAACAGAATAGAAATTGAAGTTAAACATAAAAATTAAATAATTATAAAAATGTATTTTTAAAAAATAATTAGATCCTTAGATATTTAAACAAAAATAACCCATATCCCTTGGGATGCTTTCCTTGTAAACATGTAGAATCTGAACCCGCCTATACTCATAGAAGTTCCCATTCATTCTAAAGAGAACAGAAGGTATTCCAAGCTTCCCACCAGCTGGTCACCCAAGCCTCACCAGGTCTCAGATTAGATAATGGTAAATGCACATACTTCTGCAAGCTTGATCCTTCTTGATCATGGCCCTGCCACTCACCTATGACCTTATAATGCTTAAACACTCTACGGGAAATGCTTGTTAGTCCCTGTTCCCCATGCATGCTCCAAGAGACGATAAGACTCATCTGGACAAACCTATACTGCTCAGACAACTGCTTCTCACTCATTATTTCTTCTTGATAAGAAAAATGAGTCAGGTAGTGGTGGCACACACCTTTAATCCCAGCACTTGGAAGACAGAGGCAAGTGGATCTCTGTGAGTTCAAGGCCAGCCTGGTCTACAGAGTGAGTTCCAGGACATGTCCCAAAGCTACAGAGAAACCCTGTCTTGAAAAACCGAAAAGAAAAAAAAAAAGGGAAAATGAAAGAACAAGAAGAGAGAGAGAGAGAGAGAGAGAGAGAGAGAGAGAGAGAGACGCTGCCCAGCTATAAGCTACCATGACCTTCACTCAATGTAACACTAAAGCACCTACCTGCAGCCAAAAGAGGCAGGTCCACTATTACCTTAACCTAAAATGATACTTAAATTCCCCTCCCCACTCCCAGAAGGCATCTGGAAGGAACCTCAACTATCCAAGGGCTATCAAATGCCTGAAGCAGATCCTGGGTTCATCACTCTCAAAACCAGCCTTGGACTGATTGCTACTATGTGGGTGTCTCTGAGAATGGTCGCCCTACTCTGGGCTACTGTGGTGCCTGTTGGCATCCTCCTCTCCACTCCTTCAGTCCCTCTGCTCCTACATACGGCCCTACATATGGAACACTAGACTGCCTGCCTGCCAGAATTATACTGAAATCCCCAGAACTTGCCTGGGAGCTTGCCTTATACAATCAATCTCTCTGCCTCTCTGTGTCTCTCTGTATCTCTGTCTCTGTCTCTCTCTGTGTCTCTGTGCATGTCTCTCTTTGTATCTCTGTTTCTGTATCTCTGTATCTGTCTATCTGTGTCTGTTTCTGTCTATCCCTCTCTATGTCTCTGTGTGTCTCTATGTCTCTCTGTCTCTATCTGTCTCTCTCTGTTTCTCTGTCTCTGACTCTCTGTCTCTCTGCATGTGTCTCTGTCTCTGTGTCTCTCTGTGTCTCTGTGTATCTCAGTCTCTGTCTATCTCTCTGTGTCTCTGTGTGTGTCTCTCTGTCTCTGTCCCTTTCTGTGTCTCTTTCAGGCTGACATCTCCTAGACTCCACTCTCCTCTGAGTATGAAGTAGCTAGAGCAGTCACTGCCCCCTCCCCTGACAGCAGTCAGTGTTGATCTCTGGAAGGAGGTGATGAGAGAGACTTTGAGGAACAGGGCAGACAAGGAAAGGAAAGGGATTTCCTGAGATGGTGGCTTCTTGCTTCTGGAAGAAATTGTGAGGAGAAACAGTGAGAAGGCACAGGATCAAGTCCTAAACAGGACCAGTAGAAGAAAGGGGAGGAGCCAGGGGTCCTAAAATATTCAAGCTAACGAGTATGTAGTTGACTCCCAGTCTTAGGCCTCTCCCATTCGGAGAGATAAAGCCATTGCTTTCCCTTTCTCCATGGCTTGGTCTTCTGTCTTTCCTGATCTTTTAACTCTTTGTCCATTCCAGGAAACAAACTCAACAATCCTCTTGTCAACCACGAGCACAACCATTACAGCAGGGCAAGGACTCAGAGTAACCCAGAGGAAAAGAGCAGGGAACCTGATAGCCCGGGCAAGAGGCCCCATTAAACAAACACAGGCGCCAGCAAGAGGCCTAAGGAGCCTTGCTGTCCAACCAGCTAGCCCCTCTCCACCCTCCCTGAGCCTCTTATCACATCACACCAGGTGGTCCCCTCTTGTCAAGTCCCAGGCCACTTCAGGTATCAGGCTCTTGAAAGAAACTAGATCAGCCCTCCGCTGCCCTCAGCAGCCTCCCCACAGGCCCACAGGGTGGGATGCCAAGGGCTCCAAGACACCAGGAATTTCCCAGCTGAGACTTTCTTCAGCACCCTCTTCCCTCGGCTGTCAAGATCACAGCACGGAACCAGAGAAGACTTCTTCAAAAACCCCTGGCCTGTTTCCTGTGCAAAATGGGCACAGAACAGCCTTATAGCCCAGAGCTGGCATCGTTACACAAACATCCTCGCCCACACCTAATCCATGCCTACTCCATTGGCCTGGAATCAGAGGATCCTCTGAGGAGAGTCACCTTATAACACCCTGGTGGGCAGACATGAAGGGCTCTCAATGGGCCGCCACAACTCATCCGCCACTCTGAGGGGAGCAGACAGCCTGACAGCTAAGGTCCCAGGACCACAGAGAGGGCTGAAGTGCTGGCAGAAGAGAGGTGACTGCAAGGGAAGACTCCACCCTGTCATTTCCTCCTTTCTCTAGCTCCAGGAAAAGTCCCCAAAGGTCACCACCAGACTGAATTCAGCTTCCTTGGCTCTGCTGATTGGGTTTCCCACAGGAAGGGAGTGAGTTAGGGACTCAGCTGCAAGGGAAGGGGTAACAGGAAGTGAGGTGGGAGAGAATGACAAGGGAAATAGGAGCCTGTCATTGCAGAATCTGATTGATGTCCCTCGCCGGCTGAGAAGCAAGAATTTTAATACAATTAACATGTACTATGAATGCTGCTGACACCAACTAATATTCCTTTCACATGTAGATTTTTATGTTAAAATATTGATGAGCAGGCTTAAGCTTGAATACATATGACCTTGTACAGGATCTCATTCCTTTCCCAAATAATGCCTAGGAGTCTCAAACAAAGCTGTAGAGAAGGTGTCCCGCTTTTCTGTACGCTCTGTGCTCACTGGGCTTTCCTGTGCCCTGTGTACCCAGCGTAAGCTTGTCTGGTGCCTCTCGGGAACCACCCAGCGATAAGACAGTGGCTTTTAGCTCCACCCGAATCCTGTGTATGACTTGGAAAACAATGAGTTGTGGCTGTCCCTCGAGGGCCTGCACCCACACTTGAGCATGACTTACTTTCTCTGAGCACCTCTTCTCCTTCCAATCCTCTTGCTTAAGCCCGATATAAAAACTTATTAGTACACTGGGCAATGGTGGCGCATGCCTTTAATCCCAGCACTAGGGAGGCAGAGGCAGACTGATCTCTATGAGTTCCAGACCAGCCTGGTCTACAAAGAGCTAGTTCCAGGACAGCCAAGGCTACACAGAGAACAGGAAAAAAAAAAAACTTTAATAAAAGCTCCAATCTCATAAACTTGGTAGTCCTCAAATTCTTCACAGTGATGAAGCCAAGAATCCTGATTCGTCCTGAGTTGAGGTCTCTAAAATTTGAGGGGAACCCTTGAGGCTGGTGACGGCTGCAATGGAGATCTGTGCCTCCTTCACTTGTATCCCAAAATGCTGGCAGAAGGGGTGATGTTGAGGGCATCGTTGCCAGTCGGGGTGGGTAGAACCCAGCACAGCTGCAGGGGCTGGGCAGATGAAACCATGAAACCAACACAGGGTCGCATGTGTGGCTCAGGCAGGCACAGGCTGTGGCCCAGAGTCATGGGGACTCAGTAGGACTTCAGTTCAAGCCCTGGAACCTGAAGGTCTGGAGCATGGAAAAGTCCAGGCTCACAGTGCCAGATTCTCAAGAGTCAAGCTCGGGCTGGGTCAGGAGGCCATGCCAGATGGGCTTTGCTGCTGCTTAGACTGGGATTGGAAGGCAGAGCTGAGCATAGGACTTGGGCACAGCACATCACCCTTTGGGGTGGGGAAGCAAAACGATTACCTGTTTCCTATGGGCAATAAAGGCCCAGGAGGTAGTGCTGAGTGTTAATGTGTGGAGCTGGGAGTGGAGCGGAGCCTACTAGACGGGGCTGTAGAGGACAGATCTCAGACACCGCTCCACCTGGCACACCTTGACCCCAAGCTATGAGGAATCTCCACACCTACCCAGAACCCTGGAAGCTTGGAGGGCTCATCTTGTGAGGAAAAGATAACTGGTAAGGAACTCCTTCCAGGCTCAAGCAGGTGGCAGCCTCCGAGAGGACATCCCATGGCTGGCTTGATCATTACATGTGGTGAGGTTTCCCAGGGCCACGGACCCTTAGCAGACAGGCTCACTCTTTAGGTAATGACCCTCTTAAGAGGCAGTAGGTACTGACCACCTTAGCAATGACCCATCCCCCAGATCTAATGGCCTCTGCTGGATGTCAGGAGGGTAGAGAGGCCATGGCCAGCCAGGTATACCCCAGAGCCTACCCTTCTCATGGAGGTACATCCCACCAAGTGTCTAGGCTCCCTGGTTGCAGGTAAATCAGAAGGGAGCACAGGCTGTGACCCAGGAGTCTCTTGATGCCACCTCTGATCAGGTCGTAGTCACTTCCTGAAATTGCTGGGTCCTCACACAGGTTTGACCTCAGTCCCTAAGGGTTATGACCTCAGACCCAGGTTCCCACTCCTGAATGCCATTTATAAGACATCTCACCTAATTCATAGACGTCTCACCTAATTCATAGACGTGCTCAGAAACTTGGCTGTAACACCATGAGCTCAGAGTGTTAGGGTGGAATGGCCTCAGGAGTAGGCACAATGACCTCAAGAAGTCACTGGCCTCCCACAGAGGACTGAACACAGCTCAGAGAGTCACCCCAAGAAGACAGTGACGGCATTTGCAGATTTCTGCACCATTACCACTGTAGTCACCATCACTGCAATCTGGGGGTGACGTGGATGGTGCACACTTTTTGCCTTGTTTGGGTTTTTGTTTTGCTTTGTTTTGAGACAAGGTCTCACCTTGTAGCTCTGGCGGTCCTGAAACTCACTATGTAAACCAAGCTGGCCTCAAGCTCAGAGATCCTCCTTCTTCTGCCTCCCAAGTGCTGGTCAGCAGAGCCAGGCGAGGGGGGGTGATCCTAAGGAACAGTTGGGTCAGGTAGGGATAAGAGCCTGTGAGAAGCCAATGGGGTGGCCCAGCCTTGTGAGCACAGTGTCAGCGGGGACCAGTCTGTAAAGCCATCAAATCAAGAGAGAAACAGTGGCTCTCATGTGTCTAGATTCTGCCCCTGGAAGGTCCTGCTGGTCAGCAATGCCAGAGATGCCCACTCATCGCCCATAGCCCACCTGAACATCAACCTGCCTCATCAGAGACACAGATGGCTAGAGCAGGGTATGGCACAGCCAAGACCCTCAAGCCTACACAGATAATGCGATGCTGGAGTCTGGTGCCCCAGTGATGCCAGCTGATCCTCCATGATCCCTGTGGGTCTCAGCCTGGGCCCTGGGAAAGTGTCCTGAACAAGCTCCAGAGAAGAATTCACCTCCCGTCTGTACCTCAGTTCTGGCCCTAGCCCCACATAGGTCCTGCCTCTCTGTGCTCTGGATCTGATGTCTCCTGTGTATAGAACTCTGAGGGCAGCAGCCATCCGCAGACTAGGAAGTGTTCCTTGTATTCTCAGCAATACCATATGCCTCTGATGTCCATCAGGGGCCTCCATCAACCCTTGAGTAAGAGCCAGCAATATTTGTCCTAGAGCACACAGAGTTCATTCATACCCACAGGGAGACCTGAAGCACAGGATGGCTAGAACTTAGCCCGTGTTCCCACTAGGCCTCCTACCCCACATCCTCTTCTTTGCCTTCCTGCACGTGCAAGCATTTCTGCCACAGTGATGCCTGTCTTTCTGGGGGAAACCTTCCCCAATGTCAGGTAACAATATACCAAGGCTGAGGGGCAAATGCATAGGTACTCTAGTGGTTTGAATAAGAATGCCCCATATGTGGTTGCCATGGCTCCATACACTCACATATTTGGACACCCTGTCTCTAATTGGTGGCATAGTTTTGGAAGGATTAGGAGGTGTAGCCTTGTTGGAGGACGTGTGTCACAGGGGGCAAGCTCTGAAGTTTTAAAAATCCCACTCCATTCCTACTCAGCTCTCTCGGCCTCTGCCACAGTCACTGTGTCCTCAAGATGAAAGCTTTCAGTGCTGCTCTAGCGCTATGCCTGCTCCCTGCTGCCTGCTGCTGTGCTCCCTGCTATGACAGTGATGGACTCGAAACCTCTACAACCATGAGCCCCAAATTAAGTTGCCTTGGTCGTGGTGTTTTGTCACAGGAACAGAAAAATAACAAAGAAAGATGACCACCCTGGTGTTTTCAAGTCCATGTGAGCACCAGGAGATGGTCAGCAGTAGAGCCACCCTCAGTGAACACAAAGCGCAGCACAGCAACCAAACACACTGAGTCCCCCATACAAGACTAGCAGGACGGATGAAGTGTGCCTGGGAAGGACACAGGGTGACTCATCAGTGGAGAGATTGGGGGCTCAGGGGATAGTGCTTTCGAAGGCACTTGGTGCTTATCTTGTTTTTTTCTGGTTAAATGTCCTCATAGTAACCAAATGGTCCCGGTGAAGAAACATCACTCATAGAGGAATTTTTCAGATGCATTTGGAAGGAATGAGGAGTGACAGAATTAGAGAGAACCACCTTGCTGAGGATATATGTCATTGGAAGGGTGCTCACCTAGACTGCACAAGGTTCTGGGCTGCATCTCTAACACTTGCGGGGGTCTAGAAGAGAAAGGCATCATCTGGCAGTCCTTCGTGTGGCTCTTACCTAGACCATGCTTGCCAATGGCTTAGACCATCAGAACGGGGAAACAGGAGTCCATGACCCTCACACTGTGCTCACGGCCACCACACCTGACACACTAGATCCTGCTGGAACACGGAGTGAAGGGCTGAGTAGCACCACAGAAGACCCTGGACTAAGCAATGTGAGTATCACAAAATGAAGACTACAGTTGGTGACAGACACCTATAGTCATGGCATGCAGGATCCTCAGATGGGAATCTCCCTGGGAGCTTAAAGTCAACCTGGGCTATACGATGAGTGCCAGGCGAGCTGGAGCTTCAGTGTGAGGACATGCCGTGAGAGAAAGGGAGAAAGAAACAATGGGGGGCAGGAAGGAAGAGGGATGGACACCCCCAGCATGACTGAAATATGCACTATAAAGGTACCATCTTGCTGAGGATATATATAGATAGATAGATAGATATATAGATATATATATAGATATATATCATATATATATGGAGATAGATGGATGGATGGATGGATGGATGGATGGATGGATGGATGGACCTGCAATCTGCAATACTGGCCTCTCACTGTTGCCTAAGTGAACCAGTGCAGCATTGTCTACAGACCTGACAATTACCCTTCCTCAACAAGATGCTAAGCAGGAAATGCTGATGACCCCCATGACACAGCCTCACCACCATCTTTTTCTATAGACCTATAACCAGACTCACATCTCAGCAGGACCCTCCAGGAGAGGAACATGGGATGACTCACGAGGAGATCACTACTTTCCTAAAGAACATCTTGGGTTTTCTAATTCCAACAAGCAGAGATCTGGCAACCATATACATGAGAGAGAGTTTTAAGGCTCTGCCATAATGGTAGAAGAAATTGAAAACTAACCTGGGCTGAATTTATGGATATAAATCCACTGATCAGGAGACTCTGAAATGCTGCAAAACAGATCGTTTTAAGGTGCACTACCAAATTTTTATGCTTTGTTTTGTTTTAAGACAACGTCTGTAACTCACACTACCTTGAAAGTTACCATGTAGCCTCAGAGTAGCCTGGAACTCATGATGATCCTTCTGCCTCAGCTTCCCAAATGATGGAATTACAGGTTTGAACCAAAACATTCAGCATTAGAAATGTATTTTATTGGTTGATTAGTCAAAGATGGCTACTATGAATACACTAGAGGTGCCTGCGACCCCTCGCTAGAGGTCAAAGGGGTTAGAAATGGAACTGTAGTGCCAGGATGGCTGGTGCAAAATCTGCGCTTCCTGGAAGTGAGGATGTGCCCGTCACTAACACTAAATACAAAAATCTGTGGCTCAGTCAGTAAATGCCTGCCTGCTATACCAACACGAGAAGGTGATTTCAGATCCCCAGCACCACTGTAAAAGCTGGGAATGGTGGCATGCACCTGCAGTCCTACCACTGGGAAAGCAGAGACAGGAGGATCCCTAGGGCTTGCTGGCCAGCCAATCAGTTAGTTCTGTATTCAGTAAGAAACACTGTCTCAGCTGGGCATGGTGGTGACACCTTTAGTTCCAGCTCTTGGGGTAGAGGCTGGTGGATCTCTGAGTTCAAGGGCAGCCTGGTCTACAGAGTGAGCTCCAGGACAGACAGGACTGCACAGAAAAAAGAAAGAGAGGGAGGGAGGGTGTAGGGGAGGAAAAGAAAAAAAAACATTGTACCGAAAACATAAGGTGGAAAAAGAAAGAGAAGATGCAAATTAATAAAATTAGAGATGAAAAGCAAGACCATAATAGGTACCAGTAAAATTCAGAAAATTATTGAGCTATTCCTTTAAAACTTAAAGTCCACTGAATTAGAAAAGCTGAAGTAAACAGCGAACTTCTAGATGCCTATGACCCACCAAAGCTAAACTAAGACAAGAGAAGTAAACAGACTTCTAACACGCAACTAAACTGAAGCAGTAATAAAATAACATCCCTGCTAAAAACAGTGCCATCCAGATGGCTCACTGAAGAATCCTACGGACCCTTAAAGAATCAGCACAAGCTTCCACAAGCTAGTCTGTCACACAGAAATGGAAGGGATACCTCACACCCTTGAAACAAAGCCAGTGTCACCTTACACCAAAACCAGATTAAGACACAACAAATAATAAAGATAAAATTCTGGACCAAGCTCTCTGATAAACATAAATATAAAAATTCTCAATAAAATGCTTGCAAACTGAACTCAAGAACGTATGAAGGGCCCTGAGATGGCTCAGCAGATGGTCTTACACACACATGCCTGATGACCAGGAGCCCACAGTGAAAGGAGAGAAAGAACTCCCAGATGATCCCCTCTGACAGTCATTCATGTGCTACGGCATGCATATGCCTGTACACACACACACATACACACACACACACACACACACACACACACACATTCATAGAGAGGGAAAAGGAGAGACAGTAAAATTAAAATAAAAAAATAACAAATCAAAAAGATCATTCACCATGATCAAAACGACTTTATTTCGGAGATACAGGGATGGTTTACCATATGTAAACCAATAAAACAAACTCCACCATACAGACAGACTCAAATACAGAAACCACACGATCATCTCAGAAGATGCAGAAAAGGTTTTTGACAAACCCAACATCTCCTCATGATTTCCACTAAGACAAGAACCAAGATACCGGGATCACTTTCTCCACTCATATTCTTCACAGTGCTTGAAGTCTTAGAGAAATAAGACAAGGGGAAAAAGACACAGATAGAAGAGGAATGGGCTGGAGAGATGGCTCGGCAATTAAGAGCACTGGTTGCTCTTCCAGAGGACCCAGGTTCAATTCCCAGCTCACAACCATCTGTAGCTACAGTCCCAGCAGATCTGACATCCTTTTCTGGCTTCCTTGGTACCAGGCATGCCCATGGTACACAGACATCTATGCAGGCAAGACACTCATACACATAAAACAAATAATCATAATTTAAAATTTTAATTAAAAAAGAAATAAGTAGGAAAGTAAAAAATCAAACTCTCCTTATTTGTGCCACCATCAAGGACTTGAAAGATGCAGGGTCAGTGGTTTCTCCCTCGTCTCTGTCTCCTAGGTGGTCTGGACAGAAGACGAATGAAACTTGGTCATAGCAAGGTTAATCGAGTGGCAGCCCCAACTGCAGATGCTGTATCAGGCGTGACCTCCTCACCTGCGCTGATTAACAGATTTCCTGGTACCCGGTATGCAGCTACTGATCTTGCGAATGCTTTTTTCTCTACACCCACCCGGAGGGACCACAGGAAGCAATCGCTTCCAGCTAGCAATGCCATCAGTATATGTCCATTGTTCTGTCTCAAGGACATGGAAAATTTCCAGCTCTGGATCATAACTTAGTACGCTGAGATCCTGACCACCTTTCTCTTCCACAGGGTATCACACGAGGCCGGTAAGCTGCTGACATTTTGCTGACTGGACTAAGTCAGCAGAAGGCAGCAACCACTCTGGAGTTGCTAATCAGAGGACAGGCAATAAGTCCAACCAAAATTCAAGGACCTGCATACAGTAAAACAACTTCTAAGAGTCCCATGGTGTGGGGTATGCAGGATAAGTTGCTGGACATAGGGCCTTCCAAGGAAGAAGCACAATGCTTATCGGGCCCTGGATTTGGTAAGCAGCACATTTTTCAGTTTGGATGTGCGACCCCAGCCCAAACATCAAGTGACTCCAAAAGCTGCTATTTTAAATGATCCTTAGATCAGGCTCTTACCAGTACAGGCTGCTGGAGAGACAGTTTTTGCCACTTTGGCCATCTGATCCAGCAAACCCAACAAGTCTCACAGCGTCAACAACTGCTGGGAATGATATCTGGAGCATTTGACAGGCTGCCATAGGTGAATCATAGCAGAAAGCCTAGGGATTCTGCATCAGGGCCCAGCCATCATCTGCAAAGTACTCTTCTTTGAAAAAAAAAAATCAGTTCTTGACTTGCCACTGGGCCTTACTAGAAACTAAACACTTGGTAATCGGCCGCCAAATTGCCATGAGATTTACAGTACCCTGCATGAGCTGGGTTTATCTGACCTACAGCTCATTAGATCGGATGTACACAATAGCAATCCATCAACAAATGGAAATGGTATACACATGGCCAGGCTCTAGCAGGTCCCAAAGGGACAAATAAGTTATACAAAGATGTGGCCCAAAGGTGTAGGTCACTACGCCTGCTATAATGCCTTCTCTCCCAAGGCATGGACCTATAGCATCGTAAGATGTGCTCTTTAACTGACTGGCTAAAGAACTGAATAGGGCTTGGTTTGCAGATGGTTCTCTACAGTACGCAGGCACCACTGAGCAGTGAGCACTACAGTATTACACCTGCTCTGCGACAATCCTGAATGACTGTGGTCAAGGAAACCCTTCACAGCAGACAGAACTGCAGGCAGTGTACACTGGCAGACATTTTGCTTGGAAGGAGAAGTATCTAGATGTGAAAACCGATGTATGATTTGGTTGAATGGTTGAGAGCTTGGAATACGCATGACTGAAAAAGCGGTGAGAAAGGTGTGTGGGGAGGGGCATGGGAGTAGATTTCTCCAGATAGCAAAGGGTATGAATATTTGTACCCCATGTAACTAGCTGCTTGCTAAAGGGTGACCTCAAAAGAGGAAGACTTCAAACGTTAAGTAGAAAAGATGTCCCTTTCTGTGGACAATAGCCAACCTCTTTCCCCCAGCCACATCATTGCCCAGCAGGGTCACAAATGAAGTGGCCAGGGTGGCAGGGATGGAGGTTGTGCAGGATGTGAAGGTTGATCCAAATTGTCGACTTGACAGGATTTAGAATCATCCAGAAAGCACACCTCTGAGTGTGCCTACCAGAGCGTTTTACCCAGCAGTAGTGGGGCACGCCTTTGATCCCAGCATTCAGGAAGCAGAGGCAGGTGGATCTCTGAATTCCAGGTCAACCAGGGTCTACATACTGAGACCCTGTCTCAAGGAAAAATAAAAAAGTTCCCAGCAGAAGGGGGCCATTGAATGGGAACGCATATGGCATAGCCAGGGGAAGAGGAACAGGCATGGGTGGGGGGGAACAAGTGAAGAAGAGGATCAGAGGCTAGAGCAGAGGAGGAGGAGGGAGAGTAAGTAAGGATGTTTGAAAAATCCACATGAAAGCCTACTATAAGGTCCATGCGCATGTGTGATATGCGTGTATGTGTTTATATATATAGTATAGTTTAGGTAACTATAAAATAATACAGTTCTTTGAGGGTTCTTGGTGTTACTTGTCCTTTCTTCCTTCCGCTCTTTCTATATTGACCTTTCTTCCCTTTCCCACACTTCCCCACCCCCCTTTCATATTACCTGAACCGTAATATCACCCCCAGTCTGTGCCCCACCTTTTTGTGACTTCGCAGTTACTCACATCCGAAGCTAAGAACTGAAGATGAAAGGGAACGTGTGGCCTTTGTCTTTCTGGATCTGGATCACCTTACTCAGTATAATCTTTTCTAGTTCCATCCATTTAGCCACAAATTTCACAATTTCCTTTCTCTTTCCGCTGAATAATACTCCACTGTGTATATGAACCACATTTTCATTATCCACCCATCTACTAAAGGACAGGTTGTATCTATTTCTTAGATACTGCAAATAGAGGAGAAGCAGACATTGCTGGGTACTGTGGCGTAGTAATCCTACCATGAAGTAAGATGTCATGTCCTTTGGGAATATGCCCTAAATGGTATTGCTGGGTCATATGACAGATTTATTTTTTTGCACACAAAAGCCATAGACTATCTAATAAGAACCCCGGTACCAGACATGAAAAACCTCCATTCAAGCTGTTGCTCAGTGTAATCTAAGAGACTCTCAAAGCAATATAGACTACTGCTGCTCCCTTGGGTTGCCTTCCAGAGGCTGAACGTAAGTCCTCAATGCTGAAGACACATTACCTTTCAGACACAGAACTTAGAAGATTATAGCTGGACCTAACCTGGAAGCCTTCCTCCCTCCTGTGGTCTAGCTTTCAAGTATCAAAAATAACAGTCCTATCCAGCTGTGATGCTAACAACTATAACAATGAACAGCACAGCAAAATATCCCTAAGGGGGTGATAATGGCATTAACATCTTGGTGGTAACCAATGGCTGTGTAATTGGATTTAGGGCTCACTCAATATAAGGAAATCATGCCTGATATTAGAC
The DNA here is from genome assembly GCF_903992535.2 of Arvicola amphibius. NCBI lineage: Eukaryota > Metazoa > Chordata > Mammalia > Rodentia > Cricetidae > Arvicola > Arvicola amphibius. Next base: position 30,079,250 of record NC_052048.2, read on the forward strand.
ACCTAGCCAAGTACTCTGGGCTACTATGATCAGAGGTCTAAGAATCTACTACTAGTTACTAGCTGAATGTAATTCCTTACTGCATTCTATAACTCATCCTTAGACATACAAATGGAGGGTGGCTTCCACCCCTCATCAAAGAAGCTTCTCTTCACAGCAAACAAAGACCATCACAGAATCCCACAACAGGTCATAACTCAGGGATCAATGGACCGTGGGGAGGCCAGCCCCAATTGATACATCTACAACAGACCCCTACATCTAAGGCTCAGAGAACATCTCAGAAAAGGAGACAGAAAGATTAGAAGAGCAAGAGAAGTCTACTGTGAGATTGCATCTCCTAGATATGACAGAGAAACTATATCCACAATAACACAACAGTACATCTGCTTAAATAAGACCTAAACAATGACAATATCAACAGATATGCTAATGCAGAAGTGGAAAATATTGTGTGGTCGCACCCCTAGACAAAGAACTCCAGGTAACTAATGACTGTTGAGAGATGGAGAATTAGCCTCTCCCAGGGATGAGTCCCTGTCTTAGTTTGAGTTTTTATTGTTTCAACAAAACACCATGACCAAAAAGCAAGTTGGGGAGGAAAGTGTTTATTTAGCTTCCACTCCATATTGCTGTTCATTATCAAAGGAAGTCAGGACAGGAACTCAAGTACGGCAGGATCCTGGAGACAGGAGCTGATGCAGAGGCCAAGGAGGAATTACTGACTTGCTCATCATGTCTTGCTCAGCCTGTTCTCTTATAGAACCCAGGACCACCAGCCCAGGGATGGCACCACACAAATGGGCTGAACCCTCCCACATTGATCACTAATTGAGAAAATGCCTTACAGCTGCATCTCATGAAGGCTTTTCCCAACTGAGGCTCCTTCCTCTCTGATGACTCTGGTTTGTGTCAAGTTGACAAAAAACCATCCAGTACAGCCTTGTCAACTCGACACACAAACACATCGCTATTAAGCCACAACCATCCCCAAGTTCTCACATTAAAAACCTAAATAACTTTAAAAGTCCCACGGTCTTTACAAATTCAAACACATTAAAATTTCAGTCCCTTTAAAACAGCCAATTTCTTTTAAAATTCAAAGTCTTTTAAAATTCAAAGTCTCTCAGTTGTGGGCTCCAGTAAAATAAAAAATAAACCAAACACTCTCTTACTTCAAGAAGGAAAAATCAGGGCACAGTCAAAAGCAAAGCAAAGCCAAATTCCAACCATCCAGGCGTGGGGATCCACTCACGATTTTCTGGACTCCTCGGAAGGGCCTGGGTCACGTCTCTGACTCTGCCCTCTGCAGCGTATGCAGCTCTGACTTCTAGACTCCAGCTGCTCCATCCACTGCTGCTGCTGTTCTTGGTGGTCATCCACGGTATTGGCATCTTCAAAACTGCTAGGGTCTCTGTTGCAACTGGGCTGCATTCTCACCAACAGCCTCTCACGGGTTTCCTTCATGGTGCCAACTTCTTTGCATGGCACCTTCAGTCCTTGGGCTTCAGCTGCTACTGAATCTGAACCTTTACCAATGGCCTCCCCGGCCTCCCACATTGCCAAGCCTCAGATGCTTTCCATGACCCCCCTCATGCCTTCAAAAAGAGCCCCACTTGGGTGACTCTCACACACTACCGCACCCAGCTTCTTCCGGCACGTGGTACAACCTTGGCAACCGCTGCAACACAGCTTCTCTGTGATTGGAAATACAGGAAATACTTCCCAGAAGATTTCGCCACAGTGATGCTGGTCTCTTCTTAATCACTGCTAATTTCTTAGCTCCAGCCAATCAACATCAATTTTCCCAGTAATGTAAAGGTTTCACTTCAATGGCGCTGGTCTCTTGCTAATCATGGTTGACACTTCAGCCCCAGCTGACCAGAATGTTAATTCAAAAGAGCAAATGGCCTTGATAGAGCCTTTAGTATTGCCTCTGAGATGTCACAATCCAGGCCTTCATCTTCTGCGCTGCTATCAACAGTTTAACCTTCCAAGCCCCTAAAGAACATCCCACTGGCATCTTAACACTCAATGACTTTTCTAACCAAAAGTTCCAAAGTCCTTCCACAGTCCTCCCAACAACGTGGTCAGGTTTGTTACAGCAACTCCTCACCTTTGGTACCAATTTGTCTTTGTTAGGGTTTCTATTGCTGTGACAAAACACCATGACTAAAAAAAGCAAGCTGAGGAGAAAAGTGTTTATTTGGCTTACACTTCCATATTAATGTTCATTATCAAAGAATTCCGGATAGGAGCTCAGACAGTGTCTTCTAAGATGTCAGGGCCACTGCGGTCATGAGTTCAGAGCAACTGTGACTGCCTGCTTACATAACCTGCACAAGATCAATAGAACTGACATTCTAGCAAGGATGCAGGAAGATCACAGGAGCCCCTACTCCTAGCTGAAGAGCTAAGGACAGTTGTGATGGCTGCTGGGATCCAGTGTATGGCCTCACACTCATGTGTATATGGGAAGCACTTGAGACTCAGTGGGTTATTCCATTATCAAAAGGAAGACATGAAGTTGGGAGGGAGATTTGGGGCAGAATCTGGGTAGACTTAGATGGAGGGATGTGGATTGAATATGATCAACATACATTGCATAAATGTATAGAATTCTCAAAGAATAAATTTAAGGTATCACACTAAAATTGAGCCATTTTGTATTAACACACTACTGAGTAACTGAAATAATTGTTTTTTTCTTTTTTCTTTTTTTCCTCATTTTTTTTATTAAAAATTTTCATCTCCTCCCCTCCTCCCCCTTCCCTCCTCTCCCCTCCATCCATACCCCCACTCCCTCCCTCTCCAGGCCAAAGAGCCATCAGGGTTCCCTACACTATGTTAAGTCCAAAGTCCTCCCAACTCCCCCACCCCAGTCCAGGAAGGTGAGCATCCAAACTGACAAGGCTCACACAGAGCCCGTCCATGCCGTAGAATCAAAGCCCATCAATGGCTTCTCAGTCAGCCTCCACCGTCAGCCACATTCAAAGAGTCTGGTTTGATCGCATGTTCCATCAGTCCCATTCCAACTGGTCTTGGTGATCTCCCGTTAGTTCTGTCCCACCGTCTCAGTGGGTGAACGCACCCCTCACGGTCCTGACTTTCTTGCTCATGTTCTCCCTCCTTCTGCTCCTCATCAGGACCTTGGGAGCTCAGTCCGGTGCTCCAATGTGGGGCTCTGTCTCTATCTCCATCCATTGCCAGGTGAAGGTTCTATGGTGATATGCAAGATATTCATCAGTATGGCTATAGGATCTGGCCTTTTCTGGCTCCCTCTCCTCAGCTGCCCAAGGAACTAGCTGGGGGCATCTCCCTGGATACCTGGGAACCCCTCTAGAGTCAAGTCTCTTGACAACCCTAAAATGGCTCCCTTAATTAAGATATATGCTTCCCTGCTTGAAATAACTGTTTTTAAGGCTTAGCTGAGAAAAGGAGGCAAACCTCGAGTGTGTGGATGCCATCCAATGGGAGTCCTAGACCGAATGAAGAGAGAAGCTGAGCTGAGCTCCAGCGTACATGTCTCTGCCTCCTGACCACGCAGTGTGACCACTGACCTCACGCCGTGGCTGCCTTGCCTTCCCTTTGACAGTGATGGTGGACTGCGCCCCAAACCGTGAGCTGAAACAAGCCCTCTCTTCCTAAAGCAGACACCAGCACTGAGTTCGTGGTGTGGTGCCATTTCCAGCATGACCAGCCAGTGAACCGGTGGCAGAGTGACCACAGTGTGTCACTTCCATGGTTGGAAGTCGGTACTTGTCTTATTACCGGGACAGACCCTTATTCTAGTGTGAATTTTCCTATCCTGGGTGGTAAATCTTTCACCAAAACTACCATCCATGCAGTTACAGAATGCCTTTTTCCACACGGCTTCTGACAAGGAACTTATTGTAAAGGCAAGAGTGGATCCATGCTTCTGGAATTCTCTGGTCTTGTCATAGTTCCCACCAACCTGAAGCAGCTGACATGATCAGCGGAATGGCCTTTTCAAGATGCAGTCCCTGTGCCGCTGGGTGGCAACAGCTTGGAGGGCTGGAACAAGGTTCTCCAGAAGGCCGTACATGTTCTCAGCCAGCATCCACTGTATGGCACTGCTTTTTCTGCGGAAACCGGACTGACGCTCTGCCCACCTTGGAAGTCACTAGCAAGGCTTTTGCTTCCTGTTTCTGCACCTTTCTCCTCTGCTTGTCTGGAGTCTGGGCTCCGGTTACAGAAAAGAGAACTGTAATTGTCATGAATATTTCTGTCCTATTTTATTTAAAATATGTTTGTAGGGACTGGAGAGATGGCTCAGGGGTTAGAAGCACTCACCGCTCCTCCAAGGAACCTGGGGTTCAGTTCTCAGCATCCACCTGGTGGCTCACAACTGCCAACTCCAGCTCCAGGGGATATCACACCCTCTTCTGGCCTCCATGGGTACCGAGAATGCACATGCTACACAGACACACATGTAGGCAAAACACTCATACACGTAAAATAAATGCATAAATCAACTTTTAAAAAACATCAGGGACTTCATATGTAAAGGTCAGAGAGCTATCTCATTAGGAATTTAAGGACTAAAAGAGAGTATTGTGTGCACATATTCACATATAGTAAGGAGACAGATGTCCGTGTTTTCTTCCCATCCTGTTCCATTGCCATGTACATCACATCGATTGAGTTGAGATCCATTCTTAAATATTATCAAATCTATATAACTTGTAAGCTATGGAATATTAAAAGAGAAAGCATTCCTCAAGAGACTGTCACCTATTCTGGAGGGATAATTAATGCATTTTCAACTGTACATGGGATAGTTAGATTATATTAAGTGGAATTACAATGTTGTCTTCATTTGGACCTTAAATATAACATAAGGCAATGTGATTGGGAGTCAAGCTGACAAGGGCAGACCCATGATGGTTGGTCTGTCATCTTGATGGGATTTGTATCAACCAGAGACACACCCCTAGGCATGTCTATGAGGGCACTTCCAGAAAGGATTAGCTGAGGGAGGAAGACTCACCCTCAAAGTGGGTGTCACTTTCCAACAGGTGACTCTGCTCACCTGCCTGCCTCCACTTCCTCTCCCTCAGGAAGTGCCTCTGCCATGGTCTTGGAATCTTCAGACTTCTAAGATAACTAAATACCAGCAACTCTGCAGGGGGCTTCCAGGTCTTTGGCTCCATAATAAGACTGATGAGACTTTTAGCTTTATGACAGAGCAACTGCCAGGTTTTCTGCCTCTCCAGAGTGAATATTGGACTATCCAGCTCCTACTATGCTAGTCAAACCAACAAATCATATATATGTGTGTGTGTGTATGTATACATGTATGTGTATGTGTGCCATATATTAGCTATATATCCTATATATTGCCCATATATTATTTATTACCCATATAAATATTAGATATTACACATGTTGGCTGGGCATAGTGACTCCTATAATTCAGGAGGCTGAGCCAGGAGTTGAATATTCAAGACTATACTGAGCTATACAATAAGACCCCTGTCTCAGAATAAATTTGAATTTAAAACATGGCATCAGTACATTAATACACAGCCAAAGCAAGGAGGCAAACAGGAAAGTCTAGAAGTACCCCAAAACGCAGCTGAGTATGGGATGAAGGTGATACTCCAGGTCAGTAAAAAGAAGGCAGTTAGCAAGGGGCAGTGGTCACATGGTAGCCATCTGGAAACACAAGCTGGGGCTCTAACAATGGATCCAACAGTCAATTTGAGAAGAAAAAAATCAGCCTATGAAGAAGCACAGGCGATTTCTTCATAGTTGCAGGTAAGACCTTCTTGTTGGTTTGAGAGCTCTGGAATTAGAAGCAGGCAGCTGTCTATGACCCACAGAAACTTATTTCACCGGGCTCATACCCAAAATGAATGTTTTTAAAACTCCAAGTCAATTTGAAATCATTGATTTTACTACCTGTATTTTAAAATGTCTTCAAAAGTCCACACCCACAAAATGAAAACGATACACTGAGGGGAGCATTTGCAACTGAACCTCAAAGGTAACTGTTTCCTAATATTAAAAGATCTTATATCTGGGTGTGGCGGTGCACACGTTTAATCCCAGCACTTGGGAGGCAGAGGCAGGCAAGCCTCTGAGTTTGAGGACAGCCTGGTCTACAGAGCGAGTTCCAGGACAGCCGGGGCTACACAGAGAAACCCTGTCTCATAAGAGAAGAAAGGACCAGTCAGCCATGGTGGAGCATACTTGTAACCTCAGTCAGCCCTCAGGAGGCTGTGCAGGAGATTCCGTATCCCAGACCAAACCACATTACAGAGCAAGATGGATGCTGTGTCCGGCCGAAATCTTTGTGCGTAAGAACACCAGATTAATAATAAAAACACAGGTAGTTTTTTTTTTTTTCAGTGCTGGTGACTGAACCCAAGACTTCCCATGTGCTAAGAGAGTATTTTACCACTGAGCTTTACCCCAGTCCCAGAAGGAGCATACACGTCAGAAAAGATGCCCAATCCAATCCCATTCATTACATGAGAAATGGTAACTAAATTAGGATAAGGTGTATCTCATCCATCAGAGCGGCAAGGAGAAGTAGAGAAACAGGTCCCATGCACACTGGAAACGGAGTCTAACAACTTAGTACTGGCATGGTGGACGGTTTGCCAAAATTCTGCAACATGACAACTGCACCTTCATGTCACTCTGTCACAGCAAAAGGGCCACTCCAAGATATGCCAATGTGAACTCAAGGCACATGACCCCTAACAGAGCCTCTGCCACATAAAATGAAGCGACACATTGCTGTATGTACAGACCAGGAATGTCCAGAGGGGATTTCCAAAACACAGCAAGGGCGTCTGGGGCCAGCCTGGAGACAGAGAACCTACTTCCACGGGGACCCGTGTTACTTTCTGAATGCTATTAACATAAACGCAGCGCTAGGATCTGTACACTGAGGAGGGACGGGGGCTGCGCAGTCATGCTGGCTTTGCAGCATTCTGTACTCAGACCCTGGGAAAGTTGTTCTCCTCCCACCCTCCCACCCTCCCGTCCTCCCATCCTCCCATCCGAAGATCAAGGATCAGCTGGTCCGGGGCTTCTCTTCCCCTGCTCCCCTATGCCTTCCAGACTGCCTCTCCCATCAGCTTCGAAGGGTGAGGCATAGGGAAGGAAGCTTCACTGGTCTGTTTCCATGGCAACAGAAGGAACAAGAGGCAAGAAACTCAGGCCAAGCCAGCTTTGCTACATCCTCCCTGAATGCTGAGCTATTTCCCCCTTTGGATTTCCAGTGCAGGAGGACCCAAAGCTTCACCAGTCCTTTGGCTCCCCAACCCATGGATGGACTGCAAGGACTCCCACTGTAGATTAACAGGGATCCTGAGGCTTTGGAGGAATCAACCTAAACCTGGAACCCTGAAACGAGGCCAGCCTGGTATCCTGGGCCCAGCCCAGGCATGTCCATGGCAACTGTCAGGTCCTCTCCCAGCACTCAGCTCTTTGGAGACTACATCTCGGCTCCAGCACCACTAACTCACTGGACACTCAGATACACCAGGACGGTCATCTCCAGATGTTATCTCATTTCTCTCCCCCGCCCCCCGAATAATCCCAAGAAGGCCTGGGCTTGTTTCACAGATGTAAAAATGGAGGTCAAGAAGCACAGTGAAACTCACCCAAACGCCTTACACATTTTTGGCGGCACAGTTGGGACTGGGAATAAGTGGTTCACCCTCCAATCATGGCTAAGCTTCCCTTTCCTGCTCTTTCCTGCTCTTCCATTCTAACTTGGCTTCCAGGAGACGCAGGGGTGCCAGCCTGTTCCTCACTGTGTTTTCCAGGGTTGCAGCTTTGTACCTGCTCTGTTCCCCAGACCCCTACAGGTATGTGGGGGCAGCTGTCCAGGGCAGAGGGGGGTAAGGACAAGGGAACAGAGCCAGCCAAATGTGCAGCCACCCACAGACACACCCACATACCACAAGTGCAGGCTGACTGCTGCTTAGCAAGGCCCTTCTCAAACCAAGAAGGTATTAGAAAGCTTTTATAGCTCTGTTGCCAGAATCTAAATAACAGTTTCCCTCCCACACTCCCTACTCACCCTCACCACTGTCTCCACACCATTACCTCCACCCTCACCAACACGTCCACCATCACCATCACCACCATCACCAACACGTCCACCATCACCACCACCACCCTCACCAACACGTCCACCATCACCACCACCACCCTCACCAACACGTCCACCACCACCACCCTCACCAACACGTCCACCATCACCACCACCACCCTCACCAACACGTCCACCACCACCATCACCACCATCACCAACACGTCCACCATCACCACCACCACCCTCACCAACTCGTCCACCACCACCACCTTCATTACCACAACCATCATCACCACCATCACCAACACCTCCACCATCACCAACATTTCCACCATCGTCCCTGCCATCACCACGCGCAGCACCATTCTCAACAACTTCATCACAACCCAAGAACCCTCACTGTCTCCTCCACCACCATTTCTATCACCAACACCATCACCACCACAGGTCTCTCTACCCCGCCCCTGCTGCTCACCATCACCAACGTGCCTGGCATAACCATCACTGTCTCTTATCCCTGCCTCCATTGTCAGTATCTCCATCACCAACACTTCCATCACCCCTTCTGCTGCTGCCATCACAACATTCTAGAAACATGCCAAGGGCTCTAGGTAAAGTGCTGCTGTTAGCACTCAACCCAGGGGACATAGACTCTCACCACTCCTTCTCAGGGGCTCGAGGTCATCAAAGAACTTTCCTGAGGCCACCTGTGTGGCCCAGCAGCCCCGCAGCCCCTGTGCAACTCTGTCCACTCCTGTCCTTTGCACTGCTAACCCTGTCGGAAGACTGCTAACCTCCAAACTTAATACCCTCTGCTACCACCAGGCTATACTACCACCATGACACAGGAGAGGACAGATCACGGGGGCTGCCAGGGACCCACTACAAGAAAGTTTCTAGGGCTGGGCGATGGTGGTGGCACGCCTTTAATCCTAGCACTCGGGAGGCAGAGGCACAAGGATCTCTGTGAGTTCGAGGCCAGCCTGGTCTACAAGAGCCAATTCCAGGACAGGCTCCAAAGCTACATAAAAACCCTGTCTCAAAAAACTAATAATACAGCCTGGTCTACAGAGCTAGTTCCAGGACAGGCTCCAAAGTCACAGAGAAACCCTGTCTCAAAAAAACAAACAAAAAACTAATAATAATAATAATAATAATAATAATAAAAGTTTCTGTTCCTGCCACCCAGGCCACCTCCATACTATGTTAAGGTGGAAGACAGTTGGTATGTGACAACAAAAGGTCACCAGTAAGCTGAGGTTGAGAGGACAGAGGCCAAAAGACATAAAAAAGAAGCAAGACTAGACACCTGGAGTGTGGGGAGAGGTGATGGCAACCACCAGCACTCCAGAGTCCTGGAGGAGCGGCAAAGCTCTCAGCCCCGCCCCAACTCCAGCCAGAACCACTAGCCTTGAAGTCCTGGGGCAGGGACAGTGAGGACGGCTGAGCAGAGCCCGTGACAGGTGAGTCAGGGAGTGGTGGTGTGCATAAAGAAAGGTGGTCTGGTCCTCCCCCAAGGAGAAACCAAAACATTCACTGAGGACATCAGCAGAAAGGACAAGGGGGTCCGGCAAGCAGGGTTCTCATAGAGGATGGCCAGGCCGCCCTGGGCTCGGTGTGGAGAAAACTATGAGAGGGGGAGGGGCAGTGCAGGGGTGGAGGGAAGCAGGATGAAGGACACAACTCCCTGGAAGTTGACCGCAGCCTCTTCGAGAGCCACGGGACAGGATGGCCGGAGAAGGTGACGGTGGCGTGGGACACAGGAAACAAGGCAACAGAGTTGTTTGGAGGTTGCTGTCCCCGAAGAACGTGTAACAACCTGGCTGCAGGCCATACATAGGGAACTTGGCTCTTGGTCTGGACCTGGCTCCTGAAATCACAAGGCCAACTGTGAGTAGAGAAAATGCCAGGAGCTGAGGCGGGAATGGGACAGGTAGAAAGAACAGGAGGACAGAGCCTCCAAGATGGCTAAGATGGAAAAGGAAGGAAAAAAGAAGGAGGAAGGGGGGAGAGGAGGGTGGATAAATAAATAGAATGAGCAGGGTAGGAGGAGTCCAGAGGTCAACGGATGGATGAAGAAGGGTGCCCCCCAGCACTGCTCAATTCCCTCTGAAGGAGGGCGGCCATTCTGGATGGCTGCTCTCAGCACAGATCCGGCTGAGGTCCCGTCTGTTCAGAGGCAGGCCTAGGATAGACACACATTCTCCTTTCACTATGCCAGCCTTCATGCCATGTCAGACTGTTCATCATTTCTACAGAACAGCATCTGGGTGTGGCCGGGGTTATTCTGCCTAGGTTTCCCCAGGGATCAGTGGGCCTCATTACAACTTCCCCTGCTGGCCCGGGGAAGAGTGTGGCCACTGGAACAGACAGACTCAGGGGCCTGAGCCCAACTCTCTACCTGCTGCCCACTGCCTGGTAGGTTGGTCAACACCTGTGGACAAGCACAAGGCTGAAGCCTACCTAGTGAAGCCACCAGCCAGGCTGGAGAGATTTCATGGGCACGTATGAAGCACTCTGTCCTCGTGACCCATAAATTCCCATATCTGTCCTAGGTGACCTCAGAGCTATGGAAATGGGACTGTGCCTCGTGGACACCTGATACTCAGAGAACCTTTGCACTTAACCTGGCCTAATAGATGGGGAAACTGAGGCATGACTCAGTTGAATTCAACCTAACAGCTCACATCATCTGAGTAGGCAGGTATAGGGGTGTCTAATTCTGAGGTAAAACACCCACTTCTAGCCAGGCCAAGGGGATCCCATCCTGAACAGGGGCCTGAAATAAAGAGCAGGCCAATGGAAGACACCTCCTGAACTCCCTCATCTTTCATGACCAACCTGGCACGCCATTTCCCTCAGGGACACCAGTTATGCTGTAACAGACCCTGGAGAAACTGTAATGCATCCTGCAGAGACAAAGCTTGACCAGTCAGTCAGTCTCTTGGTCATATTGGTTTGGGGGAAGGGGTGCGTGGCGCATGTGGCAGGGAGGTTTGCAAGGAAGTGGTGGGTGTGAGTTGGGCTGCTGAGCACACACGACGACAGAACCGGACACTCCCAGGCTGTATATCCACACACATGTCCAGGCCATTCCACCAAAGCCTCAGCAGGAACAGGGTAGGCCCACTCTGGCCAGCCACACCACATGCAGCTCCTTCCTGTCTCCACTCTCCAGCCTGACAGGGCTCACCCAGACACAGGCCTCACTGCAGGAAGCTCCTCATGGCTCTTCTGCCACAACGGTCCTTACAGCTTCCTATCCCAGCCTCCTCTGGAGACACATCTGGGACCTGGGGCTGCAATGGCGGCTGCAGGCCACAAAGCAGCTTTCAGGTCTCAAGTGTCCTAACGTCATGAGGCGGGAGGCCCTCCAGACACAGTTCTAGCCTGGGGCCAGGGAGAGGCCAGGGCATCCCATACTCTCTCAGGCATGCCTATCCAGACCTCGTGTCAACTCTGGGCCTCTGCACCACAGGGGCTGGGAGGAGGCTCCTGAATATGGATTTCTCCTCAGAGAACAGGGGTCAGGGGTGGCCTATCTGCTGTCGTGATGGCCACATTCCCAAGACACCCTTCACTGCATTTTTATCTATTATCTGTTAGGTCCTCAGTTTTCATTATTCTTCCTAGACCCATTGCCTATATGACCGCAAATCTTAACCAATACTCAACTGTTGTAGAATTGTCTGTTCAGGTTCTCTGGCTCCCATGGCTTTCCTGGTGGGGATGGCATGGTCTGAAGAAGCGTCTTTGTCTGCTATCCACTGGGATGTCTTCACACCCAGTCTGCGGCGGCCTTCACTAGCGCGCTGACTGCTTGTTCATCAGATGATTCTACACCTGCATGTGCTCCATCACTCAGGGTGTGGCCCAGGTGATGACTCAGGCTTGCTAGCATCTTCCCTTTAGACCACATCTATGCAGAAGCTCTCCCCCACCTCATGTTGCCCTGTTCACTCTCAGCCCTGGCCTTGCCAGGTGGACCACTGTCGACACCTCCTTGGAAGTCTTTGAGGATCCCTACCCCTCCCCTCCTTGCATGTGGAAGGATGAATGATTTGGCTCAGGAGCCTTCAGGGCAGAGGTTTCACAGCAGATCATAAGGTTCCACACTTTGGTTGGTTAGTGGGGACACTAGGGCCAGAGAAAGAATAGGCTAAGAGCATAAGATGCCCTTCCCCAAAGTGCAGCTATCTGGAGGGACCCTGAACTTCCTGGACAGTGTAGGGAAGACCTAGGCTCTCCTAAAAAGCTAACTGCTCACTTGCCCTTGGGCTGCTCTCCCGGGTACTTTGCTCTTCATCCAGCCTGCCAGGGTGGGATGAAACGCACTACTATGAGCAATAATAAAATAAATACCTGACATATTCCCCTTGCCTGCTCTGTTTCTCAGTACCCTAGGACTTCCCCAAGTTCCTTTGTAAGCCTCCAACCTGGTTTCCCTAATGTCCTAGCTGATATACCCAGCCAACCTTGGGCAACTCTCTTGCAGCTATCAGGACAGGGAATTGGATCTTCCTATCAAGGCTCCCTTACAAGCTCAGGGATCACACCCTGTGACCTGCTGTGGGGCATCATTTAATCCAAACCATGATCAGAGAGGGGGAACAGAGCCAGTGAACGTTCAGAGCCCAGAGGAGCTGGACCACAGACTCTCTACAGGGGAAACATGGCCTTTGAGTCTGGGCTTCTACAACCGCAGTGCCTCGTCTTAGAAAGTGTCTGGAGTGAGGACTGGACGTATTCCACAACCCCCAGGGAGGAGGCCTTCCTGAGCCTGGCCCTGTGCCCCAGCTACGGCTGAAATCACTTCATATTCACACTGGCTGGGTCTGGGTACCAGAGGCTTGTAAAGCAGAAGGGGTCAGGGAGGGTCCTCAAGATCTGGGTGACCTCGGTGGGGGAGGGGAACTACAGCTCTGCAGATACACTCATCAGAATGCACACCCTTTCCCAACACCCTCAGCTTCTGGGTGAGCCAGCCTCCTCCACAGAAGCTAGTCTTTGTTAACAGTGTTGTCATGGCAACTGCATCCAGGGAGAACTCTCTCTTTAAGGTAGAGTCTGATGGTAATACTTGGAGAAACTGAAGTGTTGGTGACAAGCAGGGCATGGGCCCCCTGGCTCTGTCCACACTAATCCCTCCTGGGCAGGCCTTCTTGCCACACCCTCTACCTGCCCCAGAGTTTTAAATCTATTACTCTCTCCTCTCCTTGGAGGTAGAGAACAACATGCCTCAGATCTCTGTACACAATGTTCTGAGACTCAGATCTTCACCCCTTCCCCACTATGCCCAGCAGCTCAGAAAATTCAATCCACATCTCGTCAGAATGGCCAGTGTCCTGGAGACAGGAGTTCAAAAGGACTGAGGGAGACTGAGCTCTAGGGAATCACTGACAAGACACTCAGGGACACTCACTGTAGAAGCTTGGGCACCAGTACACCATGCCTGTATAGGAAGACTCACACCCCAAATAATGCTAAGGGCCAAAAGGAGACCTAGCAGAGGCCATGTCTGTAAGGAAAAGGTATCAGTAAGGAAGTCATTGAAATGTTCAGGCTGGAGAATAGAGAATTCAGTAAGTGGAAGGGGGTTCAGGAGAGGCCTGGAGTGCCCTAAGCCAGGCTGGATGTTATCTCAATGCAAGAGGGGACAGCAGTTGGCTGCTGGTGATACTGAGGCAAGCGAGGCTTGGGGACAGGATGGCAGTGGATAGGACACCCGTGGTCACCCAGAAGAAGCCAGCAAGTACAGCACATGTGCTAAAAGAGCCCCAGGTTCTGGGACTGACAGGAGTTGGGGTCAGCTCAGCATGAAGAACAGAAGTTGTAGTGGCAGGGAGGACCCGGATCCTGAGAGATAGAAACACTGAGTGTCCTGAGACAGGCAGCAAAGCTCTCTGGAGAGGCCTACAGAGAGGTCGGAGGAAAAGGAGGACCAAGAGCCAGGCAGCCAGACCTGGATGCAGGGACAGTGGAGCCCATAGCCTCTGCAGTGGGGCTCCCTGAGGGGAGGGGCACATGCCAGATGGGAGTGGGCTGGGAGTGAGTGGGAAGTGGGAATGCATTGTAAGCAAGCAGAGAACACATCTCCAGTCAGCCTGCCTGGGATGAGGGTGGGCAGGAGCTGGAGAACAGGAGAGGAGGGAAGCCCTGTGCAAAGCCTTCATCTCCAAGGACTGCCACTCGTCAACCAGGGACCTGGAAAAGGCTCATGTTTCCAATGCTGTGCCCTGGTGTTGGACAGAGCTCCCGCCACTGTGTGTATACGTGTGTGTGTGTGTGTGTGTGTGTGTGTGTGTGTGTGTGTGTAGCATTGGCCCCAGGCTATTCTACCTAGAGTTAGCACACATCCCAGAGGCCCAATTTCAGGCCTCCCTTCCAGGAGTTAGCTAGTGCTCTGCTCCCTGAATTCACAGAGAATCCACGGCCCACGCAGGAGAGCTAGAGAGGCTTTCAAGGCTTTCGGCTGCCCTGGACAACACTGGCCAAAGCCTGGCCCCAAGCCAGAGCTGTCCTTGAGTGGGGAGGGTGACTATGCATTAAGTAATTTATTTCACATCCCAGCACCAAGCAAGGATTCCCTGAGGAAGTTCTGTGTCAATTAAATGATGAGGGAGAGGCTTCTCAGGACAGGGTCACAGAAAGGATAATCCTAAGTCATGTTCCACAGCATCCCTGTGATCCAAGGTGTTTTTATAGGGACATTCATGGTCATCTGTGTCATCCTTAGCCAGGGACAGTCATGGATAACACTTACACCCCAGCTCCCTCACGGGATAGCTATCACTGTAGGATGCCTAAGGCAGCCACTGGCCAGCTCTCCCAGAACAAAAGTCCCTGAGGCCCAAGCCCCTTCCCAGCTCTGAGCTGACTCCGCCTCCCATGTTCTAGTTACATCAAAAGCTGCTGATGCCAGCTGACTTTTCCAAACTATACCCCAGGATTGCAGTACGGAAACCTCCTGGTGACCCCCAAACCCAACAACACTCTATTGATGGGCTCATAACAGCCTACCCACTCTGAACTGGGCCAGGACATCCCTTGTGTCTAACTTTTACACATATCAGCAGCCCCAGTCTCCAGGCCCAGAAATAGGTGAGAAAGGCATAAGGCCACAAAGGGGGCTACATGTCTACCCCAGATCCCCAAAGGGTCAGGGACCCTGCAAGTGACCAGAGGTCACCAGGGCCCTTCCCCCCACAGTCATCACCTCCGAGATGCCACATGGTACCCCTCTCCCCTCGCTCTCTCCCTCAGCACGTCACTTTCTTGCTGTGTCCACTCACAGGCAGGAGGGAGGTGGGCAACTACAGCAAAGGAACCTGGGAGGCAGCGCGGAGTGGGTGGAAATCACACAAGGCAGATTCTGGAAGCTCTGAGAGAAAAGCAGCCAGAGCAGACCATGGCCGGAGCAGATGGCCTCAGGAGGGAAAGCGGGAAGGAGGGAGGGGGAGTCCCATCAGAGAGCAGAAGGTAGGGACCTGGCAGAGCCCATGGAGGCCCTGGCCAGGCCTTCTCCAACAGGGCCTCTCCTATGGCAAAGGGCCATGCAGACATGGGCATCACAGTCCACTGAGGCCCTCCCCACCACAGTCAGGAGCTCAGTGCCCCCTGTCTTGGCAGGGCATCTTCTCTCGACCTATTTTGCCATGTGGCTTCTACAAGACAACAGTTTTAAGGTCATAAATTCCACCAGCCTAAGACACTCATTGCAGGCCCCTCTGCCAGTGAGGAGACAGACCATTCCAGCATATTCCAACTTCCATTTAATTGCCTCTCCAGGACCCAGTCACCACCTGGAGCTGCTCCTCACCTGTGCCCTGGGAGGAGGGACCTTACACGGGTACAGCTTACCCCCTCAGCAAGGCCCATGCGCTGCCCAGCATTTCCCTTCTCTTTTCCTTTCTCTTCCTCCCTCTCCTTCACCCCTCCCTCCTCTGACTGCAGTTGCTAAGTTACACCAAACCCGCTCTGTTCTCTGTGAACGCTTCCATTGCCACAATTTGCCAGGTAAAAGGCAGCCATCCACTGGCAGCAGGAAGATGTATCTCAGAAAACAAACAAACTCCTGCGTGGTTTTTGTGGGGAGGGGCTAGGTCACTGGCACCCCTGCCTGGGAACATCTGCTTGAGCTCCCAAACCCCAGGGGACATGTTCAAGAGAACACCGCTTCCATACTTTATCATGGAGTCTGATCACACTCTTCTCAGAAGCAGAGCCTGTGGGCCCAGGAAAACACACACACACACACACACACACACACAGACACACACACACACACTTCAAGCTGAAAACCACCCAAAGGGTTGCTGGGCCACTACAATCCACAGCCCTAGAGACAAAAAACATGGAAACGAGGTTGGACAGGCAGAGAAGCCACTCTTCTGTCCCCAGACCACACAGCTAAGAGTCCATGATGTCCTCCCACTCTGGATGTCCTAAAGTGGTGTCACTGAAGACAAACGTGGAAATGCCCCCAGGAGTCATCAGAACCGTGGTGGTGTCATTCTGTTGAAACCATGTCTCAGAGGGGCCTGTAGCCTGCCCATGGCTCACAAGTCAAAATATGTGGCCTCCCAATGCCCTACTAGGATAGGAGGTACTAGTTTGCTTTGGAGAAGCCAAGGCCCAGCAGAGCAGGTTCTCTGCCCACAAGGGCTGGAGGGAACAAGAAGAAATCAGAGGGAAGTGGGAGACCCCCGAGGAGATGAAGGCTCCTGTAGGCCAACCTGACCCTAGGCAGGAGACCATCTGAGTCTTCCCCCCTTGTCCCACAGTAGGATAAGCCTAATAAAAGCAGGGAAAGTGAACAGAAAAGGGCTTCACTGTACTGAATAGGAAAAGAGGGAGCCTGGCCACCTCCAAGTCTTAGGCCCCATGCAGCTCCCAAAAGCAACCTCTTGTCAATATCTACTACCTGCTTCTCTCAGAGGTAGCCTGAGACGCAGAGAGCAGGGACCCATCAACACAGTGCTTCCTCAGTCCTTAGGCAGAAGGATGGACGACACGGACACACACACACATCCCACACACACTTATTCTGACTAGAACCAACCAACTGTACCTGTCGAAGTCTGCGCTCCCAAACGGTCCTTCAAATGACCCCCGCCCACGGGACAGAGGGACGCACCTCACCATGCCCCTCAAATGCAGAGCTTACGCCCCAATTCCTTGCCAAACAGCAAGTGCGTGAGATGCCACCCCGGACCCAGAATGCACAAGAGCAAATGGAAACTTCCAACTGCGCAGCCCCGAGCTCCTAGGATCCCCGACCCCCTCCCCCACGCCAGGCCCTGGGCAGCGGACTTGCCAGTGGTGCCCACGCCTGCCACCCGGTGCGCTCCCTCCATGCTCATCGCGGCTGCCCCGTGCGCGGCAGGTGCAGGAGGCACAGGGGTCCCGCCGTCCAGCCCGGGGCGGAGTTCCAGGAACTCCACGCGGGGTTCCACGTCGCCCTACCCGGTGCCGGTCCCCTGACCCACGCCCGTGCCCGCGCCAACGACCCGAGGGGACGGCCCACCGGAGAACCCGAGGGGCGCGGGGCTGCCGCTGCCTACCTCGGTCCGTGCCAGCGTCGCTCCCGCGTCGCCCTCGTGCCGCAGCCCGGCCCCGAGCAGCGCGCGGCCGGCGCCGGCGGCTCATGCTCGGCGCCCCGGCCCGCGGCTCCCGCCCACCCGCGGCCGCCCCCGCGCTGCGCCAGCTGCGGGCAGAGCAGCTCCCTCCGCAGCCGGCGCCCAGGAGCACGAGCGCGGGGAGCGGGCGGCGCGAGAGCGCGGGGAGCGAGCGGGAGGGCGCGGGGCGAGCAGCAGAGGGTGCGGGTGCGGGGAGAAGGTGCCGCGGGAGAGGGCGGGCCGAGCTTTTTCAGAAAATGGATATGGCAGCCAACAGCCCCAAAGATGATGTGGCTGCCTCATTAAAACCCATTTGGCCACTCTAGGAGAGCTGCGAAAATGTTTATCAGCGGTACCTGGCTGTGAACGTGCTCCCTTCACCCAGTCACCCTTCAGGGTTGGTAGGCGTTGGCTTCCCTATGGGCAGAGAAGTAAACTGGGAAAGTAAAGTGAACCTGCGTGATCTCAGTGCTGGCTAGTACAGGTCAAGGCTCCAAAGTCACCTTGAGGCATGCTATGGCTCCCATTTTTCCCAGAACCACGAGGAAGAGCCGAGTCTTCTGGCCTCCAGTGGGACCTTCTGTCTCTGAGAAGATAGCCCCAGGATCCAGAATGACCAGGGCAGGCAGCCAAACTCAAACAAGTACAGCATAGCCAGGCCACAGGTGGTAGGTTTGGGCAGAAGATCTCGAGGGTCCCCACGACACCTCTTGAAGAGAACGGAAACCTTTATTCCTCATTCAGCGAGTTTCTGGAACACCCACTATATGCTAGATGTCAACACTGATCTGGGCCTGGTTGGAGCGGGTACTGTCATAGCAAGTGAACAGAAAAAAAAAAAGAAAAGAAAAGAAAAGAAAAAAAAAAAGATGTCAGAGAACAGTTCAAGCGTTCAGCGGCTCCAGATCCCTGGAGGAAAGGACAGCAGGCCAAGGAGCCATGGAATGCGGATGCCGATGTTTGCGTTGGGCCAGCGAGTCTTTGAGGAGAGGGCATTTGAACAAAACCGTCAGAGACAAGCCATGCTGGCTTAGAAGAGTGAGCATCTCAGGCCTGTGCAAGGCCAAGGGCAAAGGCCCTGAGGTCCAGGGCCCCTTAGAAGGAGGCCAGAGCTGGTAGAGTGGAGAAGAGACCCCAGGACATGCTGAGTGACAGAGCAGGTGACCTGGTCACCACGGACCTGTTATGTTCTAAACACAGAGAGAGCTGAGGAGTTGCGGGGAGGAGGGGGATTACACCGTGACGTCATGACCTCACTTTTTCAAAATTACTTTATGGAAAATGTCAGACATTTACCATAATGGAGGTCAAGGCTGGAGGTACAGCTCAGGGGTAGACAGTTTGCCTCCTATGCATAAGCCCCTGGGTTAGAGCTCTGACGATGATGATGATGACAATGATTGATGATGATGATGATGATGATGATGATGATGATGAAGACGAAGAAGTTTAATTTGTCTGCATCTCCTCCCACCATTCCCTTTATTTACTATTTGTTCATTTGGTGTGAGCTTTAAAAACATTCTGTCAGTAAAACACGCAGACAAAAGCGAATGCGTGTTCAATAGACTCTTTAAACATGCAGCAGTGGTTCAGTGGCTGCGCTGAAAGGCGTTTGCACCTGGGTTTGCACTGTGAAGAGATTTTCTTTCTTTCGGCTCTTTCCTCCCCCCCCACCCGCCTGTCTCCCCCGCCCCATCTTTAATGAATGTTGAGCTTGCTTTTGCTATTTTATGTAAATTTTTTCATACAATATATTTTATCATGTTTTCTCCTCCCCTAACCCTTCCAGATCCTCCCCACCTCCCTACCAAAAAAAAAAAATCAAAGCACGCAAATAAAATAACAATAAGACAGAAAAAAAATGTCAAAATGAAACAAAAGTCCCACAGAAAAAACCTGGAGTGCATTTTGTGTTGGCCACCCTGGAGTGGGTGAAATGACTCTCCACTGAAGAAAACAGATTCCAGTTTCTAGCAGGTATCAGCTGAAGATGGAGTCTTGATTAGGGAAGGAACCTTGCATCCAGGTCCCCTTCCCAGTGGTGGGCTTGAACTGCTGCAGATTTTGCAGGTGCTCTTACAGATTTCCAGTTCATTTCTGCCTCTATCTTGCTGTGTCTGCAAGACTGTTTCTTTGGAATCACATCCAATTCCTGCTTCCCTGACAGCCCACCACTTCCTGCTCTCACCATCTTTTGGTCCCCTCTTCCACATAGGTGTGATGGGGTGTGATAAAGACATCCCATTTAAAGACTAAGCTCTCCAAAATCTCTTACTCTGTGCTCAGTGTCGAACTGTGGGTTTCTGTGTTAATTGTGGGAAGGTTTTCAATGACAGATCACCAGGGGCGTGTGTGTGTGTGTGCACGCGCACACACACACACACACACACGTGCACACATGTGCACACATGTATGTGTGTCATAAACCTGGAGCCTCACATGTGGCAAACAAGCATTGTTTTGCTGAGTTATGTCACAAGTCTGCCAAACTTTTTTCTGAGGTGGGGGATCTTGCTATGCTGCCCTGGCTGGCCTAGAACTCCCAAACTCAAGTGAACCTCCACCTGGTCCTCAGAGTAGCTGGCACTATAAGCATAGGCTCTGTGCAGCCCAGGGTGATGGGGAACTTTCATCCCAAATGCTGAAGTTAACAGACATGCTCCGCTGTGTCTGGCTTGGTTTTAACATAATTTACAACTTAGGATGTAGTCTATTTTAGGCAATACCCTGTATACCCTTGCAAAGCATGACTTATCCATACACATCAGTTGGATGGGGCTGGTGAAAGAAGTCCAGGCCTTCTAAATTGTTATTGGATTGGATCTCATCATCTGTCCACTCCTGCAAAAGGGGTTTCTTAAAATCTCTACTCTGGCCACAGACCAGAAACAACCCCAAATTTCTACAGATGACAGGTGGGTAAATAGGTGTAGCACCCCCAACAATGGCATACTTTTCCACAGTAAAGAGAAGAGCTAGTGTTGAACGTAACTTGACTGTTTCTTGGCTGAATTACATGAAAGACACCAAACTCAGAAAAGTTCATCTACACAATCTTCTTATGTGATATCCTACTAATGAGAAAACTGCAGGGATGGAAGAAGATTCATGGTTTCCTGGATTGGTGGTAGAAAAAAGCTAGTGTAGCAAAAACCTTTAGGGGTGACAAACTGTACTGCCTCCTCATTGATAGGGCTGATCACATGATCCCATACACCAAAAAGAGCACATTTTGCTGTGTGTAAAATTTAAAATTATTTTTAATTATCATAAAATAATTGAAATTATTAAACTTTATTAAATTATGCGAACATCTTGCCATCTCTCTCTTCAGATACTGTCTTTAGGTTTTAAATACATTTTAAAGGTTTCTTTTTTATTTTTTCTTCTCTCATATATTACATCCTGAACTGTTTCCCCTCCTTGTCTCCTCTCAGTCTCTCTCCTATCTCCCCTCTCCCCAGATCCACTCCTCCATTTCCCTTCAGAAAAGGGCAGGCCTCCCAGGTATAGCAACCAAACATGATATATCAAGTTCCAATAAGACTAGACACCTCCCCTCTTATTAAGGTTGGATGAGGCAACCCAGTAGGAGGAAAAGGGTCTCAAGAGCAGGTGAAAGATTCAGAGACAGCCCCAATCCCACAGTATGGAGTTGCACAAGAACACCAAGCTACACAACCATAACACATATGCAAAAGGCCTAGGTCAATCCCTTGCAGGTTCCCTGGTTGCTGGCTCAGTCTCTGTGAGCCCACATGAACCCTGGGTAGTTGAGTCTGTGGGTTTTCTTGTGGTGTCCTTGATCCCTCTGGCTCCAACAATCCTTCCTTCCCCTCTTCCACAGGACTCTCAGAGTTCTGCCTAATGTTCTGCTGCCTCTGCATCTGTTCCCATCAGTTGCTAGGTGAAACCTCTCTGCTGACAATCATGCTAGGCTCTGGTCTATGAATATAGTGGAGTATCTTTGATTCTTTTTTCTGGTCCTGTTTGGTTCTGTCCTAGATCTCTGGTCTATCCAGCCTCGGATCCCTGGCCCTCCAGGCAGTGTCAGGCATGGATTCCTTCTTGTGGCATGGATCTCAGTTTGTACCAGTCATTGGCCGGCCACTTCCACAAGTTCTGCACCACCATCTTGCAGGCAGATACTGTCTGTCTGTAGGTTTTAAATACATTTTTAAAGATGCACTTATTTTTATTCCATGTGTATGAGTGTCTGTCTGCATGTATGTTTGTGTGCCAGGTGCATGCAATGCCCAGGGAGGCTAGAAGAGCACATTAGATCCCCTGGAACTGGAATTACAGAACACAGTAGGCGTGATTGGATTATTCGGGCAGCCTCTATCAGAAGCAACTGTTGTATGCTCACAGGACTCTGTTTAGTTCTCAGGAGAGGGTTGTTATTAAGCTGCTGGACCTCCCCCAGTCTCTGACATCATGTCTCGCTATATGATGTCTCTTGTTCACTGACGCCCTCTCCAGGGTGAATGGTTTGCAGAGCCAAAAAGTAGCTCACACCAGACCAGGCCAGGAAGTCCAGTCTCCCAGTGAGAGCTAAATAATCCTCGGTCCTGTACACACCGCACAGTTCAGGTATTTTGTTAGAGCAATGGTAAAAACAAAAACAAAAGCAAACAAAGCCTGTTACGATAGTCAAACTAAGGAGGAAGTCTGCAGAGCCCAGGATAGCTGTAAGTGTAGAAACAGAGAGAGTTTACAGCTGAGTTGTGCTGTGAATAGTCCCAGCTATCTGAGTCACAGAAAAGGAGGACCCAAGGACGCGTGTGTAGAGTGTCTCTGTCGTCTCTAGCAAATTTAAATTGCATATTAATCCTTTTTCTCAGGCAGAGCATACAAGCCCAGATCCGTAGTAAGATTCTGGCACTGAAGACTCTAGGCAGGGGTTTGGGGTGGTCAGACGCCTTCCCAGCATCCTCCCTGGTGGAGATGCGTGATGATGCTTTTCTAAAGGTGTGCCTCTTGTCCGTGGCTGAGATCCAGGGCCAGGGACTGGGGAGTAGCTCTGAGCTCCACCCACGTGAGCTAGTTCAAGTGGGATAGTTTTGAAGTAGCTGGACAGTGTAAGCTGTGGGAATGAGAACTTGTGCCTAGGGAGCCTCCTTGGCATAACTATAGCCATCTTGGTCATGTCTGTCATTGTGCCAGGCGACATGGCATAAATCACAAACACCGTAAGACAAGCTCCGCAGAGTGGTGGCCAAGCACAGCGTGCTGGTGACTGTTGAGCTGACAAGGGCAGCTGGCTTTTGAGTGGGCCCAGACACAGCTCACCTTTGTCCGTAGTAACGCTCTTTCTTCTGCCCTCCCCATTTCGTGTGATGTGCCATCCCCACTAAACCGCACTGTGGACTCCTGGGTCCACCTGCCTTCTCCTCTCTCTGCCCACATGCAGATGGTTACAGCCACACACAGGTGCTGCCATGTCTCAGTTGTGTTCCCCTGAAGATGACTATCACTGTGGCCAGCACTGTGGTCCCACAGGAACCAGTGGTTCTCAGGGGCTCTGGTCCATGCCCAGTGAGTCCCCCCACTTCCATTTCGACTCTCTCTCCTGACTTCTCCTGCCTCCTGTTCTGCTGTGTATTTATGGTCCTGCCTGGACCCTCACCCTGCATTTTTTTTCCTCCCTCTACCTTTGGAGCTGCTTCCTGGCTGTCCCCAGTGACAGATGAACCCACTCTACCTTCTCCACACACCCCCTCAGCCATTTGAGGATTGTTGAGGGAATCGTGCAGTACTGTGTGCACATTAAACCCACAGGAAATTCAGCAGCACCCCTCAGCCATCCTCCTGCACCCCCTTCTCTCCTGTTTTTACATTGTGAACTATGTCCTACATTCAGAAGAATGTGTGAAATGTCTGTTTATAGGCTGGAGAATAATCAACACGAGAACACCCACAAAAACCACCCCTCGGGGGAAGAAGTAGGACACTGCTACCTCGGAGACGCCTCTTGGGTCTTTGGGCAGTGCCATCCCCCTCCCTAAATCTCCTCCCTCCAGTGACCCTCATCTTGGTAATCGCTCTCCTGGCGCTGTATGAGCCTTCCATTCCAGCAGTTATGATAATGTTTTTTTAACTTTGTAAATAGGGTCATACTCTGGATTACATTTCTGGACAGGTTGAATAACCCTAACATTCAAAATGCATCAAAATAGGATTTTTTTTTTAAATATTACAAGTGGAAAATTCCACACCTACCTTCCTGGGATGGGTTGTAGTCAGTCACAAAGCAGGCATTCTAAAATATGGTAGATATGTCAGGTTACATGTGTGAAACATATGTGGACCTAAATGTGGTAGATATGTCAGGTTACATGTGTGGAGCGTATATGGACCTAAATGTGGTAGCCATGTCAGGTTACATGTGTGAAACATATATGTGGTGAATATGTCAGGTTACATGTGTGAAACATATATGTGGTGAATATGTCAGGTTACATGTGTGAAACATATATGGAGCACAAGTGAGTTTGCATATGAACTTGGGTCCCTCCCCTGGGATATTTCATTGTGTATATCCAAATATCGCAAAATCTGAAAATATCGAAAATTCAAAACACTTCTTGCCCCCAAGCATTTTGGATAAGGTATACTCAACCTGTATCATCAAAATCAAATTTAAGAATAGTCATAGTTTATTCATGCTGATTATTGCTTGGTGCCCTGATATGTGTGTACGTATACGTTAACATGTCCTCACCAAACAATGACAAGGGACAAATACCTCAGTTAGTAGAGTGCTTGCCTAGGATTCAGGAAGCCTTTGGCGTGATCCCCAGAACCATGTGAACTGGGAATGGTGATTTGCACCTGTAATCCCAGCACTCCGGAACTGAAATCACGGAACATTAGAAGTTCAAAGTCATCTTCAGCTAAGTTGGAGGCCAGCACGACTACATGAGACTCTGTCTCAAAGGGACCAAAACAACAATAAGAAATTATAAGTATGTGAGGTTAAAAAAAGTGTTAATTAGCTCAATTTGGCCATTTTACTATATATTTCAAAGCCACAATATATCATGAATATGTATAATTTTATCAATTTTTAAAATAAATACTTGTGCCGGTTGGGTTTTGTCAACCTGAGACAAACCTGAACATATCTGGGAAGAAGAAGCCTCCTTTGAGAAAATGCCTCCATCGGATCAACCTGTAGGCAAGTCTGTAGGGCATTTTCTTGATTAATGATTGATGTGGAAGGGCCCTACTCACTATGGTGGTCCCACCCTTGAGCAGGTGGTCCCACATTGTCGCTGAGCAAGCCATGAGGAGCAAGCCAGTAAGCAGTGTTCCTGCATAGCATCTGCTTCCGTTCCTACCTCCCAGGCCCTGCACTGAGTCCCTGCCCTGATTTTGTGACCTGAGAGCTGTGAGACGAAATAACCCCTTTCCTCCACAAGCTGCTTTCGGTCATGGTCCCTCGGCTCAGTAAGAGAAACCATACTTAACACGTTACTGGGATATACTTATTCAATTTACCATTTGTAGGTACTTCAGGGGCTGTCATGGTTTTGTGGTTTTGAACAACACTTTGTGGACATCCATACACTGGACTAACATTCCTTGAACACGTGCTCTGTGCCAACTATTGGGACAGAGCAGTGGTCAGAACAATTAAAAGTCCTTTCCTGCACGCTGCAGAGGTGGGTGGTTACAATAAGCCAAAGAAATCCACCATTTACATTATACATTAGAGGACGACAGGGGCTCCCTGAGAACTCAGCTCAGGGGAGAGAGGGAACATGACAGGGCGAGAATGCTGTAGGAATTCCTACCGCCAGTAGCCTTTAAGTTACCTGCCCACTTGGGCGTGGCCTTTTATACAATTTATGCCGATATAAAGCGTGCATATCCAGCCTCTTTTCCAGCTGTGGGATTCGGTTGCTGCTCCCTGTTCCAGCAGAGGATTGTGATCTGTGAGTCTACCCCTAAATAAATAACCCTCTATTATACTCAATTCTGAGCTAGTGTGGGATTTCTCTTAAGCGTCCTTCTTCATGACAGGTATTGCTGGGCTGACAGCCACACAGAGACTTGGGGCAAGAAGGATGTCAGCACCATGGCGTTCCAACAGAGGGAGAACTGTGTGGAGAACCCAAGGTAGAGAAGGGAGGTGGCCTAGACTAAGGTGTGATAGTTTAACTGCAATGGGTTCCCATAAGCCCATAGGGAGTGAGTGACACTATTAGAAGGTGTGACCTCGTTGGAGTAGGTGTGGCCTTGTTGGAGGAAGTGTGCAACTGTGGGGGCCGGCTTTGTGGTCTCCTATGCTTAAGCTAACTAAGCATATTGACTAAGACATAACGTAAGCAGAGGGGGGTCTGTGTGACACAAGGGTGGCAGCAACCCCAGATGTCCCAGGACAATTGGCACAGGCCTGACGACACTGTCCTTACCTCCAACACCAACTGCAAACTCAGGGGTCCCAGGGCCAACTGACAGCAAATTTAGAATTCTCACTACCCCTTAGGATAGGATTACACTTAAACGGCTCACAAAACTCAGGTGAGCATTATACTCCAGAACATGGCCTTAAAAAGGATGAGAGTCGGGACCAGCAGAAGAGGACTCCATGTGCAAAGCTCACATGCTGCTATGCCCAAACTTATGCTGTGCATCCAGGGTGTCATTTCGTGCGTGTGACCAGGGCCCAGCTCCTTCCATGCAGAACTCAGGCAGAGGCTCCTTTCTGATCCATTTGGGTATGACACTGCAGCCAGGGGACAACGGCACAGCAACTTCAGTTGACAGTTCTTGACTGCTTTTATTTATGACAGTCATTCCATAAATCCAAACCAGCGTTCTGACAGGCTGTATAGAACTATGCCTTACCTACAGAAAGGTGCAGAAAGGGAATGGCCACTTCTAAGTTATTTTTCTTGTGAGTCAAGGAAACAGAATACTAGACAATAATGTCAACCTCTCGAACCACGAGCCAAAATAGAAATAGGCATTTCCTCTTTTTAAGTCATCAGCAGGGGGTGGAGAGGGCAGATTCAGAATCATGGCTGAGGGCACAAACAACTTGGTGGGAATACGCCACTTACCACAGAGCAGCACAAAGGGACCTCCACAAACACACAGCCAACAGGAATGGACATTAGACATTTCTCCAAGGGAGCAGACCTGGGATCTATATTTCTGGACCACACCCAGTAGGACTCTTGTACATGAACACCAGAAGACATATCCTTTCTGTGTCTACTAGTTCTCAAAACAGTCCTCTGGCCAAAGGGACATGTTTCGAGTGCCTTATTGTGCCTCTTCCAGGTGCATTCTGAGGGATAATAGTCTGGTCTCATGCAGACATGTTTTGAGAGGCATATTCTGCCATAAACACCTTCTCTTGTGTCTCCCTTTGATTTTCCCCCACTTAAACATCTATTGTTTCTTTTCAAAAGATACCTGGGACTTTCCTGGATATGCCTCCCAGCTACCATACAGTCTATCTCTTCCCACTCAGAGTTAGGGTTCTCTGCAAAATGAATTGTCTCCTTCTCTGAGCTGAAGGTGTACATTAAGGCTAAGGTGTTTGATTTGCATGTGCAAAGCCCTGGACACATAACACATGCATACACACCTACATAAAAGAATCTTCCAGTTTGCCTGCTCCCAGGCATTGGAGCAAAACCATTCTTTTAAAGGAAGAGAAGCTTGCTCTGGCTCTGAGTTCGGGGGGGATAATCCATCATGGCAGCAAGCCAGCTCCATGACAGTGGGAACACATATCAATGACCCAGAAAGCACAAATGAATCAGAAGTGGGGGTGGGCTGTGAACCTCAAGGCCCCCTAGCCACCCATCCAAATATTTACTTCCTCCAGCTAGGCCCTACCTCCCAAAGGGTCCACAAGATCCCAGAACAGCTGGTAACCAAGTGTTCAAACACATGAGCAAGCTTACAGAGGACATGCTCCATCTAAACCATAATATTCTGGTTCCAGCCCCACAGACTAGGGACTATCTCACAATACACATTCAGTTAAAGTTTTAAAATCCCAATAGTCTTAAAAGCCTTGACACTAACCCTTTTTTTCCCCCAGTACTGGGTATGGGAGAATTCAGACCATCCTCAGTGAGCTGCCAACAGCTCAACAGGGATTTCAAACATTTAAATTTGATGGTATCTCTCCCTTCTTTGAAAAGTGACATTTTCCACCACATCTAGGAAGGAGGAAAAAGTTCCATTAATGTCAGCAATTGGGAACACTTGTCCTTGGTCAAAGAAAAGGGGTTAGCCTCATGAATTTCAATAACTCCTTGGAAGAATTTGCTGTGTGGTGCCAGCAAGCTTCCCCCTGGTGGAGAGGACTCTCGGGGTCACTCTCCAGCTTGTCTCCGAGGACTCTGGGTTTCCAGCCCAGCATGAAAGCAGCTGGGGAGTGACTCTGCCCCAATAAGAAGTGAAAAGCTGGACAAGCCGAAGAATGACTTGGACGGGATCGTCTGCCGACTGCTGAGGAAAGCTTCCCCAAACTTAAGACTATGAGTAGAGAAACCTTCCAACACTGAAAAGGAAAAGGGGGTGAAAAACTACAATATCTAAGAACTGTGGAGCAGCTCTGTGTAAGTACTTATAACAGGAACACCAGCCTGAGAGGACGGGAACAGACACAATATTTAAAACAAACCAAAAAAATGGCATTTTAAACTCCCCTAAATTAATGTCGGACAACAAGCTAAATGTCCAAGGAGTTTAATAAACAGGAAACGGGAGACACGCAGAGCATGAAAGCTGCATCTAGGCATAGCACGGCCAAACTTGAGAACGACTTTTCCAACCTCGTAAGAACACAAAGGAAGAAAATCATTTTTAGGGGCTCAGCGTTAAGAATTCCCTCTGACTTCTCTCTACAGACCAGGCAGGAAGAGAGTGGGGGGAAGGTGAACTGAGAAACAGGCAGGCAGAAACAACCAAAGCTTCTGGAGTTCTTGGTCTTAGTTGCTTATTGAACAACAACATGTTTGATCATATGTGTTTGTGTGCACGAGCACTCCTTTGTGCATAGACAATGATAGCGGTCCTACAAGGAACAAAAGAGGGGGCATGGTAGGGTAGCCCTGTTACCCTAGCACCCAGCAAGCAAAGACAAGAGACTCATGTCTGAAGTCAGCCTGGGCTATACAATAAAATAATGTCTGGGGAGGGAAATCAACACATAGGAGACAGTTGTTCCATGTCTATGGAGGAGGCTGCTGGTCTCTCCATCAGGAGACCTTTTATAGATACAGCCAAAATCCACCTGACATTTGATGGAGGCAGATGCCAGAGTCACTTTGTATGTTGGCTACTGGCAAAGCTGGATTACTCCATTTTAATCAAGAAGATGTGGGTAAACTATGCCGCTCACCCAGCTTTGGGACCTTGCACACCCCGGAGAACCAATACTTACTTGTGGACTACTCACCCTCTGCCAAGCCTGTGGCATGAATTATTAAGTGAAAACTCAGACATTTCTGACTAGATCAGACCTGAAACTTTGACTCCTGCCTGGGGGTGGGGGAGGGGCAGCCACATCCAGGTGCTAGCTCCATTCTTCATGACCCACTCATCAGGAATCACAGATCAAGTCCATGCTTACACGGCGCCTTGGCAGTGACCCAAGGCTCCAGGCCTTCTCGGGGGTTTGTCATCTGGTCTCATCTCAAGTTCCTGGAACTTCCTTAATAAAGGGGAGTCGTGCGGTTCTGATGGACACTGGGTCAAGCCTTGGCTGTCTGGAACTCCTGGGACCAAGTGGCCTTCCTGCCACAGCCTCCCAGTATGAGACTGCAGACCCCGTGACCAGATCGAAAGACTCCCTTGAGTAAGCTACATTTCTGATGTCTCAGTGTTACGCTCTAACTTCTACCATCGACTCCTGATTTTCCTATTTCCTCATGATGGCTCTGGCCATTTCCATGGGAATGTGGAAGGACAAACCCTCTCCAAGCCTCTACAGCGTGGTTAAGAGTCAGTTCTTGGAAATGAGGTGCGTTTTCTCTCATCTGGACCAAGACCTTGAGCCTGAAGCTAGTGTGCAGTGGGTCCCTTTGATGAACTGACAGGGCCAGAAACATCTGGAAGGAAGAAGAAGTTTTGTATGTTCCAGGCTGAATGCCAGTTGCCCCTCCTGGACCCATCTGGGAAGACTGTTGTTTCCTGGGGCTGTGCACTTGGGTGTGCACTATCCAGATAACTAAGGAGACCATCTGGACAAGCAGCTCTAGGTCTCTGCTCCTCCCTGCTCCGGGAGAGGAGCTACACTAGGACCTGTCCAGATTCTGATCAAATCTTTGCAGACACTAGAGGCAGCGTGTGGGAAGGGCAAATGCGTCTCTGAGCCAGAACCAGCAGCACAACCAGACCGTGCTGGCCACTGGCTTGGGGTTTAGTTATTGCCTTGCGCTGCTGCCTGCTTGTTTGGGCAGGACTAGGGACAAATTCAGGGCTTTGCACGTGCTAGGTACGCACTCTGTCCCTGATCCTCAGCCTCTTGGACTTTTTTACTTTGAGGCAGAGTCTTTTGTACCAGGCATTTTCTTTTGATCCCAAAACAAGTTCCCAAATCATGACACAGAGACTTATTGTTAGTTGTAAGTGGGGATCAGCACTTTAGTTTCCTGGCTGCCCAAACCCAAATAATCACACAGAAACTGTATCAATTAAAACACTTATTAACTAACTCTTATATCTTAAATTAACCCATTTATATTATTTTATATTTTACCACAAGGCTCGTGGTTTGTTACCTCTTGCTTCTTGGGCAGCTACATGGCGTCTGTCTGACTCCGCCTTCTTGCCTCCTCTATCTCTGCTTGGATGTCCCACCTTGCTATAATCTGCCCTGCCATAGGTTAAAGCAGCTTCTTCATTAACCCATGGTTATAAAACATATTCATAGCATACAGAGGGGAATCCCACATCTGTTAGCTATGAATGCTTAGCCCAGCTTAGGCTCATTTCTGGCTAGCTCTTTTACCTTACATTAGCCTGTTTCTCTTAATCTATCTTTCTTTCTTTCTATATTTCTTACTTTCTTGACGTCTCTATGCCTGACTGGCTGGCAGCTGCCTGGCTTCTGGCCCCAGGCATGTCCTTCTCTTTCTCCTTCCCTTCTTCTCTCATTCTTTTCTTTTCTCTTTTTTTCTCATTCTTTTCTTGAGCCCAGATGTCTCCTCCCATTTATTCTCTCTGCCTGTCATCCCCACCTATCTCTCTTCTGCCTAATTATTAGCCATTCGGATCTTTATTCAAGTAATCAGGTGCTTTAGGCAGGCACGGTGAAACACGTGCAGCACATCTTTACATATTTAAACATATATCCTTACATCACTAAGCAAATGTAACACACCCTTACACAGTTAAAGTAATACTACACAATAGGCTTTCTCAGTCCCCCAGACTTGTTCTAAGTCTGTAATTCAGGTGGGTTTTGAACCTATGATCCTCCTGCCTCGGCCTCCTGAGGATGTGAGAAGGGAAATGGACCATCAGAGGAACACTGATTCAGGCTAACAGTCCTTGCTTTCGTCCTTTCACCCCAGGGGGCTTCTGTCTCCAATGGGCACTCTTACAGACTACCCTCCAGGAAGTGGGTCCACACAAGGGCTCAGCGCCTGCTTCAGAAGATAAGGAAAGGCTAAAATGGTGCCAAGGCATCTGCTGTCATTAAGGCCCACAATTCCACAATTGCTTCCCTTCCTTCATCTTCTTTAGACAGGGTCTCACTACGTAACCATGACTGATCTTGAATTCTCTATTCTCCTTGCTCAGCTTCCCAAGTGCGGGAGTTACCGGCACGTACCACCTCATCCAGTCTAATCCAGCTTGATGACTGAACGCCCTTTCTCTGCCCTGGGGAGCTGGGTTGGGGGCTGAGGTCCTTGGAAGCCGGTCACGAGGAGGCAGTCTGTCGATCAGCACCAAGGACAGCAATCGGCGTGGCCCTTCCAGAGTCCTGAAAGTCAGATGTTCAGCATGGACCAACACCGGGGATAAACCAGCAGAAGGAAGATCTTCACAAGCAGGTGCCTGTGAGACAATGTCCCTTTCTCCTCTGCATAGCTAGATTCCCACTGTCACTCCAAGAACTAGGAAGCCAAACATTGGTGTGAATGAATGTATACAAACGGGAGAGGATGGACAACTTCCCTGGGAAGAAATATACCACGTGTACCCGCAAAATGGTGAGCCATCTCCAGCCTGGCTCTGTGAAGGTTGATCTTGAGGACCTCCATGATCACACGGTTCTCTTATTTGGAAGTTCAAAGTGCCCCTTAAAGAAGGGACTGCTTGGAGACCATGGGCACAGTTTTCAGGAAAGTAGCTGGTGGGTTGTCACTAGCAGCTCCAGCCACAGCCAGTCTTAGTCCCGACCATGCCACTCACTGGCTGTGCAAATCCCTCAGGCTCTCCAAAAACCTGTCTCGATGTCATTAAAATGGTGTAAACCGAGACTACCTCTAGATGAGGGAGGAGGTGACAAGGGTAAGGTACCAGGAGAGTGCCCACCAGCAAATAAACACACACAGTCCCCAAACATCCTTACCCAATCCAACAGGGCAGGCACTCAGAAACAGGGATTTGAATAAAACATTTGTTAAAAGATAATAAACTCCCCGAGAGTGACAGGGGCTTGTGGAAGTCCTTGAATGTCTTGCCTGGGAGAGGGGTGCTGTAGTTTGGATATGATTTGGTTGTTCCCCCAAAGATCTGTGAATGGAACCTTAAAGAGGAGAGACCTGGTGGAAGTTCCCTGGGTCATAGGGACCCTATCATCAGAAGAGATAAGGCAGCTCTCAGGAGAGGGTTGAGGCCCCACCCCTGAGCTCTTCCCTTTTGCCTTCCACAGAGTGACTGACTGACTACTTGCCCCACCCATCCTCCCACCATTGCTAGCTGCCATGATGTGACTCAGTGAAGACCCTCACCAGAACAGAACCATGCCCTTCACTGCCAACACTGAAAGCTAAAGAAACTTTTCTTAGGAAGTCAGCCTATCTCAGGTACCCCAAAATCACTGAGAAGCTCACTGCCACTGTCAGGTGGTTGGTGAGCCCAGGAAAGACACAGGATCTTGTGGACCAGTCTGTGTGTTAAGGGTGGAGATGTCCTGCATGTCTTCCTCTCTTCGCTCCTCTTTTCTCCACTGGGAAGTGGAGAGCCACACACAGAGGGGAGGTTAGCCCGTTTCTTTCAGCTGAGGGGGAAACTGTGGAGCACTCCTGACTACTGGAGGTTGAGACGCTTATCCGAACCCACTGTCTGAGCCTCCTTGCTCATTTATAATTGCGGTAAAAAGTTTTCATGTAGATAAAAGGATTCCATCACAAATCAGGTGACTAAGGGTATGCGGCAGTGGTGGCAAGTGGTGCCCTTTGATTTAGTCTCCATGCAGGCCTCTGGGACAGGGACCCTTAGCCATGCATGGGCTATACAGTCGTGAGCTGGCAGTTCTCAGGCTGAGGTCTGAGGTTCTGGAGACTTTAAACTCTTTGCACTCTTCTGGTGGCCAGGGCCAACAGGCTCCTCTCTGACCCTTCCAGCCTTTATCAGCCCCATACTCTTTGCCTCTTCTACCTCCCTTCCCCCTGCTATGGTCACTTTGATGCTGTTCAGCAGTTACTCAGCTGTCAGGGGCCACAGCTAGATTCTGAAATGTCTGCCTCTGTCACAGCATTCAGGAGCTGGGGTGCAGCTGGCACACCTGCCGCCGCTAGGGAGGCCCTCAAGTACTGGGTACACAGCCTAGGTCACTCAGGAGCAGGCATTTGTGACCACCAGGGACTGATCCTTATGGGTAGATGGGGTCACCAGAAGGAATCTCCAGGTCTGTCCTCACCACAGAGCTGATTCCTGCCTACACACTTTGCTGGTGGGTGGGTCCAAGGCGGGAGCTATTCAGCAACAAAGTGGAAACCAGCAATAGCTATTTAAGAGCCCAAGACACTGGAAACCAGGCTGCAGGGACTCTTAGACCTGGAAAGGAGCAGCTGCAGATGGATTGCGCTAAGAGGTTGGGGTGGGGTTTGGAATGCACGCTGGGCTGTTTGGGAGCCCAGCCTCGGGGATCCTGAGTCAAGCACTGTCGGGGGTCAGCCATGGGGAGTGTTGGCCCCTAGGGTTGTGCCAGGCCAGGCCACATCGCAGGGCAACCCTGAGATACTCAGGTGTGGAGTCGCTGCTGGAAGCTGATGCTTTTCCCGTGGTCCTCAATGATGCAGCAATCCTTGGCCCTCTGCTTCTCAATTCCTGTTGCTACCTCAGCCTGCACTAATTAAAGTGGCCAAGAAACTCCTTGGAGACAAAGCTTTACCCGGACATGGCCTTGCAACGCCAGGGAGCCTTCTCACTGCCTTGGGCCTTAGTACCAGTCACAGCAGGAGCTCCACCCAGGAAGCGCCCCCCAGTGGCTGAAGTAGAAATGATTCTATAGGTCTGCCATTCCCAAAGTCTGGAGAGGCTCCAAATAAGAGGACATCTCTGGGATTCGCAAGTCCGCTGATGACTGCTAGGGTACTGTGGGGTACTGCCATGATTGTTAATTGAAGGAGGCCCCAGCCCACTGTGGTGTAGCTCTTGGGCAGGCAGTTCTGGGCTATATACGAAAGTTAGCTGACCATTAGCAAATAAGTAGCCTTCCTCCACGGTCTCTGCTTTCAGTTGTGGTTTGATGGACCAAGACTCCCCCTGAAGGTGGCCATGAACACCCCCAAAATACTACACCCAACCAAAAGCAGGAAACAGTTTGGAGAGAACTGCGCCCAAATTCCCTAAATGATTGTTTATAAATGTTTGTTTACATTTAAAAGGGGATATGCTATAGAGATTTGCATTGGTATGGATCTTGGTTTATTGGTACAAATTTAAGATCAATTTTGTTATATGTGTATTTCTTCTCTTGATTAAGGTATTGTGTTTGTACAGCTGATTTAAAAGTGTAATATATAATTAAGAAATATAGGTTAATAGAGAGTCATCTATAATAGTCAAGCTTGTAGTCGTTTTAGTTGGGTTTTCTATATAGAGAAAGATACATTTCAATTAGATAGATATTCAGCAAATCTTTCAGAGACCTTCAAAATATGGCATTTAAAATGTTTCAAAAAACTTAGGACTTTTCATGACAGTAAGACACATTTGTTCCTGGCAGCACCAATTACTTCAAGAGGATGATGGGCACTGAAGAGACTCCGTATGGAGTTTGCTAGCCATTTGGGCAAGAAACTGCTCTTGCCTGGACTACTTGATGTTATGCTATATAAACTGGACATGCAGGACCCACAGAGAAATGACTGCTGAACTTGCCTAAAGGTGAGACAAACCTTCAGGGTTCCTGCTGCATGAAAGAGTCTGCCAGACATTCTGCAGGACACAGAAGAAAGTGACTGACACACTGCTGATATAGGCAGAACTGTCTTTGAAATTTCCTGCTTCATGGAAAAGTCTGCTAGATACCATGAGCCAGTAGGCTGAAGATGGAATGGATGCTCCAACAGTACAGAAGAACTTTGGGTGGCTGTCCAGGCAGCGGGCTGTCTCTGTCAACTCTAGAGTTTTGGAAGTTGCCTACAATGTACTTCCTGTTTACTTAGGTAACACCATAGGATACTTCTGGAGTCTTTGATGGAGTTGAAAAATATATAGTTACAATTATAGTTTTCCTTAGGTATGATAAAAGATAAAGTAGATATAAATATTGTAGCTATAATTCTTGTTTGATAGCTGTTTTGTTATATGTAAATTTACTATGTTGAAGTTAAAAACCATCCTTTTTATTTAAACAGAAAAGGGGAAATTATGTAGGAAGTCCTTCTGTATATGTGTTGCTTTTATCAGTTAATGAATAAAGGAACTGTCTTGGGCCTGTGCAGAGCAGAATAGAGGTAGGCAGAGAAAACTAAATTGAATGTTGGGGAAAAAGAAGGTGGAATGGAGAGAAGCCATGTAGCTTCACCAGAGACAGATGCTGGAACTTTACCTGGTAAGCCACAGTCACGTGGTGATACACAGATTAATAGAAATGAGTTAGTTTGATATGTAAGAGCTAACAGATAAGAAGTTAGAGGTAATAGGCCAAGCAGTGGTTTAATTACTACAGTTTCTGTGCGGTTATTTTGGGGCTGAGCAGCCAGGAACAAACAAGCAGCACTCCTACAACAGGATACATACCTAAACAGAGAACTTTCAACAGAGGAATCAAAAATGTCTAGAAGACACTTAAGGAAATGTTCAACATCCTTAGTCATCAGAGAAATGCAAATCAAAACAACTCTGAAATTTCATCTTACACTTGTAAGCATGGTCAAGATCAAAAACACTGATGACAACTTATGCTGGAGAGGTTGTGGGGAAAAGGGAACACTTCTGCATTGCTGGTGGGAATGCAAGCTGGTACAACCCCTTTGGATGTCAGTGTGGTGATTTCTCAGAAAATTAGGAAACAACCTACCTAAAGACCCAGCAATATTACTTTTGGGTATATACCCAAGGATGCTCAATCATATCACAAGGACATGTGCTCAACTATGTTCATAGCAGCATTATTTGTCATAGCCAGAACCTGGAAACAACCTAAATGTCCCTCAACCAAAGAATGGATAAGGAAAATGTGGTACATTTGCACAATGAAGTACTACACAGCAGAAAAAAAAGACATCTTGAAATTTACAGACAAGGGGCTAGAGAGATAGCTCAGAAGTTAAGAGCATTGCCTGCTCTTAGAAAGGTCTTGAGTTCAATTCCCAGCAACCACGTGGTGGCTCACAACCATCTGTAATGGGGTCTGGTGCCCTCTTCTGGCCTGTGGTCATACACACAAACAGAATATTGTGTACGAAAGAAAGAAAGAAAGAAAGAAAGAAAGAAAGAAAGAAAGAAAGAAAGAAAGAAAGAAGTTTACAGACAAATGGATGGATCTAAGAAGCATCATATTGAGTGAGGTAACCCAGACCCAGAAAGACAAATAGCATATGTACTCACTCATAAGTGGCTTTTAGACATAAACAAAAAAAAAAAAAAAAACCCTACAATTCACAATACCAGAGAACCTAGACAACAATGAAGACCCTAAGAGAGACACACATGGATCTACTCTACATGGGAAGTAGAAAAAGACAAGATCTCCTGAGTAAATTGGGAGCATGGGGACCATGAAAGAG
Organism: Arvicola amphibius; assembly: GCF_903992535.2. Lineage (NCBI taxonomy): Eukaryota > Metazoa > Chordata > Mammalia > Rodentia > Cricetidae > Arvicola > Arvicola amphibius. The sequence continues at coordinate 30,116,113 of NC_052048.2, forward strand.
GGTAGTAGGAGACTGGGAGGAAAGAGAGGGGAGCGGAAAAAAATATATAGCTCAATAAAAGCAATTAAGGGAAGAAAGACTGTATGAAAAGTGCGAAGATTTATGAAGCGACTGGAACAGACATAAATTGTTGACAGCTCTTTTCTCGCTGATTGGTTCCATTTCTCACCTTATTTGCATCCCCACAGCTAGCCACTCAGGACCCACAAGCTTGATGGGAAAAAAAAGAGAAAGAAGACTTCCTTCAAGATTCACTGGAGATGGACTCAGCAGAGGCTTGGCACATGAGGCTTTGGCACAACCTCCCTTTTTCTCTGCCTAGGGAGCGCACCCTAGCCAGCCTCCAGGGCTGAGTTACAAGCAGGGGTACTCATTTCTGCCTCGGCCCTAAATCTGGGGCTGCGGATAGGAATTCCTTTCTGTAGTTGCTTCCAGCTTTGCAGACTCCCCCTGCTCCCACTGGTGAACTGCTTTCTGCAGACTTGCCCTGCCAGGAACTGCTCTCGATTAATACTTGAAGTACCACCACTGTCCCCAGCTTCCCAGAGCTGCAACACTTCTCAGAGAACTAAGGGCTCTTGGCTATCATCCCACTGAGAGCGCAAACCTGTTCTGTTTGAATGGTAATCCTACGTGGCAACTTTTTAGTTATCCTAACACATTTAAGGTTGTCATCTCAAGCTAGTTTGAATATCCACCAATGTTTGTCTACTCCATCCTGGGAGGGAGGGTGGGACGAGAACGCACTTGGAGACAAAAGATGGTCTCCACCAACCACTTCACTTTGGTGTCCCCAGGAGTGGAATCTTAACTGGTCCTGGAGAGGGCAGAATGAGACATGGCAGGATGAGCCTCATGTTTCACCCCAGATAGAGAATGTGTATCAGATGAGCCCCTCTGCAATGAGCCCCTGTTACCATTTCTTTTTTGTCATGGATCAACCTCAACAGAAATACCACTCACCAGGGTAGGGGCATTGGGATTTAGAAATATTAGTAAAGAATATGAAGACCTGAAAATATAAGACAGAAAAACATACAAGAGTACCAGGAGGGAGTTCCAGTGAATACTGAAATCGCCTGCATTTAATTTCCAGCTGCTTAAAATACTCCTGACCCCAAAAGGTATGAGTAAGACAAAAAAAAAAAAAACTGCATTAACATGATACAAGGAAATGAACAGACCAGTTGAAGGTCGCAGGCTACATCCATAGTTAAACATTCTGTTGCTAGAACAAAGCAATCACGTTCACAGCCTAGACCAAAACATTCTGCAGGCAAACCACTCCCTGGGTGGAATCCAATGCTATCTCCTTAAAGGAACTGGACCCTTAGTTGGATCCTTAGACTTTTGTTTGGGGTAGGAACATATCTACCTCTCTATTCCTGAAATACAAAGTCTGGCTATTAGCCACACCTGTTGACAATAACCTTGAGAGAACAGAACTCTGATCTGAATCTAGGTGGGACCTTTGTTTGAGATAGAAGTACAAGAACCTAGAAGTAAGTTCCAATTCTCTGACCTTTGGTCAATGTGGAAATAGACTCACATTTTGGGGCCTTCACACTTTTTCCTTTGTGTACTCACACCTCCCAGGTCCAAGCCAGAGAAAGGGTCTCACTTGAACCAGACTCCCTGGCCTTCCCACAGCACAGCCAGTTACACCATAGGGAGCACAAAGGACTCAACCAAAAAAAAAAGAGTGGCAAAAAAAATTCCTCGAGAGAGGGTGGGTAAGGGTAGAGATGAAGAAATCACAGAGACAGCAACAGAAAGGAAAGACTATCCTACTCCAGGGTACAGCAGGCTTCCAAGCTCTCATGCATGCAAGCTCATGCTGCGGGGGAGTGGGGTATGGATGTGTCTTCTGTCTGTACAAGTGCCCACACCAGCATCAGGACTGTGAGCCACTGTGCCACAGCAGTCAGCAGGTAGAGGGGCTAAGTGGGAACTCCCAGTGAAGCGCCTGGGGTTGGCTAGAATCTCTGGAAACTTCTCAGGGTTGGGACTCAGTGTGGGAAGGTCCTTGGCATTTTGATTCCATGAGTTTCCACAGGCACCCTTAGACCTGCTTGTCAATAGGTCTGTGACTGTTCTCAGACACATAAGGGGAACTCAGTACACAAGGGACTTTCTCAACATGATCCGTGCCTATCCCCGGGGTAATATTTGGGAGGGGATATGACGTGCCCATTTTTTTTAAACAGGAAAACAGGATGAAGCCAATGAGGTCAGCAGTCTAGTTCCTTGCTACCATAATTGGTGAAATAATAAAATAGATCCCAAAACTCCTGTGGCAGGCATATTGTGCTCAATTCTGTAAGGAAAGATGCCCAGGGTGCCAGGATGCTGCGAGCTGGCAGTCCAGCCTGTGCCTTCCTCAGCCTGCAGAATCACAAGACACCTGGTAGTCCGACTTTTGGGAAGTGCATCACTGGGGCTCACAGATGAGCCAGCTGCCCCTCCCCGTTGCCTGGGAGGGAGTGGCAGGAAGATCTGCAGCATCCTCACCTGGTAAACAGGAAATGAAAAGCTGTGAATGAGCTCACAGCCCTGAGCCACTGATTGAACACACCCGAGAGAACAAGCACCACAAAGAATGGAGCCAGTGCTTCACTGGGAATGTTCAAGGTAACTGAACAAACAGAATTAAGACTTCAGAATAAGCATAGAAACGTGTGTGCATAGAAGACAGAAAAGCATTCAGTTACAAATAATAAACTACGTCCAGATAGGAAAGGAAGGAAATGAAAACGTGTACAGATCCTGTACACAGAAAATCCTAAGGAATGACACATGGATACAATTGCTAGAGCTAATGGGGACATTCAGCAAAGTAAAAGGGTACAAGACCAAATTAAAAATCAGGTTTCTTTTTAGACAAAGTCTTGTTATGTTATCACACACACAAAAAAAAAAAAACCAGGAAATAAAAGTAACAAAGGAGGAAAACGGAACTCAACCTCCTATAACGTATAAAAAAATAACTGGAAATTATCCAAAAGTTAAACATAAGAACTCAGACTGTGTAACTCCAGAAAGCAGAAGAGACATTCAGTACTGAATCTCACAGAGATTTTTTGCGTTAGAAACTCAAATGTGTTAGCACTTTTTGACAGTGCTGGTGGGAATGTGTAGCACAAATTCTAATTGGTTTTAATAACAAAAACCCAGAGTCAGATACAGGGGTTAATGCTGAAAGATCAGAGAAGTAAAGGAGCCAGCACTAGTTCTTACCTCTACTAGATCCTCAGACCAAAAGGGCAACCCTGTCCCTATGAATCATCAGACGGAATGCTCTGAGCTCCCGTCTCCTCCCGCCTTATATTCCTCTCTCCACCAGGCCATACCATTCCTGTCTCCACCTCCCCAGTGCTGGGATTAAAGGTGTGTGATCCCAAGTGCTGGAATCAAAGATGTTTCTCTTTTAGACTGACTCAACCTCACTTAGCCCAGAGTGCCTTGAACTCACAGAGATCCGCCTGCCTCTGTCTCCAGAGTGCTGGGATTAAAGGTGTGCGCCGCCACTGCCTGGCCTCTACAGCCAGGGGCGTGAGATCACAAATAAAATGGCTGGTTCCGCGCTCTGATCTTCAGGCAAGCTTTATTTGTTACAGCACAAACAAAATATCACCACAGGAATATTAAAGTAAAGACAGCTAGATGAAAAATAGGTGATCTCACCAACCCCAGAATGACTAAATGTAGGGATTGTTTAGCACCTAGCACTTCCAATCCTCAGTAGATGCCAACACTTGGTCACCAGCATCATTTGCAGATGCCAAACAATGGAAACAATGCACGTGATGATTAACTGAGGTATATGTAAAAAGCATGTGCTGGCTACAGTCTGCAAAGGAGTGATGAGTTAATACATACAACAACATAGGTGATCCCACACAAGGTGAGACAATACATGAAGAAGATCGTGAGAGATTCCGTCCATGACGTGCTCAGGGTAGCACGCTCACTGACATTGCCAGGAGCTGGAGAAGGGGATGATGGGAAGTTGTTCTGCCTTCTTTTAGAAGGAAGCTGGTGATCAAACCAAGAGTCTCTCAGCAAGCATCCACCTCTGAGCTCTACTCCCAGGCCTGGATACAGGGCAGTTGCTAAATATTATGTTAGCTTATATTAGTGATGCATAATGATGGATCTTATTATGACATTTTCATCATGTATATAATGTACTTTGATCACATTCACCCCCTTCATCCTCTCTCTTATCCCCCCCACTCCTACTCCTTTCTTTCTTCCTTCAAACGTTCCCCCTTCTGCTTTCGTGTGTGTGTGTGTGTGTGTGTGTGTGTGTGTGTGTGTGTGTTAGTATTGTGTTCTGGAGCATCGGCATAATCACTGAAGAAACTATCTCTCCTGCCTCCCCCAGCAATCATTAACTCCTATAGATCGTCAGGGATGGCTGGGCTGCATGAGCCCCCTCCCATTCCACGATAGGATGCTAATGGGCCCCATCTTGTACAAGTCCTTGTAGGTCACCATAGCTGCTGTGAGCTCCAGAGTGCAATCAATGACCATGACACGCCTAGGAGACGGTGCTCCACAGCCCTCCACTCCTCTCTGCGTTTATATTCTTTCTGTCCTCTTTTACGAGACTCTGTAAACCTTGGAGGGGTGGTATAAGTGTCCCATTTAGGACTGGGCATTCAGCAGTTACTTATTCTCACCACCTAGACCAGGTATGAGACCGGGTATGCTGCCCAAGGTGAAAAGAAGCTTCTAGATGAAAGTTTTGTTCAATGGACACAGCATTTATGTTGTGCATGACAAAAAAATGGGAATATACAGAGTAGAAGTTGCACAACAATATAGAAAACTAATGTCACTGAATTTACAATCGAAATGGAAAATTTGAGGGCCAGAAAGGTGGCTCAGCAAGCAAAGGTGCTAGCTACCCAGGCTGAGGACCCATGTTGGATCTCTAGAACCCAAATAATGGAAGAAGAGAAGTGACTCAGTTCTCTTCCATATGTGTACAAAGACACACCACACACATACACACATACACACACACATACACACACAAATACACACACCACACACACACACATACACACACATACACACACTCACACACACCACACACATACATACACACACATACACACACACAAACACACATACACACACAAACACACACACACCACACACACCACACACACATACACACACATACACACACACACCACACACACACCACACACACATACACACACACAAACACACACACACCACACACACACCACACACACCACACACACCACACACACACACACACACCACACGCACATACACACACACCACACACACATACACACACACCACACACACATACACACACACCACACACACATACACACATACACACCACACACACACATACACACCACACACACACATACACACACCACACACACACACACATACACACACACACACACACACACACACACTAAACTGCAATGTTATGTCTGAGAATGGAGAGATGGCTCAGAGGTTAAGAGTACAAGCTGCTCTTGCAGATAACCCAAGTTCAGTTCCCAGCACCCATACTGGGGGCTCACATCAACCTGTAACTGCAAATCCAAGGAGTATCTGATGCCCTTTTCTGGACTCCAAGAGTGACACACAGTAAAGAAGAATTGCCACTGTGAAGGAGGTTGCATTTCTCTTGATGTCTTTCAGTTTTTAAAAACAACCTTTGTTTGTTTTTTAAGACTGGGTCTCATGTAGCCCCACGTGGTCGCAAACTCACTCTGTAGCTGAGGTAGTCCTTGAACTACTTATCCTCCTGTCTCTGACTCTCAAATGCTGGGATGACAGCAGAACACTATCACACATACCTAAAAATAACTTATTCCCATATAATACACATTTATACAGATGCCCTTGCCTCTGCCTCCCTGGTGCTGGAATTAAAGGGGTGTGCCACTACGCCTGGCTCATTTTTTTAAAACTGGATCTATAGCCCAAATTGGCCTAGAATTCACAAAATCCTCCTGTGTCAGCTGTCCAAGGAGAGTGGCTATAGGTCTGAGCCACCATAACCAGCTCTGAAACATGGTGGAAACTATGAGCCTCTTAGTGATGGATGACATAGCACCCTACTTTTTAAACTTGCAAACTTTTCTTGAAGCAGTATCCAGAGGCTAGGATTCATTTTTAGAAAAAAAAATGAAGATTAGAAATGAACAGACTACTTTTATAGCTCAAAAACCAGACTGACACATTTAAAATAAGCTCAAGAAAGTTGAGTAAAGTAATTAATAAGGAAGAAAAATAAAAAAGAAATCAAATATGCAAGTTCAAGGCAGACCCTCCAAACACAGCTGAGTTCTCAAGTTGGACAGACATGTAGGGGCTGAGCAAGCCTGATTCTTCCTTGTTTGGTTCAATCCAGTCCATGAAAAAACAGAAATGGAGAAAGTCAGAAAAGATGAAAGACAATGAAGGAAATTAAGTAAGACTCAGTAGGCCACCATGTATGAATGATGAAAAGGTTTGAAACCCAGAAATTGGAGAGGAAATTATGGGGAAACATGAAGAACCACATACAGGAACCTTCAGCTCCTGGCCTGGTTCCCCATGTGGGTCTAAATTGGCGAAGGAACAACCGAGAGCTCAGCCTCCCCTACCTTTGGTTCAGTCACCGCTGCCACCTCCCCCTGACTCTAGCAGCCTCTCACTGTGCCGGAACAAGATTAGAAAGTCAAAGGAGACTCAGGAGAGTGTTCACCTCACATGCACAAAGGCCTGGATTCAATCCCTACATAAGACCAGGCGTGGTGGGTATGGTGGTTTAAATAGGAATGGCCCCCATAGATTCATGTGTTTGAGCTGTTTGACTGCTTGGCCCAAAGGGAGTGGCACCATTAGGAGGTATGACCTTGCTGGAGTAGGTGTGACCTTGTTAAAGGAAGTACGTCACTAGGGGCAGGTTATGAGGTCTCAGATGCTCAAGATAGGCCTAGTATGGCATTCACTTCTGATACCCATGGATTAAGATATAGAACTCTTCAACTACCTCTCCAGCACCACATCTGTCTGCATGTTGCCATGTTTCCTGTCATGACAATAATGGACTAAACCTCTAAAGCTGTAAGTTGGCCCCAATTAGATGTTGTCATTTATAAGAGCTGTCTTGGTCATGGTGTCCCTTTACGGCAATAGAAACCCTAAAGACACTGGGACGCGCCTGTAATCTCAGCACTGGGAGAGGCATCAAAACTAAAGGTCATCCTTGGTCACACAGAGTCCAAGGATAGCCTGGGCTACTGAGAAGCACTTCTATCAGAGGGAGAAAGTTCTGGTATCTGTAAAACCTGGATGAGAACTGGTCTGGAGATGTGTGGGTGGGAATTTCACAAACAGTTCTAAAGGTGGTTCCCATAGCACTCCTCTGCAGTGGAGGTGCAGGCACCCCTGGGAAGACACCAAGTGTTCCACCGGCAAAGGAACACTTCAGGGGAACTGTAAGAATTCAAACCTGCTCAAACCTGCTCGTGAAAACTGAGATGGCCCCTTCCCTCTCCTCATTTGTCGGCTGTCAGGATGAAAACCACGTAATATCCCTCGACAGTCTAAAGAAAAGTCACAGAGAAAATGGGAAAGGATAAAATGTCATAAAAACAAAAGAAGTTGAAGAAGAAAAATTGAATGTCAACACAAAAGACTAAGAAGGTTTCATTGGCCCTACCTCAAAGTGACGTGGCACATGAGATCAGTGATGAAGACCCTGGGTCCCGGGAGGAAAAGTCGTGGGATGAGCCCAAACCAAAGTGGCAGGTGGCTCCATAAAAGAAACTCCCAACTAGTTACCACAGCTAAGGAAAGTGGCAAGATGCAAAAGTAAGCACAAGAAGGAGGTCTCCAACAAGAGTCCTGGGCCCAACATACTGTGGAGGCCCAAAAATGTGAGCCTGTTTCCACTTTGACCAAAGGTCAGAGAGTTAGAACTTATCTCTATTCCTTCAAGGTTATTGTGTTTCTACTTCAAACAAAGGTCCCAACCTAGATTCTTAGGGGAGAGTTCTGCTTTCTCAAGGTTATTGTCAACAGGTGTGGCTAATAGGCCTTGGGCTCCAGGAATAGAGAAGTGTTCCTACCTCAAACAAAAGTCTAAGGATCCAACTAAGGCTTCAGATCTCTTATGGAGATAACTTTGGATTCCACCCAGGGAGTGGTTTGCCTACAGAATGTTTTGGTCTAAGGTGTGTGGTTGTTCTGTTCTAGTAACAGACAGTTTAACTGAGGACATAGTCTGTGACCTTCAATTGGTGTGTTCATTTCCTTGTGTCATGTTATTGTAGTCTTTTGTCTTACTCCTCCCTTTTAAAGTCAGGGGTATTTTAAGCAATTGGAAATTTAATGCGGGCAAATTTCAGTACTCACTGGAATTCCCTCCCAATACTATCTTATATGTTTTTCCATTTTAGTATTTTCATTCATGTCTTCGTATTCTTTACTGTATTTCTAAATCCCCATGCCTCTACCCTGGCGAAAGGTATTTTTGTCAAGGCTAATCCCCGACAAATAGCAGCCCAACATGGTACGGTCAATCAACAAATGACGCTGAAACATGGGGCTGACCAGTGAACCCAAAACACACAGACGTGTGGCCAGTCGTACAAGAGAAAATTGCACCACAGGTGGAGAGATAAGTAATGAGCGCTGGGAAATAAATAATAGATAATAAAAAAGGAAAGAGAAAGGGAGGGCAAAAAAACTGGGAGTAAAACTGTAAATATTTGTAAATATGGGACAAGGAAATAGTAGCCAACTGTCTGTACAGTTGCTTGGATGTATTTTGATAGCTGGAGGAGCTGCAATGAAGCAGAAACAAAGGCAGAGATTCCTAGAGTTTGTAAATACTGCATTCCTACCCCAGAGCCTTCACCCCTACAAGCAGCAGTGCTATGTTCACCAAGCCGCAGCCTCTGTTGCTGCTCACTGGGAGGAAAGAGTGAGGGGAATGCGGCATTTGACCCAGAATTGGCCTAGGTTACTGCTGGGATTGTGGCAGTCCACACACATGCTGTGGCCAGCTGAGTCTGACCCACGCTGTGCAGTGGAGCCAGGAAAGGCTGCCAGAAAAGTGGAAAGGGCTACATCTCCCACAGTCAGTGCCCAGAGTCAGCCAATGGAAATGCCTAGAGGTTAATTGATCAATGAGCAAAGGTGCCTATAATGGATAAATCTATGGCTTTTAACAGAGGAAAGGATTCAGGAATTCTAATTTTAAAATAAAAAAACAAGGATAGTAAAAATTGGCATGGTTATAATTGCCTAAGCTTATGGTCTCACACAGCAGTCTCAAAGCCACTGCAATGGCTGACACCTGAGAACCTGAGCTAAATTTGCCAGCCAGTTATAGTCTATAGTGGGACCACTGAACGTAGCCTGTGCCCTGCCCGGGCATAGCAGGCAATGAGGGACTGACTGCCTGATCCCAAGTACTCAGGCAGGACAGCCAAGTGGCAGAGGGAGCACGGCTTGCAGCCCACCCACAAGTCCCAGTTTCAGCTAAGAGCCTAGCCTGACCTGACAGCCAAGCTGCAAAAGAATTGCCTCAGGAAACTGCAGCTTCAGGCCAGTCAAGAGTCTGTGAAAATGTAAATGAGCAAGTTAAGCCTGTCAGCTAGGCAGACCTGCAACTTGGATTTGAAAGATAGCTTACAGACTTTTAATAAAATAGCCAATGATTAAAAACCTTATTTAAAATATCCTATGGGAGACCTTGAACCACTAAGTGAAATTCTTCAATGGAGCAGTGATCCAAGTTCCACTAGACAGCTTACAGAAACTGCCAGACAGGTACTCACACAGGTAAAGTATGCTATACAGAAACAGCAAGTACATTACATTGTGATCAGCCTTGGCAAGCATGTATTTTACCTACAAAACTTACTCTTACAGCAGTGTTAGGGCAAAACGGTCCACTTCTATGGCTGCACCTTCCTGTTTCATTAGTTAGAATATGAAACCCTTATTTTGAAGCAGTAGCTTGCTTAGCACAGGAGAGCAGGATGGAATCTAGGCGATATTTTGGCAGAGAACCTGCTGTGATCAATATTCCTTATACTAAGCAACAGATTGATTGGTTATTTCAAAATAGTGATTCTTGGATAATTAAGTTTGCTCAGTTTGAAGCCCAGATTAATAAACTTTTCCCAGTTTTCACACAACTATATTCCTTTATTTTCCCTAAACTTATAGCAAAAGATCCTTTAAAGGATGCTATGTTAATTTTTACAGCTGGTTCTTCCAATGGGAGAGCTACACATGTTGTTAATGGAGAAGGACATGTAGTACAAACAGAACCAGCCTCAGCTTAAATAGTTGAGCTGCAAGTTGTTGCTATAGTGTTTCAGATTTTTGCAAATAAGGCATTTAATCTATACACAAACAGCCAATATGTATTTAATGCTCTTCAAGTCCTAGAAACTGTCCCATGTATTAGGACTAGCAATAAGCAAGTTAAAATGCTGTATACAAAGAAAGTTGTCATGCTTTGTAGGGTATATCAGAGCACACTCAAATCTTCCCAGTCCATTAGCTGAAGGGAATGCTTTAGCTGATAAACTTACAGAAATAATTGCTTTATCTGGGGTTGAGCTTGCTCAGCAATCACATGCTCTGCATCATCAAAATAGTATAAATTTAAGAAAACAATTTAGATTAACAAGGGAAGCTGCTCAGAAATTGTTAAGCAATGTGATACATGCTCACAGTATTTACCTGTACCTCATCTGGGGGTAAATCCCTGAGGACTACTTCCTAATCATTTATGGCAAATGGGTGTTGTTCACATTTGTAGAGTTTGGAAAATTAAGATATGTGCATGTGACAATTGATACATATTCAGGATTCTTGATGGCCACTGCACAAACTGGAGAAGCCACTAAGTATGTAAATGCTTAAATTGCTTAAAATGATTCTCATGTATGGAAACCCCAAAAATCATAAAGACAGATAACAGGTCCAGATATATGTAAAGCATTTCAGCAATTTTGTTCCCAATGGAATATCGAACATAAGACAGGTATTCCTTATAATCCTCAAGGACAAGGAATTGTGGAGTGTTCCTGTGGTTCATTGAAAACACAACTTCAAAAAAATAAAAGCAGGAGAATTAAACCCTCAAACGTCACATACTGCCTTAAGTTTGCACCTTCTATGGATGCCTGTGAGCGATCTGCCGCAGGCAGATTTGGGCATGATGGCACCAAAGTGACCTCTGCTAAGACAAGGTGAAAAGACCCTTGCACTGGACTGTGGAAAGGACTCGACTCTGTATTAATTTGGGGTCAAGGATATGTTTGTGCTTTTTTCACAGGAAGAAAATGGAGTGGATGAGATGACTGCATATACAGCAGAGGATGCCAGCCCTGGTGACATCGCAGCCACTGATGACTCCATAGGAGAAACAGAAAGAAATTCCTGAACCTGTGATCCTGACCTGCTCATACCACCATGCTGCAGGCCAAGGAGAGGGGTACCTGAACCAGTGTTCCTGACTCCCAGCATCATGGTGCAGACTGACAAGTTCCGGGAAAGAAGACTGGGGTGACAACTGGTGATTCCTAGTTGCTTGTTTGTTTGTTTGTTTGTTTGTTGGTAGACTTGCTGCACAAACTTTCAGACCTAGTGAGTCCTGTTTACTTTGGAGCCAGACCAGAAACACGGACTGAACTTTTGACTGTTCTATACTTTTGGACACAGAACTCAGATCGCCAATGAGGTGTTCAGTCTGCTGTTGAAATGTTGAAAGAACCTGAGAATTGAGACCTCCATTTTCCCCTCAGTGGAAAAAAGACTCGTTGCAAGGAGTGACTAAAGCCCCTCATCAGATGTGAGGGGGGAGCCTAAGGGGTTTTGCTGCTACTCAGAGGCTGGGACAATTACCTAAAAGCAGCATTGCATTTGCACTCACCCATTACAAAAACCTTTTCTTGTCTTTTGGTTAGAATGGATTTGAGATCATTGCGATTTGATAAATTGTGTTATGATATCGACCTGTTAAGGTGTGTTATGGTATTGACTTGCTAATGCTTTAGTTCACTATAATATGTTAATGATTAGATAATGATTAGAACTTGTCTAAGAAAAGTTTGACATTAGCAATGAATTGTTGAATTTGACGTTTGATAAGAAATTTAGATTTTGATACAGCTGAATACTGTTAAACACTTTTGACCAATTCAAAGTGGGCATTCCCAACCTTTGTGATCCTCCACTCCTTTAATTAGATATTATAACCACAGAAGTGTGCATATCACAAAGTATTCTCTACTTGCTTACCATTAGATAATTGCTGGTGAACTCTCTGACAGAAACTCGGCTCAGAGACACAGAGCCCAGTACTGTCTCCCTTAACCGTTTGCTTACAGAGATTGGCAATCAGTGACAGGTTTGATCCTTTTCCCTGCCCCAGGTGCCTAAGACATGGACTTGCATAGTTGGAAAACATGTTCCAATGACTGATGAGTCTGGGAAACGAAAACAGTGTTCACCTAAGGCAGATGTGATCATCTGTTCTGTTGCAGAAGCACAGGCTTTATTAAAATTAATAAAAAAGGGAGTAATTGTGGAGGCCCAAAAATATGAGCCTATTTCCACATTGACTAAAGGTCAGAGAATTGGAACTTGCCTCTAGTTCCTTCATGGTTATTGTGTTTCTACCTCAAACAAAGGTCTCACCTAGATTCAGCTCAGAGAGTTCTGTTCTCTCAAGGTTATTGTCAACAGATGTGGCTAATAGCCAGACCTTGTGTTCCAGGAATAGAGAAGTAGATATGTTCCTACCTCAAACAAAAGTCTAAGGATTCAACTAAGGCTTCAGATCCCTTATGGAGATAACTTTGGATTCCACCCCGGGAGTGGTTTGCGTACAGAATGTTTTGGTCTAGGGTGTGAGCATAATTTGTTTTGTTCTAGCAACAGAATGTTTAACTATGGCTGTAGCCTGTGACCTTCAATTGGTGTGTCCATTTCCTTGTATCACGTTAATGTAGTTTTTTGTCTTACTCATACCTTTTGGGGTCAGGAGTATTTTAAGCAGTTGGAAATTAAACACAGGCAAATTTTAGTATTCATTGGAATTCCCTCCCTATACTATTCTATGTTTCTCCATTTTATTATTTTCATTCATGTCTTCGTATTCTTTGCTATATTTCTAAATCCCCATGCCTTTACCCTGGAAAGAGATATTTTTGTTGAAGCTGGTCCCTGACAGCATACTTTACAGCAAGAGAAGGACCTTGCCAAGTGCAGAGACCCCAGAAGCATCAGAGCCTGGATTACAGGTGAAGGCTGAGACAGCAAGTCAGAAATGGAACTGAAGAAGGGAAACTTCACCGGAGGGGGAAAAAAAAGTCCTAATGTATACACCACGGAAGCCTGAAGTCAAGAAATCTGCAAGAGAAGTTCCCAGCATTCCCAAAGAAGTGGAAAGAAACAAAAATACAACCTGACAGTGCCCGTCAACCTCAAGTCAGGACCTCAACTGAAAGGACACATCAAAGTTACCTGGAAAACCCAAAGGCTGATGCCTGTAATCCTAGCACCCAGGAGGCTGAGCAGGACACTGGCTGGGGAGAGGGAGCCTTGAGCCACTGCGGACTTCTAGTCCAGCCAGGCTACAGGCACACTGAGGGTAAGCAGCAAAGCTGCTTGAAGAACTTTCAAAGATTGTCTGGCTTTTCAGTGGACTGCTAACCTGAGCTTAATTTTAACACTGCAAACAACAACAAGACCACCTTGGAGGTGCACGCGTGTAATCTCAGCTCTCGGGAGACTGACGGAGACTGTGAGTTGGGGACAGCCTGGGTCACAAAGCAAGATCCCATTTCAAAATCAAAAGAAAAGGGCTGGAGAGATGGCTCAGAGATTAAGAGCATTGCCTGCTCTTCCAAAGGTCCTGAGTTCAATTCCCAGCAACCACATGGTGGCTCACAACCATCTGTAATGGGATCTGGTGCCCTCTTCTGGCCTATAGGCATACACACAGACAGACTATTGTGTACTTAATTAATTAATTAATTAATTTTTAAAAAAACAAAAGAAAAGCTTGGACTAAAGGCTGGGTTGTAGCTCTGTAGAGTGCTTGCCTAGTCTACTTAAAACTCTCTATTTGGTCCCCAAAATCACACACACACACACACACACAAAGTGCTAATGCTAACTCTGAGAATGAGGTTTAAAACCTCTGCGGGTAATTTCCTGTTCATAAAAAAATGGTGATTTAAAGTAAAATCTATTTTTAATTACACAAAATAATCCAAACAAATGAGAAAGCCACAGCAGACAGAAATGACAGGTTAGGAAATGAAGGAAAGTCGGGATTTACCCTGAAACGCTGTCAAACAATGGAACTCTCTGTCTAGAAAATTGAACTAACAACCTAAAGAAAAACTAGGTCACAAAACAAAACAAATCAAATCCATTAAGGGGTTGCCTGCCTGTAGCAAACCTCGCAGCTATCAGCTATGGTGAGACCTAATATACAAAGACAGGTGTCAATCATGACAGGAACTCAACATCACAACTGGGGTAAATCCAACAAAATGGGTCAGGATCTACACAGATAAGAGTACAAAACATCATATGCATTTTACGGGAAACTATGAATAGATAAAACAAATAGGTTCCTTGATTGGAGAATTAAATATGATACAGATGTCAACCTTTCCAGTTTCATCAAACTCAGCATCAATACCATCAAATAGAAATTTCCCTGTGTAACTGACAGGTTAATACGTGAAGGTGAAAATGTGTGGGAATAGTAAAGGCAGACATCAAAACGAAGAAGGGTGAGATAAGAATTCCGTGACACACAAAATATATGATAAACCACATCACAAAAGAGGCACAGAAAATCCTAAGAGCTGGAAGACAGAGAGAGGGTCTGCCTCGTGCCACCTTCAGGGTATGAAAGCCATTGCAATCCTGAGCTCACAGAAGCTGCCTGGGCCTCAGCAAGACTGGCCTTGTCAACAGTCAGGTGTGCATGGGGGGAGACAGTAGGGTCCCAGTCTTCCTTGTTGAACTATTGGCTATGAATAAATTTGGCGGGGGGTCAGTATCTTCTGTTGCGAACCCACTGAGGAACTCACTGGTCTCCAGTGACAAGTCTCAAACCCATGCTCACACTGATGGCCCTGGTCACACTCAGCAGGTAAGAAAATAAAAGGTGAGAATATGAGAAAGGGATCTGTAGAGAGGAGGAGGAGAGGTTGACAGGCTGGAATGGAAATAAAAGAGGAGTTAGTGTAATCAGAATGCATCATATAAACGTATGGAACTGCCAAAGAAGACATTTAATTAACAATAGACATAGTAAACTACTGTAATTGAAACAATATGTAAAAATACATAAAAAATACTCACTTTGGAAGAGAACAGTGTCCTAAAACTGGCTACTACATTTAGGAGCTTCTTAAAAAGTGACCAGGGGCTGAAAGACCTCCAGAGTGGGAAGACTCTCACTCAAGTCTCGGAATAACACAACCCCCTCAGGAACTCACGAGAGACTGTCCCTGCTGCAACCACACGAGGTTTATTGATAGGACAGAAATCAGTGCACTGGGGCCGAAACTCATTTCCCATTCAGGGTAGAGAGTTCGACTCCAAGTAGCTGGGAGAAGGGGTATTTAAGGGAAGAAACCACAACCCAGTAATCCAAAGGGGGTAGGGAGGGCGTCATTGGAAAATTTTGAAAATACCAGTGATCATTGAAAAATTCCGAAAATACCAGTGATAATCACAAGAGGGTAACTCCCTGTTTCTCAAGATTATGATCTAACTTTATCTTCAGCTAGTTCCTGAAACAGTGTCACTGAACCGCTAACCTAGATTTTTGGCTTTTCTCTTCCTGCTAGATTTTTGGCTCTATTTTTCCTGCTAGAGGGGTCTGGATTTATTTGGGTCTTTCAGGGTGATGGCGCACACCTTTAATCCCAGCACAGTACCCTGGAACTCTGAGTGTTTGAGGCCAGCCTGATATACAAAGTGAATCACAAGATAGCTAAGACTGCATAATGAGACCAACTCAAAACAAACAAAATGGCTCGTTGAAAAACTGGAAGCCACAGCTTAGCTGGTAGAGTGCTTGCCTTGCGTGCATGAGACCTGAATTCAATATCCAGCCCTGGAAGAAGAGATACCACACTGACTGATGAGGTTTGTAACATCCTAAGAAAACAGCTATCTCACAGCGCTAAACAAAGTCAATGTGATTATCCAAACTATGGCAATTTGGGACTAGAGAGATGGCTCAGTGGTTAAGAGCACTGGCTGCTATTACAGAGAATGCTGGTTCAAGTCCCAGCACCCACATGGCAGCTCACAATCATCTGTAACTCTAGTTTCAGGAGATCTGGCAACCTCTTCTAGCTAATACAGGTATCAGATATGAAGACTGTACACAGACATACACACAGGCAGAACACCTATACACATCAAATAGATAAATTACGGTTCTTGAGAGGAGCACTGTTAGTCTAACTATCTTAACTGTGTGTGTGTGTATACATGTATATGCATTATGTATTATTTTAGGTAGATATATGAAATAGTATGTTCCTTGTGGCTTCACCAGACAGTCTTGGTGCTCCTCCTCCCTCCTTTCCTGTGTTGACTTCCTCCCTCCTCTCTAGTTGGAGCTACCTCCCATTTTCCCATTTCCCTCTTCACAACATCTGCATATCGCTATTCCCCTCTTAGGCCCAACTCCTCCAAGGCCCCCAACCCAACTCCACTTATGGTCCCTTTATATTCTGGTTTCTGTGGTTGCTCCATGTAGACTCACATCTGAGGATCTGCAGGTGAGTGAGGATGTGCAGCCTTTCTTTCGGGGTCTGGGTCAGAATCTTTTCCGGCTCCACTCATTTGCCCACAAATTTCATGACTTCATTTTTCTTTAGCTGAATAGTATTCCATAGTGTACATGCACTACTATAGTAAAAGGAGCAGTGGGCCACTTCCCGCCGCCTGGCTCTCGGCCGCCCGGCTAGCTTATACTCCAAAATAACAACAGATAAATTATATTCATTTAAACTCTCTGCCTGCTTCCTCCCAGCATTCTGTTCTGTCTACTCCACCCACCTAAGGGCTGGCCTATCAAAAGGCCGAGGCAGCTTCTTTATTTAACCAATGAGAGTAACACATAGACAGAAGACCCTCCTACACCACACTACATTTCCATCCATCTGTTGAAGGACATATAGGTTGTTTCCATTTCTTGACCACTGTGAATAGAGCAGCTATGAACATGGCTAAGCAAGTATCTGTGGCGTAGGAGGTGAAGTCCTTTGGGCATATGCCAAGGAGGAATATAGCTGAAGATATTTATATTTTGAATATTTTCCATATTGATTGCCAGAATGGCTGCACCAATTTGCAATCCCACCAATGAATGAGGTTCACTCCCACCAACGGGGAATGAGGTCCCTCCCACCAACAGGGAATGAGGTCCCCTCCCACCAATAGGGAATGAGGCTCCCTCCCACCAACAAGGAATGAGGCCCCCTCCCACCAACAGGGAATGAGGCCCGCTCCCCCAACAGAGAATGAAGCCCCCTCCCCCAACAGGGAATGAAGCCCCTTCCTCATAGTTTCACCAGCATTGGTTGCCAGCTGTTCTGTTGGTCTTAGCCACTCTGGCTGAGATGAGATGAAATTTCAAAATTGTTCTAATTTGTATTTTTCTAATTGCAAATAATGATGAACACTTTTTGAGGTATTTCTTAACTATTTTTATTTATTCTGTTTAGAACTCTCTAATCCCTTTAGATTCCCTAGTTTCCCAGGGCCTTAGAAAAGCACCTACTATTGCCACTTTGCTATGCCAGCAAAGTGTAAGGATGCATTCCTTACCGCATCCTAAATCGTATCCTTATGCCCACAGATAAGTGCAGCAACTGGAGACCATCACAGAAAACCCCCGTTCAGAGAGCTCAGTCCTAACGGATGTGTCTGTGTATCACAGCTCCTGCGTCTATGGCTCAGACACTGTGGAAGCGGGGGCTGAAAGCCAGAGTACCAGGAAGTACGCTGTGAAACAGTCTTTCCTAGAAATGGGTGCACAAAGAGAAAACTTTTCACAGGGTCCCACTCCTAGACAAAACTACAGGCAACTAATGATTGCTGGGAGGAGAGTCAGCTTCTCCCAGGCACGAGCCTTCTTATTGGCTGTTCAGGTTTCAGGTCAGCCCTGAAAGCATTTACACACTAATGACAAAAATGCACTCAGCATGTTGTATTTACATAGTTTTGCATACATTTAAATATGTGTGTGTAACAATAATAATCAAGAAAAAGAGGTTATTAGTAAGATTAAAAGTGTGTGCCACCAGTCTGGCTTGTCATAGTTTTGTAAAATTTCAATTGATTGTTTCTATATACTTTTATTTGAAATAAAATGACCTTACTTCACCCCTCCCTTTTCCCCTTCAATTCTATCCTTTTTTCTTCCACTCTCCAGGAAGCATGAACACAGGTGACAGGAAGTGTCTGCCTGCTCAGTAGCTGCTTTGTCATGGGGCTTAAAAATTGGTCATTTTGTGTTTCCCCAAAGACATGTTTCACTTGGTTAACGTCAGCGTGTGTGTCTGTGCGTGTGTGTGTGTGTGTGTGTGTGTGTGTGTGTGTGTATTATCTGCTTCACACAACCTAGAACTTCCTGGGCAGAGTGTCTCAATGAGGGATAATCTGGATTAGGTTGGCCTGTGGTATATCTGGAGGTGGGGGCCGGGCAGGGTATGAGGGGATTTTGCTTAATGGGAAGACCTCCCTCACTGTGGGTGGCAGCATTCCCTGAGCAGCAGATCCTAACCTGTCTATGCAAAGAGAAGGCTAGATGAGCCCAGCAGGTGTGCTTTTGATGAACTTCTCTTGGATCCTGACTGGATGTCATGTGACCAGCTGCTACAGGTTCCTGCAGCCTTGCCCTCCCTCTCCGCCGGGCGTTCTGCGTTCTGTGGCTGGAACTGGGAGCCAAATAAGTGCTTTCTCCATTAAGTTGCTTCTGTCAGGCATCTTATTACAGTAACAGAAAAGCAAATTCACACTGTGTGTGTGTGTGTGTGTGTATGTTTGTGTGTGCGCACGCGCGCGTGAGAGCGAGCCATTTTATATCTTTGCTTGCTGCTTGCTTGTGAGTGTGTGTGATTTATTTGTAACACAATAGAGTTTTGAGGCAGAGTCTTACTGTGTGGCCCAGCTTGATTTTTTTTAAATTTTTTTTTATTTATTATGTATACAATATTCTGTCTGTGTGTATGCCTGCAGGCCAGAAGAGGGCAGCAGACCCCATTACAGATGGTTGTGAGCCACCATGTGGTTGCTGGAAATTGAACTCAGGACCTTTGGAAGAGCAGGCAGTGCTCTTAACCTCTGAGCCATCTCTCCAGCCCCCCCAGCTTGGTTTTAAATTCATGATCCTTTTGCCTCTGCTACCACACCCAGCCTGATGCTCACTTCCTAACGCTAAGATGCCAGTGTCAAGATCTTTTGTGTGCAGGAGCACGGAGCAGGCTTGTGAGGAGCCTGCACTGCTGTCTCTTGACTCTTCTCACGGGCTCAGGAGGGCCAAATGTTGTGCTTTCCTGTCTCACTGGAATCAGGAAGGGTTGAGGGAGCACTCCCAAGACTGCTGAGCACTCTTGCTCCTTCACTGCCCTTCAGTGGTCTGCCGAGGGGTTGCTGGGGTCCGTAGGTCAAGGAAGGACAAGTCCGTCAAATGGCATTCCTTCTGGACTGTTGCCCGTGATGTCTATGGAGGGCTGCATGTTTCTTCCTGAAACAGGAGTGTCACACATTCAGTCAGGACCCAGTGCTCCATGTGTAGGGAATCAAGAGGACAAGAAGACTTCCTGTCACTCCCCTGTGTGATGAAGGCAGTTCCACCCAGTGTCACAGGCGTTCAGCTGAGTCGGTTCCCCAGAGACAGAGAGTCATGAACAGCAGAGCCGGGGCTTGAACTTAAGACCCATGGCTCTGAGTCCACTGCTCATTCTACTTATACCCTGTGATACACACAAAGTGTTGGCCAACCCCTGTGACATCCTGAGGGCTCAGCATGCTTCTTCCTGTTCGTAGAGTCAGGAAGTGATGCTACGGGGACCATGGGATGAAGGCCAAGCTGTGCTTGGTACTGTAGCAGCCCCCTCCAGCTCATAATCTTAGACCTTCTCCTACTCCAGCTGAGGCTGCCCTACACCCTACCTTCTTGGTGAACCCAGGGTCTCTGAGAACCCCCCCAGAGTCACAGATATCCCCAGAAAGAGCAACAGTGTGAACTTACTCTCCCACCTGAGGGCTCAAGGGCCTAGGTGCCACGTCTGGGTTGAAGATGCGCCTTGTCCTTCGCGAGCATCCTGAGCTGGTATCTGGGGAAAGGCTGAAGTTCATTCTCTACAGCAGGTGGGAGAAGTCCTCAGTCCCCTGGGTCCAGGAAGCACTGTGAAGAAAGCCTCTGGCCTTGAGAAGCTGATTCTGTCTCCTTCATGTGAGCAGCTGGGCTACCTTCTGGGAGCCCTGGATCATGGACAGAAAGTGAGAATAAGGAGATCGGGTCCTGCCAACACCGAATCTACTCTACCCTAAGCAAGCTCATGGGGTGGGTGGCTAGAGCAGGCTAGTGGCTGCTGTGGGCATAAGGTGAGACTGGCCCAGCAGAGACACTGTGGTCATCCTCCCCTTTTGGAGCTACTTCACTCCCTCCTCTGGTCACACTGCCCCCTCCTTTGGTCACCTTTCCTGTGGGTACCTGCCCTCCCAATCAGTCTCACTGTCTCCTGAGTTCTTCTGCCTTCCAGCTGTTTCTCTGAGCAGCCTGTAGCCCTCTGCCCACCACCCCCCACCAGAGCAATTACTATTACATTCCAGATCACTCTGGTTCTCTCCATGCTGGAGTGGATGGCTGCTCACCAGGCACCTGATCTGTGTCTACACCTGCATAATGGAGTGGTTTTTATCCGAGAATGACCTGCTGTGGATGGCACAGTTGGCTCTGGGTTCCTCTAGCATCCCCTCCTCATCAGAACCTACATTGTACCCATGACAGATGGTGATGATGAGGTTGCTTTGGCCAAAGAGAAACAAGGAGAGGTGGCCTCTTCCTCCTTTGAGCAGAGCAGAGAGAGACAGTGTTGTCGCCCATTGCTCTCCTCCCGTTCCCTCAAGCCCCGCTGGCTCTGGGTGTGGCCTGCATCTTCACCCTGAGCCTCTGATACTGCAGACTTGTGCAGAGCTGAGACTGTTATAGGAAACTTTGGGTGTGGCAAGCATTATTCCTGCAGGTCATAAGCCGCTGAAGTATGGGGCATTTGTTCCATCAGCATGCCTTGGAAGGATGGTGTGAGTACAAGGTGCCTTCTACTTCTGTTGAAGGGAGGAGAAGTGTACTATGCTCCCATGAAAGCAACTAGAAATAACAAGTCCCAAGGTGCAGAGGCAGGGAGTGTCAGGGGAAGGGTCGTGATGCAGTGGCCAGGGAAGGTTGCTGGGATATCAGACTGGGTGGCTCAGACCCTACCAACTTCACCACCCTCTCGCAGGAGTTAGTTAACCAGCACATCTGGAGACTTGCAGAAACTAACCCCTGGAAGTGACCTTCTTAGCTGTTTCGACAAGACAAGACAAGCCCATGTCTGGGGCTGTTCCATATGGATGGGATTGCTCGGCTGCCTATTTGAGAAGGTGGAAGCTAGGGGTTCTATTTGGATGTGAAGTAGGAGCAATGCCCACTATCTGGTAGGAGGCTGGTCAGAGGCTGAGGCTGGGCACAATGATCAGAGATGGGTGCAAGAGGTGGGGGCAGGGCAGAGCCACTTAGAAAAGATTTGTGTCCCCTGCCTCCAGCTCTTTCCCAGAAGTCCTGGCAATCGCGCAGGTGGAGGGAGCCAAGCTGTGCTCAGTGCACAGTAGAAGAGCTCATCTGTGCTCTTCATCTGGAGGAGAGGGGGGACCTCTAATGCAGGGACCATCAGGGCTGGGTCAGCAGCAGAATCCTGCATTCTGTTTAGCATTGAAAATAGTGACTCCAAGAAGAGACACTTCCCTTGAAGACATAGGGTAACCCCATGGGAGACATGAAGCCCAGCCACAGAGGTATGAATGGAAGGAAGTCAGATGAACTCCTTGCTAATTTCATGGCTGACTTGACCCTGCGACTGTGCACTCCGAGGCCCTTCTCCGCCCAGCCAACCCTGTCTTTACTCTCGCCAGGACGTTCAAGGATTCACAGGCCCCTCCTTTATGGGAACATGTTTATCTTGGTTGTCATGGGAGACACGCCATAGAGGAGGAGAGAACAAGGATGAAGCAGCAGCCACTGGGGCCAGGCTGAGCCCTGTGCACATTTTGTATATGTCCTGCGAATTCTCTCAAGAGCTGATGAGGCGGCAGCTATCTGGAATGTGAGGTTCATGGGCACAGCCCGGCATCTAGAACAAGGCCTAGCACACAGTAGGTAGTCGGGAAATAACTTTTAAAGGACGATCTGTATCACTTACATTGTATTTATTTTCTTAGAGACAGAGGTCTCTGGCTGATGAGAAAAGGCATTTGCCATCAAGCCCAATGACCTGAGTTCAATCCCCAGGGCCCACTGAGGTCTGTGAGATTAGGAGCTGAGTCCAAGTTCATACAGTTCATAGGCGACCTAATGGGAGTGGGAACATCTCTCAGACACACATGTTCTGAACCCAGTAGAATACACTAAGTCACTAAGTCACTAAAGGGCTAGAGAGATGGCTCAGCCAGCAAGAGCATTTGTTGCTCTTGCAGAGGACTGAGGTTCAACTCCCATTACCCACATGGTATCTCACAACCATCTGGAACTCTGACCTCCATGGACACCAAGCATGCATGCAGTATATGTAATACAAACATGTAGGCAAACCATTCACATAAAATCAAATGAATAAACCAAATAATAGCAAGGCAGGAGGTATAGGCGGGACTTCCGGACAGGGAGAGCTTTCGGATGAAGGCAGAATCGCCAGATGCGGAGGAAGCAGCAAGGACAGTAGGGAAACATTAGGTAAACGAGCAACGTGGCAGAACATAGATTAGTATAAATAGGTTAATTTCAGTTATAAGAGCTAGTGGGACAAGCCTAAACTAAGGCTGAGCTTTCATAATTAATAAAAAGTCTCTGTGTCATGATTTGCAGGCTGGCAACCAACAAGAAACGACTACTATTACACACACACACACACGTGCACTCATATACATATAAAATATACACACACAAATAATAATGTTATTACTGTTATATTGAACCAGGCATGGTAGGTCACACCTGTAATCCCAGATGTTCTAGAGCAGCTTGGTTATAAAGGAAGTTCTAGGCCACCCTTAGCAACAATGTGAGGCCTTGTCTCCATAAATAAATGGTCTATTTTTGCCTGCCCACTTTCAGTCCTTGCTTGAAAATGCATCTACTCTGTTGCAGACATGGTTGCTGCCATCCTATCCTTTAGACTTCTCCTGTGGACTGAAGGACAGTGACTCTTGAGAAATCTTCCCAGCCCTTAGCATCAGGTTGAATTGTTGAGAATTCAGCCTTATGAATCACCAGTTACTGGTTCCCATCCTCTCCAGTATGCAGACTGTAGATGGAAATTTCTGTCCTGCCTGGCCCCAAGCTATTCAGTTCCAAAGAAACACACAGAGGCTTATATTAATTATAAACTGTTTCATCTATTACCTCAGGCATATTATTAACTAGCTTTTACAACTTAAATTAACCCATAATTTTTTTCTATGTTTAGTCATGTGGCTTGATACTTTTTTTCAGTGCAGCTTGTTTATCTTGCTTCCTCTGCATCTGGGTGGCAACTGCAGACTGAGTCTTTGCTCGTCCCAGAATTCTCTTAGTCTGGTTGTCCCACCTATACTTCCTGCCTGACTACTGGCCAATCAGCATTTTATTAAACCAATACAAGTGACAAATCTTTATAGGGTAGAAGAGCATCATGCCACAGCAGCAGCCAGTCATTGTTGGACTATTCCACCGGAATTGTGTAAACCAATATAGGACATCCCCTTTCTAATAAACACATTAATTGATTGATCAAATAATTGTTATACTGAAGGGATGGGGATGTGGGTCAGTGGTAGAGCACTTGAGTGAAATGCAAAAGGCCCTAATTTTGAGCCTGAATGCCACAAAAGATTTGTTTTGCTAGCTTCATGTCAGTGGTGATAGTTGGGGTACACCAGGCTAAGTGAAATCCTATGATGAAGTGCTTTTCTTTGCTTTCTAAATGTGGCCACTAGAGCTGGCTCCTGTGGATCCAGGCAGCCTTGGGGCAGCCTGAGGCCAGGCTGGGCAGGGCTCGACTAAGGATGCTGCATCTGTTGTGAAGGCTGATAAAGGGGTCTCATCTCCAGCTCTGAAAACGAAGCGCCTCCTAAAGGCCCAACAAGGGGCAGTGGAACCCAGGACAGGCCCAGCCTGCCACCACACAGCCTTTCACAGAGCCACACCTGCCTCTGCTGTGTCATCTCACCAGTGCCAGACATCCCGAGGGTGAGGAGATGTCTGTACCTCCCTTCTCCACACTATCCACCCATTCTGGGGGTAAAGTTAAAGACGTTTGGCTAATTTATAGAGTTGAGCCACCAACACCACAGCTGAGCTTTAGAATCTGTCCATCACCTCATATTCCTTCCCTCACTTCCACCCTGTCTTGAGGAACACATCCATTCATTTTCTGGCTCTTCAGATTTTCTCTGCTGAGCGTTTGATACACAGACAACACCTCAGGCTTAGTTTGATGGACTGTCCATGCTGTAGGGAATATTGGTAGCATTACCTGTTCTTTCCCTTTCTCCCCTACAGTGTGTGTGGGAGGGACTGGGGGTATTGAACTCATGGTCCCACACATACTAAACAGGCAATAAGCCATCTTGCCATTTTATTGTTGTTGTTGGAGATGCTTTCTTCTTCTTCTCATAAATAGCAATTTTATCCTATTCCTAAATTCCCAGGAAGGTGTTTTAATCTCATCCGCACTTGATGGAGGAGTGTCTATGTGTTACTTTCATTGGTTAATTAATAAAGAAACTGCTTGGCCCAATAGGACAGAAAATTAGGTAGGTGGAGTAAACAGAACAGAATGCTGGGTAGAAGGCAGTGAGCAGATGCTTCAGGCAGTCGCCATAGTGAGTCGCCATGCTTCTCCTCTCTGAGATGGATGCAGGTTAAGATCTCTCCTGGTAAGCGATCCACCTCGTGGTATTACACGGATTACTAAATATGGGTTAATCAAGATGTGAGTAAGAGGCTGAAATTAATGGGCCAGGCAGTATTTAAAAGAATACAGTTTCCGTGTAATTATTTTGGGTAAAGCTAGCCGGGTGGCGGGACACAGCCCACAGCTCCATCTACATGCACTCTTGTAGCCTCTTTGGGGCCTGCTTCCCTTTCAGTATTCCAGCTTTCTCCCAGGTGATCTCAGCATCTTCCTGTTTACTTCTGATTTTGGGAAGGGAGGGAGGGAGAGGGCGAGGGAGGGAAGAGAAAGACCCCTCTAGGTCTTGGAGCGTCACAGGACAGAGCCCACAAGGAAACTGCCCTCCTCCTCCACTTACCTTTCTATTAAGTCTTCACTTAAAATCAAAACAAACAATTTTTTTTTTTAGATTTGTTTATTTTATCTTACGGAATGAGTGCTCTGCCTACATGCACGTAAGTGTACCACAAGAATGCCTGGTGCCTGTGGCGGTCAGAAGAGGGCATCAGCTGTCCCTGGGAGTGGAGCTGCAGACAGCTGTTGAGCCATCATGTGGGTGCTAGAACCCAGGTCCTCTGCAAGAGCAACAAGTTCTCTTAACCCTGAGCCATCTCCCTAACCCTAAAACCGTCATTTCATGAGTCAGAAAGCATGGCATTCCCGGGTCCAACTTCATCTTTCCCTTTTTATTCTTACTGAAGTCTTGAGTGTTTACACATTCCGCCCTCACAGTTTAACCTTAAGCACGCAAGTAACGGTGCTTGGTTAAAAACTGGCATGTTGGGAACCTGGCTTCTCTTATACCTGGGCCCACTGACCATGGGGGCTGCTTTGTCTGCTGCCCAGTACAGATGTCTGACATACTAAAGGCACTCTCACATCTTACGTAGCCCTTAGGCCCTAGCAGAGACAAGCTGGTGGAGCGTGTGGCATTTGAGCATCTGCGTTTGCCAGAACGGGAATCTTGGCAGGTGTCAGATCTGAACTAAGCAATGGGCTATCTTTATTATCTTCTACTCAGCCTGGAAATCTGTTCCCAATGATGGTTTGCCTCTTCTAAACCAGAGACTGGAACAGCCACTGAGATAGTGCATTGGTCCTTGAATTTTCCATTAACAAAACAAATCTTTAAAAGAACTCCAGAAACAGAAAATCCGTTTTCCTTGGCTGTTGTGAACTTTTGGGCTTTGTTAGTGAGGGGCATGAATTTGATCTCTTTCTCCTGTGGACTGGCCATGTAGACACACAATTATTAATCTTTCCATTGTGAGCACATCAACTCATGTCCCCACATGAGCTGTCATGAATGTACACCTGTCTCATCCTTGTACACACAAGAGGGGAGGGGGTCACAAGCATACATTTCCACTTGCCTAAAGGTTATTTTCCCTCTTATTTTCAGCCCCAGTTAAATGCTTTTGGTTACAAGAGTCGCTGTGGTCATGGTGTCTCTTCACAGCAACACAACATCGGCTGAGGCAGTAAATCTGGATGAATTTTAGTCATTGGTGACTGATGCAACCTCTTTCCCTCCCTAAGATGGGGTAGGGAAACTGAAAGTTCCTGTCTTCAGATAAGATGGTTGGTCCTCTGGTGATAAGTCCCGTCTTCTCCAAAGAGTCACCTCAGCACACACAGGTATGGTCAAAGGAGCTTGTTATGGAACCAGGGATAGCTCTGTGGGTAAAAAGTGCTTGCTACGCAAGCCTGATGACCTGAGTGTTATCTCTGGAACCCGTGGTAAAAGCCAGATGCAGATCAGATGGTGACACAAGCCTTTGATCGTGGCACTCAGAAAGTAGAGACAGATGATCTCTGAATTCAAGGCCAGTCTAGATTATATACTGAATTTCAGTCTAGCCAGGACTACA
Source organism: Arvicola amphibius (assembly GCF_903992535.2). Taxonomy (NCBI): domain Eukaryota; kingdom Metazoa; phylum Chordata; class Mammalia; order Rodentia; family Cricetidae; genus Arvicola; species Arvicola amphibius. The sequence goes on from NC_052048.2 coordinate 30,143,246, forward strand.
TAGTGAGGTCCTTTAAAAAAAAAATCCAGATGCAATAACTCCAGCATTGTTATGGTTAGGTAGGAGGTAGGCAGGAGAATCTATCAGAAGCCCATGGTCCAGCCAGTTCGGGGTACACTGAACAACACTGGGAAAGGCGGACAATGAAGACCATCTCTCAAAAACTGCCTTCTGACCTCTACATGTATGCCACAGCATGCATGCACATATGAATGTATGCACATGTACACACATACAAAAATGACACAAAAAATTAAGCACTTATTATGAAAACTGAAGAACACTCTTACTTGGGATTGGGGGCTCTGTGCCAGAAATTGGGGTCAAAGCTCCTGTCACCCAGGAGCCATTTCTTAATATCTGAAGAGACTGGTTCCAAGACTCCCCAGAGCTACCAAAATGCGTATGTACTTGGGGCTCATAAAATGCCATATATCCTCCAGAATCTTAAGAGTCTTCTGGTGTTGGGCGGTGTGGCGCACACTTTTAATCCCAGCACTCAGGAGGCAGAGGTAGGTGGATCTCTGTGAGTTTGAGGCCAGCCTGAGCCAGCCTGGTCTACAAAGTGAGTTCCAGGAAAGGAAAGGCTACACAGAGAAACTCTGTCTTAAAAAGCCATTTTTAAAAAAAAGTCTTCTGGTGATTTGTAATACCCTAACAATAAAAATGCTATTTAGATGATACTCTCTGTTATTTGTGAAATAGACCAAAAATGTCTGTCATGTTTGGTGCAGAGGAAATTTCTTCAGAAATGCTCTTCCATATGTGGTTGGTTGGACCCACGACTGGAGGACTGGCTCTACACTTCCTAGACAGAACTCCCTCACAAGTTAAGCTAGAAGTGGGCATCCCTCAATCTAAAGACGCCTATCTGACACTAACCCAGGAACCTAACGCTTCACGGGGACCCTCTTGTACTGCAAGGACTGACATGGGAGAGGCCCTGGCAGTAGAAGAGCCACACAGAAATGTCCAAAGAAGCCATCTGCAGTAGTTCACATCTACATTGCTACTTCTTGGAAGCTAAAGCAAGAGGTTCACTTGAGCCCAGGAGTTCAAGACCAGCTGAATAACAAGATCCCATTTTCTTTCAAAAGAAAAACCGAAGTTCGATGGTAAAGCACTTTCATACCTAAGGCTCTAGATTCAATCTCCAGTATTACACAAGGAGGGAGGAAGAAAGGGGGGGAGGAAGGAAAAAAGAAGGGAAGAAGGATGGGAGGTAGGGACATGGAAGGGAAGGAAGGAGGAAGAATGGAAGGGAGGGAGGAAAAAAGGTAGAAAGGGCCAACCACAGTGAATGGGAACTGCCATTCCTCCTGTTGTGTCTCTAGCCCCACCCCCGGAAGCCAAGGCCAGAACACGAGGTCCTCCTCATCTGTTGTTTTCCATCATTTCCAGGCTCCCACATCCCATCCCCAGGAGTCTTTTTAAGTCCAGATCCAATGATTCAGAAACAAGGATGGAGCAGTAAATGTGGGCCAGGTCCTGGGCAAGATGGTTGGGGTTCTTTGGACTGAGGAGTCCCCCAAGATCAAGGATGGAATATACATAGAGACCAAGGCCACAGTGCCCAATGAAATGATGGGTTGGAGATTTAAAAAAAGTTTAGGTTAGTTAGAAATTCAAGACACTTACAGACCTCACAGAAAACAGAGCTAGAGGGCTGGAGAAATGGCTCAGTGGTTAAGAGCATTGCCTGCTCTTCCAAAGGTCCTGAGTTCAATTCCCGGCAACCACATGGTGGCTCACAACCATCTGTAAAGAGGTCTGGTGCCCTCTTCTGGCCTGCAGACATACACACAGACAGAATATTGTATACATAATAAATAAATAAATATTTAAAAAAAAAGAAAAGAAAAGAAAACAGAGCTAGAGGAGTCTATTGAAAAGAAGAAGGGACTCCATCGAAGGAAGGGCCATCCAACGCAGGGTGTTCCTACACTGGTAGATAGCTTTGGCCCTCTTGCTGGGAATCTTTCCAGAGGGCTCAGACACTGGGTTGTAGTGAGGAAAGAGGCTTGTGCTATACATTACATATCACAGATTTATACATTACAAGGATCGAGGAGCTAAATGCTTTCCCAAGTCTTGGTCATGGAAACTGACTCCTTTCCTCATGTCCAACCCCAGGGAAACTGTCTCCCATCTCTGAGCTCAGACAGGCAGAACTCCATCCCAACCATTTTCCCTTATTCTTGTCTCTCCAGACCTCTGGTCTGTAGCAGACACAGCTCCATGGGCCCTGCTTATTATGATTCCCCATGGCAACACCTACAATAGTGCTCTGACTCATTTATCCTCTTCTTTTCTTCTTGGGCAGGCGGTATACACAAACATCCTTCACTGTTCCTTTCCCCTGACTCATCTGTGAGGGGGAAACTCCCAGAACAAAGTTTTCATGGACAACTGTGTTGGAGGCATGAGCTGGGGGCATGTGGTTGACTTGTGTAGGTCTTGTTGGGCAAGAGGCATAGATCAGTTGGTAGAATGTTTGCCAGCATGCACAAGCCTTGGGCTTGGTCTGTAGTACCACACAAACCAGGCACAGTAACACACACTTGTGATCCCAATCCTCATTCTCTGCAAGTAGAGACAGAAGGATCAGAAGTTCAAGGTCATTTTTGGCTATGTGGAACTTAAGGTCAGCCTGAGCTACCTGACACTCTATCTCAAAATAAAGGAATATAGATTTTGCTGTGATTCAAGATTTTTGTTTGTTTGTTTTGCTTTTTGAGACAGGGTTTCTCTATGGCTTTGGAGCCTGTCCTGGAACTCACTCTGTAGATCAGACTGGCCTTGAACTCACAGAGATCCGCCTCTGCCTCCTGAGTGCTGGGATTAAAGGCGTGCACCACCACTGTCCAGGGATTCAAGTTTTATATGTAGTCATTTGTTTTTCAATTTAAAATGTTAAGATATTGGGCCATGGAAGACACCCAAGCTCCACCCTGGCCTCACAGCCCAGGGCAGGGCCAGCATCACTGCAAAGAACAAACATGTGACGGAGAGGTAGGGAAGACAGAAAGACACGTGCGCCATGGAGAGAGGCAGAACTGGAGACATGATGGCTGTCATAGGTGAGAGAGAAGGCTGAGGTCCACATGTTGTCATTGCCCATGGGATGACATAAACAGCCTGGAGCTGATGCAGACACAGATGCAGACTCAGCCCCTGAACCTGCCACCCCACTGCAGGATCCTCTTGACTCTGGGCAATGACGGGAGCCTGAGATGAGGAAAGGTTCTCTTCTGGACCTCCACAGAGTACCACTGCGGTCTGCCATGCCACCAGAGGCCATGTCGGTGTTGGTGGTTCGGGCTGTCTGTTGTCCCAGGCTGTGATGGAGCCGTGTGGATGTATGCAGGCTGTGCCACTGCCGACGCCTGGGTGATGTGCTCAGGCTTTGCTGCCTCAGGGAGCCTTGCTGTTGTAACATTTGTAACCCCTGAGGCTATGTCAGAATTCATGAATGGGTCAAGGGTCCCGATACAGCCAATGGCCGTGTTGATGTCTGCAGCCTGTGTTACCACCGAAGTCCATGTGGATGACAATTGTCAGGACTAGGGCTTGAAGCCATGCTAATGTCAGAGGGCCTGAGGGCCTGCACCTCAAGTAAAACCTGGTTCTGTCCACGGTGGCACCTGTCATGGATGCATGAGAGTTGGTACACCCCTTATAGGAGAGCTAGTCCCATCCCATTCTAGCCACAGCATGGCACTCCTCAGCTGATGGCTTCTGATGTGGATGAAGCACTCATCCTCCCTTGGGGTCTGGCCACTATTAATTTGACCATGCTCCACTGAATAATATATGAACAATACAAACAGACTTGATTTTTTTTCCCTTTTGTTGGGGAGTGTGGGGGGCAGGCATGGGAAGACTGTGAGATTCCCAAATAATAAAAAAATAATTTAAAATAAAAAAATTATACTATATATAGGAAAGATTATAAAAGAAGGCATAGAAGAGACTGGGGTATAGCTCAGGACTCATTAGTGTGTGCAAATAACTGGGTATCATCCCCAAAATTACAAAAGAAAACGTGTGTGTGTGCGTGTGTGTGTGTGTGTGTGTGTGTGTGTGTGTATGAAAGAGAGAGTGACTAGGGACCCAGGGCCTGGTGCGGGTGAGTTGTCTGTATTCTGTCAATCATATATTTTAATAAAATGCTGATTGGCCAGGCAGGAAGTAGAGGCGGGTCAACCAGACAGAAAGTAGAGGCAGGGCAATGAGAACAGGAGAATGCTGGAAAGGAGGAAGCCCATTCCTCCCATTCCTACCCAGACCATGGAGAAGCAAGATGTAAACTACCCTGCTGTGAAAGGTACCAAGCCATGTGGCTAACGTAGATAAGAACAATGGGTTAATATAAGCTACAAGAGCTAATAAGAAGACTGAGCTAATGGGCCAATCAGTTTATAACCTAATGCAGACTCTCTGTGTGATTTCTTTGGGTATTGTCAGTTGTGGGGAACTGGGAAGGGCAGAAACCCCAATGAGCCAGCCCTCATTGTTACAAGGGCCCTTGCACAAGGTGAACAAGGCTAGCACTGACTTAAATTCCCAGCATTTTTTAGACAAGGTCTGTGTAGTCCTGGCTGTCCTGGAACTCACTCTATAGGCCAGAAATCCTCCTGCCTCTGCTTCCAAGTGCTGGGATTAAAGGCATGCACCACCATATCTAGCTGCTCCTAGCACTTTTCTACTTTTCATTCGGAGATAATTCTGCTAAATTGCCCAGGCAGGCCTTGAACTCACTTAGGAGCCTACAGGCCTTGAAGTTTCAATCCTCCTGCCTCAGCCTCCTGCATAACTGGGGTTACAGGTATATATCATCAGGCCTGGCTAATAACTTATTAAGGAAGAAATGACACAAAAAAACTTTAATAAGTAAATGTTCAATCAATACATGAGGCAGGACACACCCTTACTTCTGATTTAGGTAACTTGCATACCTAAATCCACGCTCCGATGGAGCAAGCCCACCTACCACCTTGAAGATGAGCAGAGATTGACCAGCTCCTAAACTCTGTGCTCATCCTTGCTTATAATCACGTCTTTTCTCACCTTTGCTGTGCCCCGGCATCTGTGTGGTATCCTTGAAGACATTGATTGACATACACTCTGTGCCAACACTTTCATGTCTTCTTTATGACCAGACACTAAAGATGAGGGAGGGGGAACCATACTCTAAGCCAGTGGGTCAACTAGAACTAACTGATTGGAAGTCAGATGTACTTCTCAACCTGTGGATCGCAACTCCTTTGGGGGGGTCAAACGACCTTTTCACAGGGATCATCTAAGACCATTTGAAAACACAGATATTTGCATTACAATTCATAACAGTAGTAATAGTACTGTTATAAAGTAATAACAAAAATAATTTTATGGTTGGGGTCACCATAGTATGAGAAACTGTATTAAAGGGTCACAGCATTAGGAAGGCTGAGAACCACTACGCTAAGCCATTTTGATGCTCCTGGACAGTCAGAGGCCCCCAGAGATTTTCCTTCTCTTTACCACCGTGGTATGGCATTCCCATACAAATGAAGCCCTAGAAATAATAGTCACATGGTACTGTTTGCACTTAATTAGGTCCACAGTTTTGATCTACTTAATATGAGAGAGCTGCCCTGCTGACCTGTTTATCCAGCCTGCAGGCTAGAAGAATGCTCCAAAACGTGGAAATGAGGTCCAAAGGTTAACTCTGTATATGCAAAATGTACAGACTATTAATAGAACAGGGTATTAATAAAAATGTCCTAGAATCCTTACAGTCTTCGGGGCAATTGCAGGGCCCCAGGTTGTGTCAGTGTCCTCGCAGCTTTGCTCCCTGAGGACGTCATTATGAAACAGTTCTGTATCAAACCCCAGAAGGGACGATGGCTTGTCTCTTCTTCAGTGGCTGGTTCCTACAGGCTTTTAACCAGGCTACTCGGTCATGCCACATTTGCCAAAAGACCCTTTCATCGTTTTCTTCCTGGTACTGTAGATGGAACCCAGACTTCAAGCATGCCAGATGCTCTACCACCGAATTATGCCTCTGGCTGAAGTCCCACTCTAAGCTACAAGCCAAAAATTATATCTCTAACAAATGGTCATCCCAGGGCCAGAGTGGGAAAGACTGGTCTGGGTACTCAGCAAATGATGCTATAGGAAACAGATGGTAGGCTGTGCATGGTTGTAGAATGGAAGCGGCAGGGCTGCGTCCCGCCACCCGGCCGCCGGCTAGCTTTACACCCGAAATAATTACACAGAAACTGTATTCTTTTAAATACTTCCCGGCCCCTGGCCCATTATCTGTAGCTTCTTATTGGTTGATTCTCATATCTTCCTTTAACCCATATTTAGTAATCCGTGTAGCACCACGAGGTGTGGCTTACCAGGAGAGATCTTAACCTGCGTCCATCTCAGAGAGGAGAATCATGGCGACTGCCTGAAGCGTCTCCCCACTGCCTGCTACCCCTCTTCCCACAATTCTGTTCTGTCTACTCCGCCTACCTAATTTTCTGTTTCTTAAAGGGCCAAGGCAGTTTTCTTTATTAATTAACCAATGAAAGTAACATAGACAGATAACTCTCCTCCATCACATGGTTGCAAGTGCCTGCAATGCAAACTACCTGGGAGGCTGGGGGAGAAGGACCATTCTGATCCCAGAAAAGTTGGAGGCCAGCGTGGGCATATAAATCAAGACCCCTGAAGCAAGCAAGAAGCAAACAACTGATGATAGCATGGGTAAATAGATGATAGATAGATAGATAGATAGATAGATAGATAGATAGATAGATAGATAAGGATAGATGATAGATAAGGATAGATGATAGATGGATAGATAATGGTTAGATGATAGATAGATAGATAGATAGATAGATAGATAGATAGACAGACAGACAATGGATAAATAATAGACAGATACAGATAGACGATGGGTAGATGATAGATAGATAGATAGATAGATAGATAGATAGATAGATAGATAGATAGATAGACAGACATATAGATGTGTGTGTGTTACCTGCATATATATATGTGTACCATATGTGTACCTGGTACTTTCAGAGGTCAGAAAAGGACATCAGATCCCCTGAAACTGGAGTTATGGATAGTTGTGAGCCACCATGGGGCTGTTGGAAACTTAAACTCAAGTCCTCTGCAAGAATAAGTGCTCTTAACCACTGAGACATCTGTCTAGTCCTGGGCACAGGATTCTTCAAACCAGATAAAATGACCTTCAAGACTGAGCCAGAGAGACCAGTAGGGCTCCTAGGACAGTGACCACACAACAGAGGCCAGTACAATGCCATGCCACTACTGCAGAGGCACGGACGCCAAGGCTGGGAATCCATGCAGGTGAGCATGTAGTTACATTGTGCACTGGTAGCATATTGCTCTCAGTGCAGCTGAAGTGAACATCACAGGTCTTCCGGCAGTGTGCCCTCACACCAACTTACAAACTCCACCAGCTCCAGCTCTGGCGGAGCAGATTGGTTACAGCCAAGCATATGTGCCTGCTGCCTGAGTTCCTTCCCCCACATGTGCTATGTCTGGGGCAATGGACAGCAGACCAGATCCTCAGGGACATCTCTTTCTCCAGTCTGATCCTCCCCATCCACCACAGGGAAAAATATACATTTTTCTTAGAGTACCTGCTGAAGGGATGGCTCAGCGCTTAAGAGACCTTGCTACTTCCTGATATGCAAGTGCAGCTTGCAGCACCTATATCAGGTGGCTCACAATGACCTGTAACTCCAGTCCCAGGATATCTGATGCCCTCTTCTGGCCTTTGGGGGCACCTGCACTTAGGTGTACAAACCCACATACAAACACAAACATACAAATAATTAAAAATAAAACTAATTTGTAAAAGCAACCCCTGCTCTTTTGCCCAGAGCAAAAAAGAAGACAGGAGAAATTTGAAAGCTAGGCTAAAAATCAGTGAGATGGTTCTTAAAGCCATATGGATCCAGGATGTAGCTATAATGTATGGAGCCTACGCTAGCCACAAACCGACTGATTTCTATGCTGTCCCATTTTGCCTATCTACAGAACAAAGGCTAGAGACTTTCCTTCTGATTTGTGAACTTTTATTTTTATATTTTTTATTTGGGGGAGGGGGGGAGATGAGAAAGACAGAACCTTGCTATGTAATCCTGAATAGTCTGCCCTCACAGACCATTAGTTTAGACTTGACTTGAACTCACAGAAATCTTCCTGCCTCAACTCTCTGAGTCCTGAGATCATATGTCGTCATGCACATCTTGCTGCAAATTTTTAACAAAAAGCTCAGGGCATGCACAACACTGTGATTGACCCCATGGTATAGCCCCTCCTGGGCACTTATTATTGGTGACCTTGAAGACGACTGCCCTTTGGAACTCTAGTGACCACTGTCCATCTCAGGCAGTTCCTGGAGGTCAACTGAGATAATGTTGAAAGCCACACATTGGGCAGCATCTGTCAAAGGCCCCACGTTGGACGCCGTCTATTGAAAGTACCCTGGAACGTACAAACCCACCATGGCTGGATCACAGCAAAAGTCATCCTAAAAGGTGGCTTATGACCAATAATGGTAATGACCTCATCAAGGGCCACTTTTTGATGATGGGGAAATAGACTCAATATGCTCCTGAAGCCAAAGCAAGCTACCTGCCATGCTCCAAGTCAAGAGGGTAGGAAACACACACCCTTTACCATGATACCGCCACAGCTATGAGAGAGCAAAACAATGGCGGCAGTCTTCCTGCCCTCACCACAAGGTGAACCTGGATCCCTTGCATAGCGCTGGGAAGAATCTCTTCCCGTGAAGTGTCCGTGTCGGGATGGCCAGAGAGGATAAAGGTTCTGAAACAAGAATGAGCTTGTCACATTAGAATAAGGACCACTGCAGCCAGAGCAGGGAAGGGGGTAAGATGGGGTGGGTATGTGACAGACAGGGAGTGTAGGAGGGATTGTGTAGAGACAAGGGTCTAGGTCACAGTGATGTACTCAGGTTGCTTTAAAATGTGCAGAGTCCACTAAGACCCATAGAGTCAAAGGAGAATCCCTTCTCAGGATCTGTAGTTCAGGTGAGATCCTAAGAACAGAGAAGGGACAGGGAGGTGGTGTGTGTGCATGAGCACATGTGTGTGTGTGTGTGTGTGTGTGTGTGTGAGAGAGAGAGAGAGAGAGAGAGAGAGAGAGAGAGAGAGAGAGAGAGAGAGAGGAAGGAGAAGAGGGGTGGGCACTAGATTGAAGGGGAAAAACAGTGGTTAGACTGGGCCTTCGGGAGAATCTGAACTGGGGATGCTGGCCATGCAGCACTGTCCTTGAGCTGTGCCCCTCACTTACTTTGAACATGTCTAATTTCAGATGGCTACAAGCCACCAAGTCAGGTGACATGAGGTAGCTAGCTACTTGAGCCCTGTGTTCACAATAATGGGCTGAAGGCCAAGGGTTAGAGAGTCTGCATAGATGGAATTTAAATCCTTGGCCTCTATAACTTCATTTCAGGAGGATAAAAAGATTAAAAAAGAGTTTTAAGGGCTGGTCCCAGGCTGCTGTGTTCAAGATGGAGAAGGTGAGGTTCAGGGAGTCCCATGGAGAAAGAATGAAGACCAGAAAATATTGCCTCCAGCCAAGATGGGGAAGGTAGGGATGGCTGAAAAGCTGGAAGATGTGAAGTCAGATGGCTGCCCTGAGTGACTGGGTCAGAAAGGCAGGAAAATAATTAGGACATAGGAAGGGGAAAGATCCCTCACCCAAAGCCTGATGGAAGCCTCTCCCCTAACACAACTACACAGTTAGCAGCACTGGCTGAAAAGGTTGCCAGCAGAGCCAAATTTGCTTTTGTTTATGGATATTTTATGTTAAAATAACAGCAAACCAGGCTCAAGCCCTGAATATATATATAATCTGTGCAGCTCTCTCTGAGCAAGGAGACTTCCTGTGGCAAAGCTCACGGCTGTGACTGGCCAGGTGTTTGCCATGCCACAGGAACAAGACATCTGGAAGACCCTGAGAGCCTTCCGAGGCTCCAGAGAGCCTCTTGGCGACTGAGCAAGGGTGGGACTGAGAGAGGAACCAGACTAAAGCCTTTGGCATGGGGACAGAAAGAGGCAGTAGAGAGCAAAGACAAGCACTTCAAACATCTGCCTGCCCAGAATGTACCCTCTCCTGGCCACTCCTGAGCTCTTATATCCCCAAGGATACAATCTATAAATACAAAATACAGAAAAAGGCAGGGGGTTGGGTTGTGCGATCCCAGTTATTCAGAAGGCCGAGGATTTCCTTCTACAAAGTTCTTTCTGGAGCAGTTAATGACTGAAGCACAGATGAGAGGAAAAAAAGTTATTTTTTTAAACAAAGCAAGATTTTCTACTTTAAAAAAAGAATCTTGCTAAGCATGGTGGCTCATGCCCTTAATCCCAGTATTTGGGAAGCAGAGACAGGTTGATCTCTGTGAATTTAAGGCCAGCCTGGTCTACAGAGCAAGTTCCAGGACAGCCAAAGCTACACAGAGAAACACTGTCTCAAAAAGCCAAAAAGAAAAAAAATTAAATAAATAAATAAATAAATAAATAAATAAATAAGCAAGTAATCGTAAACCCCTCAGGATGACAGACAGCATTGACTGTCATGGCCCAGAGGCTGACCTAGAATCCAGACGACTGGTTCTCAACCTGTGGGTCACAGCCCCTTTGGGGAATGAATGTCCCTTTCACGGCAGTCACATACCAGCTATCCTGCATATGAGATGTTTACATTATGACTCATAACAGTAACAAAATTACAGTTATGAAGCAGCAATGAAACCATTTTATGGTTGGGGTCACCATGACATGAGGAACTGTATTGGAGTCTCAGCATTAGGAAGGTTGAGAAACACTAGTCTTGGTCATGCATCAGGACACACAGAAAGGCCTAGAATGGCTTTGGGGGATGGAAGCAGCCCACCAGGCACTTACTGGGCTCAGAGCCCCGCCCTGCACAGTTCTCAGCATGATGTCACAGGGTTCCAGAGGCTCTCCTGCCTGGAAGCCTAAAACTGTGCCTGCTAGGAGTTTCAATCGTATTATTGTGGGGAACCATTTTCTTCCTTTTAAGATTACCGGTTACTAGCTCTCTGGAGACTCTGAAGAGTGTGTTTTGATCTTTCTCACTCCTTTCCCCCCTCTTCCCAGATCCACACCCCACCTCCCCACTCACCCAACTTTACGTCCTCTGGTTTCTGGGTTTGGTTCTTTAATCCATTAAATCCAGTTTGGGCTGCTCATATACTCCTGGGTGTGTGGCCCACCAGGAATATCACCCTAATTAACTCAACTGTTCACATTGACACTCCCAAACTGACAATGAAGTTTACTTTGAGCCAGAGGGCAGAGTTAGGACTAGCTGACCAGAATTAGCCATAGAGGTCTTAGGGGACCCAGGATACATATCGAGAGACACAGGAAACAGTAGGGAGGGGCTTAGAAAGATTCAAAGGCATATTGGATGGGGGAAGGAGAGAGAGGAGGTCACTGGTCAGTTCTTCACTGCATCTCTGATCAATTAGGTTTTTAACCTAATATCTGACTCCTAAGTTTTATTTAATAATAGAACAATACAAGTAAACGCTTCATCAGAGGGTTAGAAAAGAAAAAAGAGAGGATGGGAAAGCTGGAAGGGAGATAAACTTGGAGAAAGGGGAAGTGGGGATGGATATGATTAAGATGCATTGTGTACACCTATGAAATGTTCTTATAAAAACTTTTATTACATTTGTAGTAGGCATGTGGTATATAGTCAGAGAATAGTTTGCAAGGATCAGTTCTCTCCTTCAGCCATGTGGGGTCCTGGGGATTAAACTCTGGTCCTCAGACTTAGAGACAAGGCCTTAAACCATAGAGCCTTCTTACTGGCTATGAAACTGTCAAAGAATAAATAAAATTATAAAAAGGACTTAATAGGGGCTTAGGGATGTAGCTCAGTTGATTTAAAAGAGAAAAAAAACTTACCTAACATGTAGAAGGTACTGGATTCAATCACACACACACACACACACACACACATACAACACCACACACACACACACACACACACACACACACACACTGTGCTGTGCTTTGCTGTAGGAAGCATTACAGCTTGTATTAGCCCGCCTATTGGGGCGTGGCCTCTCTTACTATTTATGAAGAAGCCCCTTCTCTCATTCCCCTTGTTCCGTGCACTGTCGGCTGTTCCTTTGGGTCACGTGATTCAACCGGTCAAGCGGAGAATTCTGATTTGTGAGTTTACCCCCTTAATAAATGCCTATTTATTTCTTTTTTTCTGAGCTAGTGTGGGATTTCTTTTAAGCGTTCAACCACAATAACTCCCGGTACAGTGGTGGTTTGAATGAATATGGTCCTCATAGAATTTTTGAATGTAACATTCCCAGTTAGTGGACTGTTTAGAAGTCATGAGGAGGTGTGTCCTCATTGAAGGAAATGTGACTGGGATGAGCTTTGAGGTTTCAAAAGCCCACTCCAGCCTCCGTCTTTTCCCCTCTCTCTACTTCCATTTTTCAGATAAAATGTAAGCTCACAGCTAGTGCTCCAGTACCACGCCTGCCTACCACCATGCTCCCTGCCACGACGGTCATGGACTCACCCTCTGAAATTGTAAACAAGCCCCCAATTAAATGCTTCTTTTAGAATCCCCTTGGTCACAGCATCTCTTCACAGCAGTAGAGCAGGAACTAAGACATATATAGGTCTTAAGACATATATAATATATAGATATATATTTCAATTTATGATGGACTCATTGAAATACAACCCAATCATAGGACAAAATCACTGACATACACATATATGCATATATATATATATCGATCATAGAGAAACTTATTGTTTACAAAATATTGAAAAAATAAGGAAAAATATAAACTAGAGCTAAAATTGACTCTAAGTGAAGAAATTATAGAGATATGCAAATATACACATATTAGCCTGTAATTAGCAAAGTTCTACTTTTGTCTATACAGTGGCTAGATAAATATAGTGCTTGTCTTAGTTAGGGTTTCTATGGCTGTGAGGAGATACCATGGCCACGGCAACACTTACTAAAGGAAAGTATTTCATTGGGACTGGCATACGGTTTCAGGTTTAGTCCATTAACATCTTGGCAGGGAAGCATGGCAGCATGAAGGCAGACATGGGGCTGGAGAAAGAGCTGAGAGTTCTACATCTTGACCCACAGGCAACAGGAAGAGAACTGTGTCTATACTGATCATAGCTCGAGCATAGGAGACCTCAAAGCTGACTGCCTCAATGACATACTTCCATCAATAAGGCCACACTTACTCCAACAAAGCCACACCTTCTAATAGTGCCACTCCCTGTGAGCTTCTGGGGACTAATTGCATTCAAACTACCACAGTACTTATATGGACATTGTACAGAAAGATAATATATATACACATATACATACTCATTTTTTAAAGCAATGCTGAGCTGGGCAGTGGTGGTGCACACCTTTAAGCCCAGCACTTGGAAGGCAGAGGTAGGCAGATCTTTGTGAATTCGAGGCCAGCCTAGTCTGTAGTTCCAGGACAGCCAGGGCTACACAGAGAAACCCTGGCTCAAACAAACAAACAAAAAGCAACCTTTAGGGTGAAACCTATGGTGTGGTGTACACTAGGCAAGGTCTCTACTACTGAACTACCTTGGATCCATACATTTATTTGTTTAGACTTATTTATTTATGTTTATGAGTGTTTCATCTGCACATATGTGCGCCCTACTGTGTTGGAAGAGGGCATCAGATCCACTGGGACTGGAGGTATGGATAGCCATAAGCCACCATGTGTGTGCTGGGAACTGAATTCTTGCAGTCTGAAAGAGTAACAAGGGCTCCTAACTGCTGAGTCATCTTTCCAATCCCCCACTTTTCTTAGTACATATGATGTATATCATGATTCAGTTAATATACAACAAGATACCTTGTGTTAAGGCTAGTGGTTAAGGCACCTGGGCAGTGAAAACATGCCTTTCCCACTAAAACCTAAGTTGGATCAAGCGAGTGGTTTGTCCAGTCCTTTGGGAAAACTGAGCAAAGGACACCAACAGCCAATGGGGAAAATGGATGGAAAATGCAAGGATACCATAGCAACAATGTGGAAGGTACACAGAGCTCTCTGTGTACCAGATGCTGGCGGGAGCCTGTACAGGAATTTCTCCTAAGATTATCTTTTTTTAAATATTTATTTATTTATTATGTATATAACATTTTGCAGGCCAGAAGAGGGCACCAGACCCCATTATAGATGGTTGTGAGCCACCATGTGGTTGCTGGGAATTGAACTCAGGACCTTTGGAAGAGCAGGCAATGCTCTTAACCTCTGAGCCATCTCTCCAGCCTCCTCCTAAGATTATCTTAACAGAGTAAAGGAAACCGAGGCCTAAGAGCCTTCCTAACTGGTGTACCATTAACTTTATAAGCCTTTCCAACAGCATGAGAAGTGGAAGTCTAAGGCTTGAGTAATAAAATGTAGAAGGAAGCGGCGGGGCTGTGTCCCGCCACCCGGCTAGCTTTACCCAAAATAATTACACGGAAACTGTATTCTTTTAAAACACTGCCTGGCCCATAGTTTCAGCCTCTTATTGGCTAATTCTCAAATCTTCCTTTAACCCATATTTAGTAATCTGTGTAGCACCACGAGGTGTGGCTTACCAGGAGAGATCTTAACCTGCGTCCATCTCGGAGAGGAGAAGCATGGAGACTCCTTATGGCCACTGCCTGAAGCGTCTCCCCTCTCCTGCTACCCAGCATTCTGTTCTGTCTACTCCACCTACCTAATTTTCTGTTCTCTTAAAGGGCCAAGGCAGTTTTCTTTATTAATTAACCAATGAAAGTAACATAGACAGATAACTCTCCTCCATCAATAAAACATACCTGTAACCCCAGCACTCAGGAGGCTGAGGCAGGAGGATTGCCATGACTGACTTTGAGGCCAACCTGAGTTATATAATGGGATCCAGGCCCTCCGGAGTAACATGAAGAGACCCTGTCTCAAAACAAAACAACAGGCTAGTCCTGACTTTAGACAAAATTTCAACTAAAGAAGTTCAATTCTCAGGTAAGGGGCAAGGAAATGAGAAGGTGGTATCTCCTTCAGGCTTGCACAGATTTGTATAATACTGACTTCACTCCCCCTGACCCAGGAATGATTGTTTCAGCTGTGAGCGTCCCAGCAGAAGCTAGGAAGGATGCTGAGTCTGTCCTTAACTGCCCCCTTCTGGTCACCAGAGGTGGAACCGCTTTCCTCAGAGACCTGGCCCCGCCCCGCAAAGGGCAGGCCGGCATTCATCTCCAGCGTGGTACATGAGCTGTGTGCGGGCAGAGATAGAGTGTTGCTAGAACTAGCTTAGAGGAACAGGGCATCTGGAGTCAAAAAAAACTAACAAATACAGGCAAGCATCATAAAACCTGGAGACTACAAAAAAGTATAAGGAAAAGGAAAGTCACTCAGAGACAGGAAGGATAGGCAGAGACACACAAAAAGACAGACAGACAAGCAATGTCCCAGAAACGAAGCCAGAGAGAGACACGGAGGGACTTCAGGACCACAAGCCCTGTGCTGTTTTCCCCGCGGTGGGATGCCAGCAGGGAGAGCCTACTGGCCTTTCCCATGGGTCTCCAGACAATCCTCACTCTAGGAGAGACAGGCTTTAACAGACCCCGACAGCTGGGCACCATGGGCTTGTGGGATCTTCCCTGCACTGCACGAGGCGGCTTCTCTGTATGGTCAGTCCAGCCTTATGTTTGCCCAGAAAGCACCATGCCTCTGCTCTGTCCTTGCAATCATATCTGCCTTTTCTCCTTTAGGAGACAAAGATGTTCATAACTTTTAATCGTATTTAGGAGAAAACAGCTGTGCACCTGGCCAAGCGCTTGCCCACAACTGGTTTCCAGCACATACACACACACATAGACACACACACACACACACACACACACAAAAAAAAAAAAAAAAAACAGGAAATATTTTTTTACAAACAGAGGCGCACACCTTTAATCACCACTTAAGAGACAGAGGCCGGTGGAGTTGTGTGATTTCGAGGCCAGACTGGTCTATACACTGAGAGCTTGTCTCAAAAGAATAAAAAGAACCTGGTTTGGTGGCCCACACCTGCAGTTCCAGCACTCGGGAGATGGAAGCAAAAGGGTCAGGAGTTCAAGGTCAGTTTAAGCTAATAAAGAGCTCAAGGTCAGCCTGAGCTGGGGGACATGGGGTGCAGGGAGCTAACTAGCACCTTTCCGGGGTTTGATTAAAGGTTCCACCTGCCTGCCTGCCTGCCTGCAGGACCTGTTACAGCCTTCCTGGAAGCCTGTGGCCCATGGGGTGGCGCCCACGAGTTCTTTCAGCCCGCTCTGATGTCCGCTAGGACTGCAAGAGGAATGACTGGGAGCAGTAGTTGGTGCAACTTGGAATAATCGTGGGGAGGAATTCCTGCATGCTTCGTTTTACCAACCCCACCTGCCTCACACACCTGGGCCACTTTCAGCTTCCTCCAGCAAAACTGCCACCATCCGCTCCTGGGACTGACTACCCACATTCTAATTCTGTTCTGACCGTTTAGCAACAGGTGACTTTGCCACGCTGCGCCTCTAGTTTTCCATACACGAAATGGGATATCGATAGCACCCGCTTTCATTGCATGAAGTTGGGGCTGGAGCCAGACAAGCCTCGCGTTGTCTATCTGTCCAGATTTCAAGTGCTGTTCTGCACAGGGAACGCAGATCCATATTCTGAGCCTTGTGGGGGGTACATACCGATACTTAAATGCACCGAGAGACCCTGCTAGGTGTGACGCGGGAAGGTGACTGTTAGCAAGTCCTCACCACTTCCCATATGACCGGCTCTTCCTGGTCCTTCTCCGTGGATCCAGCCTGCTCAGCCACAGTGGCTAGCTCCCCCATCATCAGTTCCTCTACTCCTAACACGCAGGCTCCCCAGACCGCAGATTCCAACGCCCATCTCCCCCTTCACTGCACCACCCCCTCAGTCACCCTTGCTTTTCTCTAGTTAGTCACGCTTTTGCTTCCTCAAAGGGCACAGCAATCTGGAAGAAAATTAACTATGCCAGCAGGGCCTTGGCAGTTTCTCATACATCCTAGCCCGCAGTCAGGTGAAGAGGCTGCGGCCGTAGACAGGAAGACCAGCTTTTCGCAGGTTTGTGGAGGCTGTAGCGGCCATCACCTCACTCCAGGTCTTGCAGCGCCGAGGTAACCCCAGGCTCAGTCGTGTCTATTCGGTTCGGTCCTTCATATAGTATTGCTATAGGCAGTCTTCAATTCCACATAGCTGCTCTGCCACCTACATTAATCCTCAGAGGTACAGAGGGTTCGAATCCATTCCGTTCACAGTACATAAGGATACATTCCATTTGGTTCATAGATTAAATAAGTTCCTAACCTAAGAAATGTTCTGATTATCTTTCTCTGGTCAGTGGGGAAATTCATCTGTAAATGCACGTTTACATTGTTTTAGTTGGTTTTCATTTCTCTTTTCTATTTTTCTATTGAAAATAGTCCTTAGCCTACTAAGTACTTAGCCACTTCTGTACTGCTCAAGTTTCTATAGTTTAAACTCTAAGCCTGCCCCGTCCCATCCCTGACACACACACACACACACACACACACACACACATCCATGCCTTGACCCTCCTCTGTACCCAAGTCCTGATTCAGTTCAGACCTTGGTCCACAACCAGACCCTCACGTATGACCACGTTACATAGCTAGACAACACCCAAGTTCTGTTACTGGGCATGGGGAAGGGTCCTCATCCATGAACTGCTTTTATAAGGATCCAGAGTCAGCCCAGATGTTAGGCAGCCTGTCAGGGCAGCATCACAGTCTTTCATAACCAGCCTCTTTCCCTTCGTGTTACCAAAGACACACTCAGATGCACGCACCCTCCACACTCTCCAGCTCTTGGCTGGCTTGAAGAGCCGTTGTTTTGTTTATTTTGTTGGTTGTTTGACAAGGTTTCTCATGTAGTCCTGGCTGTCCAGAAACTTGCTCTATAGACCAGGCTGGCCTCGAACTCACAGAGAGTCACCTGCCTCTGCCTCCCGAGTGCTGGGATTAGAGGCTTATGCCACCATGCTTGGCAAGTTCAGTTATTTTATAAGTAACATGCTTGGCAGTGAATAGCATCCCTGCCATGCGTTACAATAACTATTACCTGAATTAATTTTCACGGTCTTAAGGGCCACTTTTCTGGAAAAAAAATATATTTTTTTCTTGTTTTGGGATTTTATTTGTTTTAATTTATTTTTCCTTTATGTGCATCACTGTTTTGCATGCACGTACGTGCGTGTAAGGGTGTGAGAAGCCCTGAAACTGGAGTTCAGACAGGTGTGAACTGCCATGTGGGTGCTGGGAACCAAACCTGGAGGAGCAGTAACTCTTAACCATTGAGCCATCTCTCCAGCTTGTGTTTTTGCTTTTTAAGACAGAGCCTCACTATGTTGCCCTAGCTAGCCTGGAACTCCTTATGTATGCCAGACTGGCTTCAAACTCATAGAGACTAGTTAGCCTCTGTTCTGAGAATTCTGGGATTAAAGGTGTCTGCCATCACATGGGGCCAACACTGACTCTTCAGTAGGTCTGCAGACATCCAGTGGGTGCCTGAGACAAGATAAGAAGACTTAAGATCTTTGTTTTTATAGCCTGTCCTTTTTGTTGTTTAACTTCTTTTTAACTATGTGTATGTCTGTGTGGGGGTATGTGCATGTGAGAGCAGTTACTAACGAGGCCAGAAAATGGCATTAGATCCCCTGTAGTTGTAGCTACAGACACTGGTGAGCAGCCCAGTGTGGGTGCTAGAAACTGAACTCTGGTCCTCTAGAAGAACAGGAAGTGTCCTTGAACACTGAGCCACCTGTCCAGCACGCCTTAAAAAAGATAACAAAACAAAACAAAAACAAACCAAAAAAAGAAGAAAGAAGAAAACAGGAACTGGAGAGATATGAACATGACCTAGTTAGGGTTTCTAATGCTGTGAAGAGACACCATGACCACAGAAACTTTTAGAAAGGAAAAATGTTTAATTGGGGTGGTTTACATGTCAGAGGTTTAGTCCATTATCATCACAGTGTGACGTGGTGGCATGCAGGCAGACATGGTGCTGGAGAAGTAGCTGAGTGTCCTACATCTTGACTTGCAGGCAACAGGAAGTGGTCTGTCTCACTGGGCAAAGCTTGAGCATAGGAGACCATAATGTCTGCCCCACAGTGACACCTCCTCCCACAAAGCCACATCTCCTTACAGTGTCACTCTACTCCCTTGGGGGCCATTTTCATTCAAAACCACCACATTCTACTTTCTGGCCCCCAAAGGCTTAAAGTCATATCATAATGAGCTCATAAAAATCAATTAATAAAAAGAATAGCTTACCTAACTTGTATATTGGCTGCCCATTTCCTTACAGCAACGCCAGTAACAATGCCTGTTTCACAAGACTTCTGTTACTCCACTCCTGCCCAATCAGGAGTTTAACCCCCATCTGAATCCAGAATTCCTCTCCCCCTTGTGCTTTACACCTCATAAACCCTGCCACAGCTGAGCTCGACGCTCTCCCTGATCCAACCGCTGTGTTGGAACAGAGAACCCAAGCCCAAGCTTGCAATAAAAGCTCTTTGCATTTGCATATAAAAAAATCATATCATAATGCAAAATGCAAAAATGCATTCAGTCCAACTTCAAAAGTCTCCTTAGTCTATAACAGTCTCAAACTTATTTAAAAGTATAAAGGTCAAAGTCTCTTCTGAGATTCATACAATGTCATAACTGTAATCCCCTGTAAAATCAAATGAAAAAGCAGATCACATATTTCCAACATATAATGGCACAGGATATACATTACCATTCCAAAATGTAGGGAAGGCAGCATAGTGAGAAAACACTGGGCCAAAGCAAGACAGAAAACCAGCTGGCCAAACTCCAAACTCTGCATCTCCATGTCCGATGTCAAAAGACTCTTTAGCTCTCCAACTCCTTTCAGCTTTGTTGACTGTAAAACACTTCTTTCCCTTGGGCTGGTTCCACTCCCTATTAGCAGCTCTCCTTGGCAGGTATCCCATGACGCTGGCAGCTCTAACATCTTGGGGTCTCCAAGGCAATCCAGGCTTCAACTTCACAGCTTCATGCAATGGCATATCTATAGGCTTCCATTCAGGGACACCCCTGACACATGCCTGGCCTCCCTCAGCAGGTTTCTTTAATCATGAAGGCAAATTCTTTAGTCCTTTTCTTCTATCCTTTATTCCAGAACCACGTGGCTAAAGCTGCCAAGTTCTGCCGTTTGCTGGGGCTGGAACATGGACCCCTTGTTCAATTATGGTTAGACTAGGCTGGCCTTATACTCAGAGATCACCAGCCTCTGTCTCTGGAGTGCTGGGATTAAAGGCGTGCACCACCACACCTGGCTCTAAACTTTTCTTCAATTCCTTTTCACAAGTCAGAAATCTAGCTGGGTGGGATCTTGCCCTGAGGTCACCACTCCCTTTATTTCATGTCTTAATCTGCTTATCTCCTTGAACACAGGACTTAGTTCCATTCTACTTTTTTTCTGGTGCTCCTTTTTCATCAGTTTTACATTTTGTAATTTACCCTGATCAGCTTGCTCCTTCTTCTTATAAATCTTCATCAGAGTTAGCACTAATAACCACATGGCAGAATCTGCTAGGCTGTTTTGAAATTTCCTCTGCCAACTGAATTAATCAAAAAAAAAAAAAAACTCTTCATTTTAGCTTGAGGTGGACTTTTAGGACAAGGGCAAAAAGCAGCCACATTCTTCACCAAAATATCACAAGAACTATCTCTAGGCCAAATAATATTCTTTTCCTCTAAAATCTCTTGAGTCAGGCCCCCACAGTGATGAGATCACACTCAGCACCACTGTCTTCCATGCTCCTACTAGTAAGGCCCATGAAGCAGTGCTTAAAGCACTCAACTGCTTTTCTAATTCACAGTCCAAAGGTCCATATTCCTTCAAATAAAAGCATGGTCAGAGGCTGGAGAGATGACTCAGTGGTTAAGAGCACTGCTTGCTCTTCCAAAGGTCCTGAGTTCAATTCCCAGCAACCACATGGTGGCTCACAACCATCTGTAATGAGATCTGGTGCCCTCTTCTGGCCTGCAGACATACATGTAGGCAGAATATTGTATACATAATAAATAAATAAATAAATAAATAAATAAATAAATAAATTTTTTTTTTAAAAAAAAAAGCATGGTCAGACCTATCATAGCAATACACCAGTCCTTGGTATCAACTTCTGTCTTAATTAGGGTTTCTATTGCTATGAAGAGATGCCATGACCATGGAAATTCTTATAAAGAAAAAACATTTAATCAGGGTGGCTTATACTTTCAGAGGTTTAGTCCATTATCATCATGGTACAACATGGTGGCATGCAGGCAGACATGGTGCTGGAGAAGTAGCTGAGTATCCTACATCCTGACTTGCAGGCAACAGGAAGTTGTCTATCCCATTGGGTATAGCTTGAGCATAGGAGACCTCAAAGCCCACTCAACAGTGATACACTTCCTCCAACAAGGCTCCAACAAAGCCACACCTTCTTATAGTGTCACTCTCTTTGGGGGTCATTTTCAATTAAACTACCACAGAGCACTTGTTGCTCTTACAGAACCTGAGTTCAATTCCCAGCAGCCACATGGCAATTCTATAACTCCAGATCCAAGGTGTTATCCTTTTGGCCCTGTAAGGGGCAAGACACGCCCACTCCCAATGACCCGACCTCTCGCTGCTATCTTGAATCTCTCTCTTCCTGTCCTTTCTTGGCGTGTGCATGTGTGTCTCTCTGTCTCTCTGTCCCCCCTCTCTCTCCTTTCTCTTCTCCTTCTCTCTCTCTCTTTCTCTCTCTCTCTCTCTCTCTCTCTCTTTCTCTCTCTCTCCTTTAAGTAATAAATGTTCTGTGCCTGCCTACTGTGTCTATGTGCCTTTACCTGCCGTATGTCCACACCTACCCACTTGGGTGGCTCTCCCAAACCCACAGCGAGCTGTCTCTCCCCGCTCACCACATGGCTGGACCAGCTCGCCCAGGATGAGCCACCACTCATGACCCGCCTGGGGATCTTGGGCGACCCACTCTGACCCACCGGGCTCCCGCTGCTCTTGAAATGCCATAGAGTTGTGGCAATAAAAATGGCTACAGCTGGTACCTCTGTCATTTCTAGAGTTTTGGAAGTAGCTTACTTCTTGTTCACCTAGGTAATATTGTGTCCTTCTGGAGTCTTTGATGGAGTTGAAGAATAGATAGATAGTTATAGTTTTCCTTAGTTATGATAAAAGATAAAGTAGATATAAATACTGTAACTGTAATTCTTACTTGATAACTGTTTTGTTATACGTAATTTTGCTATGTTAAAGTTAAAGCCTTCTTTTTTTGTTTAAACAGAAAAAGGGGAAATGATGTGGGAGAGTCTTCTGACATTCCAGCCCTCCAGATATGACTTTCCCACACTCTACTTCCCAAGCTATGGAACCTGCCCCTCAGCTGCCCCTTTCCCAACTCAGATACTCTGGTGACTGGTTTGTTAGGTCAATGTGAAACAAGCTAGAGTCATCTGGGAAGAGGGAATATCAGCTGGTGAACTGCCTTCATTAGATTGGCCTGTAGACAAGTCTGTGTGGCATTTTCTTAATTAATGACAGGTGTGGGAGGTCCCAGCCCACTGCTGGTGATGCCACCCCAGGGCAGGTAGATGTACCTTGGTTTTATAAGAGAGCAAGCTGAGGTGGGGGGAGGGGTATTGGCACATACCTTTAATAATTCATTATTAGCAATAAATATAGGCCAAAAGCAAGGTTCTTAACTATCAATAAAAAATGTTTAAAGGACTCACACTGGAAGACTTGGGAATTACTCCAGTGTTCTAAGCCATTATCACATGAAGCAGTAAGCACACAGTCAATGTGGTCAATAAAGCTAAGGGGATGGGCAGTTCATTTTAAGGGTTGGTTTTTTGTTGTTGTTGTTGTTTTTTTTTTTTTTTTTTGGATTGACCCAAGGTTCAGTTCCCACATCTGGGTATTCACTGTATTACTCTGAGGGACACAGGGGACATGGATGCTGGGCACAGCATCTTAGAAGTCCAGCTTTCAGATGCAATTCTGGTTTTTGTCCAAGACAGTGGACCTGAGGCTCATGCACCCTGTTCTTCTCAAACCAAAGAGTACAGCAAAGAAACAGAAAACAGGAACTCATCTCATCTCTTAATGGAAATGTTTCTCCACTCCTGTACTTAAAGCAGTGGTTTCAGATCTTCAGCATGGAAAATCATGATATTGTTCATTCAAAGTTAATATATTAATATTTGACTAGTTTGTTACAAACAACAGCTCTCAAAAACCCCTACTTTGGCTGGATGAGGTGGAATACATATTGGTTTAGCTACTTGGAAAGCTGAGGCAGGAAGATGCTGAGCACAGAGGCTTCAGAGAAGTTTACACATAATGGCCAGTTGGGTGGTGGTGGCGCACACCTTTAATCCCAGCACTTGGGAGGCAGAAGCAGGCGGATCTCTGTGAGTTCCAGTTCGAGGCCAGCCTGGTCTACAGAGTGAGTGCCAGGACTGTTACACTGAGAAACCCTGTCTCAAAAACAAAACGTGCACGACAGCGTTTCACATGACAGCACAAGCTGACCTGAAACTCACTGTGCAGACCATGCTGGTCCTGGCCTTGTAGGCATGAGCCACCAGGACTGGCTCTTCATTGCGGTTTCTATAGTCAGGTGTTTTGAACCATCATGTTTATGGTCCCTCAACTTGAACTAAGTAGTACTCCATCCCAGATATTGCCCCTCTTCAGAATTAATTTATTCTGAAAACTATATGGAGATGAAGAAGTCTGGGGAAATACTTTGGAAGGAGAGACACTGGTCTGAAATAAAAAATGTTTTTCATAGCCGACAGTGATGGCACACGCCTTTAATTCCAGCACTCAGGAGGCAGAGGCAGGATGATCTCTGTGAGTTCGAGGCCAGCCTGGTCTACAAAGCAGGTTCCAGGACAGCCAGGGCTGTTACACAGAGAAACCCTGTCTTGAAAAGCAAACAAAACAAGAAAGCTTTTTCACAAATTATGCTCTACTCTAGAATCCGGGTGTAGGCTTAGTTATAGCTCAGCAGCAGAGCGCACACATGAGACACTAGCTCAGCCCCCAGCACAACTCCCCTCACCTACATCTGGGCACGGGTCATCTTCATTTGGCACAAGGAAATTTGTGACTGTGGTTGATAGCTATCTTGTGGAACTGTTTGTTTGTTGCTGTTCCGCACTATGAATGAAGCTTGGGTCCTCGAACATACTAAACCTTCCCACCCACCGATGAGCTGTACCCCAAATCCAAAGCAGTTTCCTTAGAATGAGGGAAAGTTAGTGATAGAAAAGTGGTTTTTGTTGTCAGTGTTGGGTTTTGTTATTTTGAGACAGAGTCTCACTACAATCCTAGCTGGCTTCAGACTCATGATGTAAACCAGGCTGGCCTGAAACTCAAAGAGATCCCCCTGCCTCAGCCTCCCAGGTGCTTAGATTAAAGGTGTGTGCCACCACTGCCAGGCTTGGTGTGTGTTTTTAAAGAAAATGAGCTTTAAATGTTTGTAAACCGTAGAGGCTATGGGTGCAAAAGCGGCATGCACACAGCTCTGGGATTAATTCCCAGCACCAGAAGAAAAAAAAAAAAAAAAAAAAAAAAAAAAAAAAACAGGAAGAGAAGAAAGCAGAGAAAGAAAGTGAGGGTGGACTGTGCCCTCTTAGCTGTTCCTTCCAGAGTGGCCCGGTGCCTATGCTTATCAGGCTGTTCCCAAGGGACTCCATTTTACAAGCCACTCTTAGTGCAAAATGCAGAAGCCAAATGATCCTGTATCTTGTTTGTGCAGATTGAAACCATAAGCTATCCAGTACCATGGGGCACAGACTGATAAATATCTTATGTCTACAAGTAAAAGGCACCACGGGTACGCGGTAGTGTAGCTTGGCAAATTAGAATCATATCAGAAAAAAACAGGTCCAGCACACCGGGCCAGTGAAGAGTGCAATGCCCTCACTTGAACCCCAAGGGGATGGTTGGTTACCTAACATCCACGGATCCGTCATCCGCCACTCAGTGTGTAAAGGGAGTGACAGGCAGCAAACTCACTGCCGTCTTTGGAACTTCAGCTCACGTAGGATGTGGTCCACTCGCGTTGTTCCTCTACACCCGTCTGGACCCCCGTCCTTGCTGTTGAGACTCAGCATGCGCCAATGCTCTCAGCAGCTTTCCAGATGAGCTGGTTAGCATCTTATCTGACCACTGGCAGTTGTTAGCTAGTCAGGCATCAGCAGGCTTGGAGATCAGGGAGAATGGATTCCCTCCCTCACAATCAGCTCCAGGCCCAGCCCTGGTCTCCTTGGCAACATACAAATTTTTGAGGAAGGAGGAAGGATCATAATCGCTGAAATGCCATGGTTATTCATCAGTGACTCCCTTTACAGATGGCGTGGTCAGTGACAGATAGTTCCTTTTGATAAAAAACAGCCAGGGTTTCCCTTGACCAGGCAAGGCCAAAGATCACCCGTGTTAAAGGGAAAGCTGTGTTTTATAGATGCAGAAGTGCAGCCTAAAATCAGGTCAAGGGAGGTCTTGCTAACCCGGAGAAATAGCTGCTTCCTTTTAACGAGCTGTGTACTTAAACACCCCCAAAGCCCTCCCTCAGTAGCTTACAGACCCTCCCTGCTAATCTGCAATAGCTTTTTCTTTACTCTCTCCACCCCACTCCCACAATATCTGCCTAAACACGCCCTTTCATTATGAAGTAACCCTCCCCCCTCAGTCCTCTACCCCCGACTTGCTCCCCAGACTTCCACTGCTGAGTCAGCTTCCTTGACTTCCAACTCAAAAAGCCACGACTTTCTTCCCTTCTTTTGTTGTTTTAATTTTTATTTTTTTATTTTTGAGAGAACATCATATATAGCCTAGACTGGCTTCAACCTGGTCGGGTGTAGTAGAAGATGGCCTTGAACTTGTGACCTTCCTGCCTCCACCTCCTGAGCGCTGGGGACACAGGCTAGCACCACTTCTTTCAGACTTGGGTCACGGTTTGTACCCCACAAAAGCCAAGTTTGGATGCCCATCCTTAAGAAGCCAAATTAATGGTAAAAACCAGAAAAGGGAGATGTGTTTAGTGGGGAGAAACTGAAGAAAGGGTCAGAGATCCAGGGACACACTCCAGTTTGTCTTTGGATCCTAAAGTGAGGCTACAGCTTAAATAGAGGGCCAGGGCTATTCACACCTAAACAGCCAAGGGCAAGCTGCCCCATTGCTGACTCCTCGCTGTCTGGGTTTCATCTCACCCCGCAAGGTGAACCCTGTGAAATCTCTTCCCAGTACAAGAAGGTTCGCCTCTGCCCACACCTTTTCTTTTTTCCCACGTGAGACTGCTGGAGAAATTCCCATTCTGTTGGGCCCACTGTATCATAGTCGAGAGACACAAGTGTCTCTTTACAGTAATTTACACCAAGCCGAGTATAGTGGCGCATGCCTTTAACCTCAGCACTCGGGAGGCAGAGACAGGCACAGACAGGAGAGTTTGAGGCCAGCCTGGTGTCCACAGTGAATTACAGGGCAGTTCTACCTAAAAAAGAAAACAAAAAACAAAACAAAAAAACTTTACAGCGTGGTTGTCTGTTTTACAGCGCTAGGGTCGAAGCCAGAGTTTCCTGCACAGAAGAGCACTCTACCAGCCAAGTTGTATGCCCACCCAGTCCAAGTCATTTACTTCTGAAACAGGGTCTCACTGTGCTGTCTGACATCAGGTGTGGAGCTCAGGCTGGCTTCAAACTTGCAGCAATCCTCCTGCTGTAGTCTCCCAAGTCTAAATACATAGCACTACCCCAGGCTGAATTGTATACTTTGCATGAGTGAATGTTGCAGTAATAGAATCATACCTCTTTTTTAGTTTCTTTGTTCGTTTGTGGAGACAGGGTCTGGCTATGTGCCATGTGCTAGCCTGGTGCTTGCTGTGTGCCGTGTGCTAGCCTGGTGCTTGCTGTGTGCCGTGTGCTAGCCCCGTGCTTGCTGTGTGCTCTGTACTAGTCAGGCATTTACTATGCAAGGCAGGCCTTGACTTTTGGCACTCTTGCTTCAGCCTTCCTAGTGCTGGCATTATATAGGCATGTGCAACCACACCCAGCTAGAATTGTATCTCAATAAAACTTTTAAAATGTCACATTAAAAATAAATTAGGAACAAAGGCAGCCAGGACTACTGGAGAGCCCCTGTCTCAAGATGATAAAATAAAATAAACTGCAACAGGTACAAGTACTTGCCACCAACCCTAAGGACCTGAGTTCAAAAAGAACAGACTCCCGGAGGTTATCTTCTCTATCTGTCTCACACACACACACACACACACACACACACACACACACACACACACACACACTTACATTTAAAATTAAACCTTTTTTTAAAAGAATAAAAACTAATTACAGGTGCAGCTGTGCATGCAGTGGTCGCTAAAGCCATCTCTGGGGACAGGCAGCTGTGTGACTTGGGCACAACACTCAACCTCTCCAATACATTCCCTGTCCTAAAATTGGGGTGATGAGTCTCTTTGGAAAGCCGCATCTGGAAGCTGCCTTCACTTGCCCCTTCCCCTGGGGCATCCTGAACTCTGAAGGGAAGGCTCCTGTTAAGACGTAACTGCAGAGGCTGCAGAGAGGACTAGATGGTAATGAGCGCCTGCCTGCTCTGCCATGGGACCTGGATTCTCTTCCAGAGGTCATGGATTCCATTCCCAGCACCCATGTAGTGGCTCACAACCATCTGTAGTGACTCCAGTCCCAGGAGAGCTGCTACCCTCTTATGGCTTTATTGGGCAAAACACACAGACACATAAAATAAAAACCAATCGTTAAAAACCATAAGAGATGCAGCTGCTAATTAATCTTCCTGTGGACGTAGCAATATGAGCCCAGAACACCTGGCGTCCTCCGTGTCACTTCCTACACCTTTAGTTCTGTCTGGAGAGAACTACAGGAAGTAGCTGAGGAAGCTGGGTTCCCTTGCCACGGCCATTTCCTGCCACGGTGAACGGAGGCCACACGCTGGGATCAGTGTTAGAGGCCTCGCAGTAGCCTTCCTGCTTCTCTTCTCTTTCCCTGTAAAAACCTTTTGTGCCCCCCAAACCCCAAGGTGAACTTTTGAGGGGAAAATCCTTCCATCTTCTCAAGATTGCAGCGTTTAAATAAACCCATTTCCTCCCTCACAACCCTCGTCTCTTGGATGCTGGCCTTTGAGAGGTGGCCAGCCCTAACTTCCAGTAACAGCTCTGACAACTACATGTAGCACATGGAAAGCGGGGGAATAGCCAACAGTGAACAAGCGCTTGAAAGATGTGACAATAACGTTCTGCGCTAAAGAGACACAAATGCTGTGATGTGTTATAAGCGGCGCCGGGTGTGGTGACGCCACGTGTGGTGGCGCCGGGTGTGGTGACGCGGGGTGGGGGGGTGGAGGGAGCCAGGAGTGGTGGCACCAGGGGGTCATGACGCCAGGTGTGGTGGCGCACACCTTTAATCCCAGCACTCGAGAGGCAGAGGCAGGAGGATCGCTGTGAGTGCTGGGTCATCCTAGCCTACATTTCCGGTTCCAGGGCCACCTAGGCTACGTATAGAGACACTGTCTGGGGGGGAGGGGAGAGAAATTGGAACTGGTAGGAGTGACAGTTGATAAGACTTCCAAGAATAAAGAAAATGAAGTAACTGGTTGTGAAGGCGTAACTCACAAACAATCCCACACCAGTTTGAAATTATGATTAATAGAATGGTTGTTTATTTAAAGGGGAAAAACTTACAGATCACCGTCCCAGACAACAGCCCTCTGCAAAATCAGGAAGGGAGCCTAGTTGCGGGAAGCGGAGCCGGAAGCCAGAGAGCAGTTGCTGCTTTTTTAAAGGAGAGACCACGCCTCAATGGGCTGGTATCTCAGCAGCTATTTGCTGAAGGAGCAGAAGGAGCTCCCGCAACACCATTGTCTTAGTTAGGGTTTCTGTTGCTGTCAAGAGACACCACGACCATGGCAACTCTTGTAAAGGAAGACCATTTAGTGGAGTGAGTGACTTACATTTTCAAAGGTTCGGTCTATTATCGTCATGTCATGGTGCTGAAGACAGACACGATGCTGAAGAAGGAGCTGAGGCCTACACCCGACTCACCGGAAACAGGAAGTAGTCTGTTTCACTAGGCGTGGCTCAAGCATATATAAGATCCCAAAGCCCACCTGCACGGTGACACACTTCCTCCAACAAGGTCACACTTACTCCAACAATCTACACCTCCTAATAGTGTCGCTCTCTTTGGGGGCCATTTTCTTCCACACCACCACAAAGACATGGCGATGAACATCTGTCATCAATTCAGAGCCTAAGTAGGAAAATGGAGAATCTGGAGCCAGCTTGGAATACACAGTAAGTCTCCGTGTGTGGGAGGGGAGGAAGAAAAAGTAAATTAAGGGGCTGGAGAGATAGCTCGGTGGCTAAGAGCACTTGTTATTTTTGCAGAGGACCATTTCCAGGACCCAAGTGGTGGCTCACAACTGTCTGTAACTCCAGTACACCAATACACATAAAATAAAGATAACTGTTATTTTATTTTAAAAGAAAGAGATGTTGGCCATGGCACATGCCTGCAACGCCATCACCCTGCAACAGGAAGAGTTCTGTGAGTTCAGTGCCAGTCTGTGCTACACAGTGAATTCCAGATAACCCGGCCTACAGTGTGAGAGACGCCCCCAGGAAAGAGTGTGTGTCTGAGTGAGGCCATCCAGACCCAGAAAGACAAATATAGTATTACTCACTCATAAGTGGATATCAAACATAAAACAAGGGGTAATCAGCCTACAGTCCACAACCCCAGAGAAGCTAGAACCCTCATCCAGATAGAAGCAGATATAGAGATTCACAACTAACCACTGGGCCGAGCTCCCGTACAATCAAAGAAGGAGGAGCGATAATATGAACAAGGGGGTCAAGACCGTGATGGGGAAGCCCACAGAACCAGCTGACCTGAGCTAGTGGGAGATCACTGACTTTGGACTGACAACAAGGGAGCTTGCATAGAACAGAACTCTGGAGAACCCTGAACCCTGAATGCAGGCTTGGGAAGTACGTGGAGATGCTGGCAGTGGGACCAGGATCTAACTCCAATGCATGAACTGACTTTGTGGAGCACACTCTCTATGGAGAGATACCTTGCTCAGCCTTGGCACGAGGGTGGGGCGTGAGAGACACCGTTTGGTCCTGCCTCAACGAGGTGATAGGACAGACTTAGATGACCTCCCAGGGGAAGCATTACCCTCTCTGAGAAGCAGATGGGGTGATGGGAGGAGCAAATGGGGAAGGGGAGGAGCAGATGGGGAAGGTGGGAGGAGGGGAAGAAAGGAGGGAGGGGGAACTGTAATTGGTATAAAAAAAATAAAGAAGTTTTAAAAAAAGTGTGTGTGTTTGTTCTGCAAGCAAATATATATATGTATGTATGCATATATATGTACATATATATGTATATGTGTACATATATATGCATACATACATATATATATAGTCTGAGGCCCCAAAACAGCATGAAATAAACTAACATTGTTTCTGTAAACTCCAATGGATTATATAGAACAAAATAGTACCTACTACTTTAAAATGCGTAACTCTTTGCAACTATTGAAGCTTATTAAAAGTTTTAAATAGCAAAGTCAAGTGTATTGGTACACACTTGTAATCTCAGCACTTGGGAGGTGGAGACAGGCAAATCAAGAGTTCGAAGTTAGGCTGGGCTGTGCTGGTGAACACCTTTAATCCCAGCACTGGGAAGGCAGAAGCAGGTGGATCTCTGTGAGTTCAAGGCTAGTTTAGTCTAAAGAATGAGTTCTGGGACAGCCAGAGCTACACAAAGAAACCCTGTCTTGGAGGGGAGTTTAAGAAAAAAGAGTCATCTTGGTTAAATAGTTGAGGCCAACCTGAGCTACATACGACCCTGTTTCAAACAAACAGCACAAAAACTTTATATAGCAGCATAAAATTAGGTAGAATGCTATCATTTTCAAAAAAAGAGCAAATATCCAAAGACCATTTTGGAATAGATATTGGTAGCAGGAAGTGCCCACCGGAAACAGCAGTTGCTCTCCCCACAAATGGCAGCTTTTTTTTTTTTTTTTTTGTCTTTTTTTTTGGAGAGGGAAGGGTTGAAACAGGTCTCATTACATAGCCCTGGCTGTCCTGGAACTCACTTCTGTAGATCAAGCTAGCTTCAAATGCAGAAATCCACCTGCCTCTTCTCCTGAAAGCTGGAATTA
The DNA here is from genome assembly GCF_903992535.2 of Arvicola amphibius. Lineage (NCBI taxonomy): Eukaryota > Metazoa > Chordata > Mammalia > Rodentia > Cricetidae > Arvicola > Arvicola amphibius. The sequence continues at coordinate 30,174,612 of NC_052048.2, forward strand.
AAAGGGCTGGGTTGGGAATGTAGTTGAGTTGCTACAAATAAACGAATTCCTGGATCCAATTTCCTGTATCACATAGACCAAGTACGGTGATGCTCAGTCTGCGATCCCAGTACTTTGAAGGAGGATGCAGGGCATCCACGATCCAAGGTCATCCCCAGTTACTCGTGGAGCTACGGATAGCCTGGGACACGAGACCTTTTCATTTCAAAAGAATACATATTTAGAAATCATTCTATACCAATGCACATGGGTAGAAGGTTAGAGAGACGGCTCAGTGGGTAAGAGCACCAGCCATACATACAGGAGGATCTGAATTTTAATTTTCAGCACCCATATAAAACATTTGGGCACGAATGCAAGGCTGTAATTCCTGGTGCTGCTGTTACCTGTGGTTGGGATCTGGGCCTGCATATTTCCAGGTTCTTGGCCTTTGATTCAAAGGACTGAAATAAGGGCTCACACAGATTCCAAAGTAGCAAGAATCGTTTATTCAGAGCAAAACAATAGGACAGTCAGATATACTATCAAGAGTGACAGACAACCACACAAGTCAAGGTGCCTGGTTACTGTTTGAGGCTTCTTCTTACAGGGCTCAAGAAAAAGAGGAGTTTGGTTAATCAAAGTGTAGTTTTGGTGGTTCTCTATTTGTTTATTAATTTTTTATTTTGGTTTTTCAAGATAGGGTTTCTTTGTAGCTTTGGGGCCTGTCCTGAAATTAGCTCTTATAGACCAGGCTGGCCTCGAAATCACAGAGCTATGCCAGCCTCTGCCTCCCAAATTCTGGGATTAAAGACGTGCATCACCACCAGCTGGTTCTTTATTTTTGATTGACAGATTACATAACCGTTTCTCTATTGCACATGTCCCTTCCCATAATACATCTGATTTTAATCATATGCATGCCCAATTACATATAGACATAAGATGGTAAATACCGGACTTTTCCCCCTAAAACCTTACTCAAGGAAATAGTTCGCCTTATTGCACAGGTTCCCCAAACTAGTTCAAGCCAGATCATCTCTCCTACCTTTGTATTTCAAGGGAAACTGCTCAGAAGAAAGGTCCCCCGATCTCATTTGTGTTGTGTTCAGGTAGTCCACACTGGTCTCAGGTTTGCTATATAGAAGATGACCTCAAACTCCAGACTCAAACTCCAGACCACCTGCCTTCACCTCCCTACATCTGAGCCGCTGCTCCCAATGTTAAAAGGTCCTCTCAAAGTCACACTGTTTGCTAGGAGCCACACAGGGCCTCAGCCCCAAATCCAGAGGCTACAGAGAGTAATTATCTGCAGGCGGGAGCACTGTGGTTAGAAGGCGTCCAAGAAGGGACTAAGGATCTACACCAAGAGAAGTCCAGCACTTTTGTCCGCCAAATGCACAGCTTCCTCCCTCTTCAAGAACCAGTCCCATTTCTAATGCCAGGATCTTAAACAGAAAGAAAATCTGTCCTCATTCAAAACAGAGGACTGGTGGGAACTGGACAGAAGCAGGGATTCGGAGCCCAGCGCCCTGTAACTTTCGCACGAAGATGAAAAACCACCTCATCTACTGCATGCATCATGCTTGAACGCTATGTGATCCCTCTCAGAGGCCCCCATGGTTGACCATACACTCAGCGGCCAGCGGTCACAACTCCTATGTTCTAAGCGCTATGGTCAGCTCCTAGGTTAGTGTACCTGCCTTCTTAGATGTTAAGCCTAAATGCTAGCAGCGGTTGGTGGTGCATTCCTTTAATTCCAGCACTCGGGGAGCAGAAGCAGGCAAATTTCTCTGAGTTCAAGGTCAGCCTGGTCTACAAAATGAGTTCTAGGACAGTCAGGGCTATGCAGAGAAACTCTGTCTCGGGGGGCGGGGGGGTGTTAATCTTTATTAATGGTCATGAAATTAAATGGAAGCCAGGAGGTGGTGGCACATGCCTTTAATCCCAGCACTCGGAAGGCAGAGACAGGCGGATCTCTGTGAGTTCGAGGCCAGCCTGGTCTATAAGAGCTAGCTCCAGGACAGGCTCCAAAGCTACAGAAAAACCCTGTCTCGAAAAAACAAAAAACAAAAAAAAAGAAATTAAATGGAGAAATCTTTTTAAAAAATTGTAATTAAGTACTGAGAGTGGAACTGGAGAGATGGCTCAGTGTTAAGAGTAGTTATTGCTCTTCCAGAAGATCCAGGTCCAGCACACACAGAAAGTAGCTTACAACCACCTGTAATTTCAGCTCTAGGAAAGCCAATGTCCTCTGACCTTCTTACAGAGCTTCATACAAGTGACGTGCACATACTCATGTAGGCACATGTACATATACATGAAAACAATAAAATTTCTTTTTTAAAGGAAATGGTGAGGTCGCTCAGCGGGTGTGGTGGCTTGAATAATAGATTCCTCCACAGTCTGAGATATTTCAATACTTGGCCCCTAGTTGGTGGTACCGTTAGGGGACGGTTAGGAAGTGTGGCTTTGTTGGAGGAAAAGTATCACTTTGAGGTGGGCTTTGTGTCATTTCAGATTGGCTCTCTCTGTTCAAGATGTGACTGTTCAGCCGCTCCTGCCACCATGCCTGTTTGCTGCCACGCTTCCATCCTGCAGGGTGATGGAGGCTTAGCCCAAACTTCCTTGTTATGACAGCTCACCATGGCAACAGAACGGTGGATACAGTGTAATGGGATGGATAGAACTCTACAAAACTGTCCTCTGACCTCCCCAGGTCACACACACACACACACACACACATGCACAAATGATGATGATGATAAAAAGTCGTATCAAAAAGAAGCGCTGGGCTGAGGAGATGGCTCACTTGGTAAAATGTTTGTTATTCATGTGTTAGGACCTGAGCTGCAACCCCAACACCCACATAAAGAAACCTGATGTAGCATTTTCCATCTGTAATCTTAGTACTGACACCAGAGAGGCGGAGACCAAGAGGTCAGAAGGACCTGCTAGATAGCCAGTGTTGTCTAATTGGCAGGCTCCTTGCAGAAAAACAAACAAAAAAAAATATGGTTGCCAGGCATGATGGTACAAACCTTCAGTCCTCAAATACCATAGGGAGAAGCAGGGGAATGAATCTCTGTTAAGAGCCACCCAGGGCTACATGGAGACACCATGTATCATAGGAAAGAAAAAAGAAAAAGAAAAACAACAAAACCAGGATGGTTCAGGAAAGAGTCCTGCTGTGCAAGTCTGCTGACCTGGACTCATCCCTGGAACCACGTAAGGGTGGAAGGAGAAAGCTGACCTCCATATACACACCATGGCACTCACACCTCCCCCCCATCAGTCACATACATATACAATAGCTATACACAGAACTGTAGGTAGGACTGAAGAGGCCCTGGTGAAGTGATGTCTTCTATGTATCTGATGATTTCATTGGTTAATTAATAAAGAAACTGCTTGGCCTGATAGGTTAGAACATAGGTGGGTGGAGTAGACAGAACAGAAGGCTGGGAAGAAGCAAGTGAGGCAGATGGCTCAGGCAGACACCTCGGGCAGTCGCCATGCCTCTCCTCTCTGGGTCAGATGTAATGAAGCTCCGACCAAAGATGGACATAGGCTAGAATCTTCCCAGTAAGCCACCCCTCGTGGTGCTACACACATCACTAAATATGGGTTAATCAAAATATGAGAGTTAGCCAGTAAGAGGCTGAAGCTAATGGGCCAAGCAGTGTTTAAATGAATACAGTTTGTGTGTTGTTATTTTGGGGCATAAGCTAGACAGATGGTCGGGAGCTGGGCGGCAGGAATGCCGCCCACAGCTCCTTACTACAATGAAGTGGTGTTGTGGAATATTCAATCACACTGTGACCGCCCCCCCATTGCATTATTTAACGTTTTTAAACCTGTTTCTAGCTGCGGTGTGGCTCAGCCCTAACACATGCCTTTAATCCAAGAGCTTTCTGCTTGAATACTGTAAACAAGCTTAAATAAAATCAACCATAGGTCAAGAAGTGGAGCAAGCAACCAACTGATAGAAAATAAAAACATAGCAAGTAAGAAGAAGGAAGTTGGGAGGATGGGGAGCACAGGGAGTAGGAGGGAGGACATCCAGTCAGAGGAGCTTTTGTTTGAGTAGTGGAGGAGAAAACTTTCTGGGATGACAGCAGAGAAGGAAGCAACTCGGTGCTTTCTCTGCCTCTCTAAGGTAGCAGGTTTTCACCTCAGCATCTGGCTCTAATAAAATAGAACAACACTTAGTTAAAAAACAACCAAGGGGTTCAAGAGAACCACCAGGAAAGTGCTCACAACCTCTTCTCGCCAACATGCCAGAACCCCAAGAACACACAACACCACATGGAATCTCCTAGAGCCTGAGGAGACCTGAGAACTTCACCTTCTAACTCAGTGCAGATGTGCCACCAATTCACTCAATAAATATCCCTTTATATCTCATTTTCTTATTAATTATAATCTCCAATCTGCATGTGTGTCTCATAAGGGTCTGGCTTTTGCATGTATGTTGTCAGTTAAGTCTGGGGTTGCTGTGTATGTCTCACAGCCAATCTGCTCTAAAGATTCCTTCCTATGCTCACCAGGCACCTCTCAGATGCTGCCCTTCTTCCTATGTCATTTCTTCCTTTTCTCATCTTTGTCCCCTCCTCCTTTTACTAATTGGCTATAACCTTCCACAGCTTTAAAAATTCTAAAGCCTGTGGACCCCAACATGACCCCAACTTTTCCATCCTAACTTTACCCACTTTTTTTTAACCTTTTCAAAGTCAATCTAATTCTTTTGTTTGGTTGGTTTTTGTTTTGTTTTTTTGTTTTTCGAGACAGGGTTTCTCTGTACCTTTGGAGCCTGTCCTGGAACTAGCTGTTGTAGACCAGGTTGGCCTCAAACTCACAGAGATCCACCTGCCTCTGCCTCCCAAGTGCTGAGATTAAAGGCGGGTGCCATCACCACCCAGCCTAATTCTTAATTCTTATCACAGTTCTAGTAAGTTTTTTGTCAAATTGACACAACTCAGGGTCATCTGGGAAGCAGAAACTTCAACTGAAAAAATGCCTCCATCAGACTGGCCTGTGACAAATCTGTGGAGACGATCTCTTGACTAGTGGGTGGTGTGAAAAGGCCTAGGCTACTCCACAGTGCTCCCCACGGACAGGTGGATCTGGGTGATGTAAGAAAGAAAACTGAACAAGACAAGAGGAGCAAGCCAGTAAGCAGTACTCCTCATGGCTTTTGCTTCAGTTTCTACCTCCAGGTTCCCACCCGGCGGAGTTCCTTCAGTGATGGACTGTGATGAAGAATTATATGTTAAAATAAACCTTTTCCTCACCAAGTTGCTTTTGGTCTTGGTATTTTATCCCAGACATAGAAACCTTAACTCAGATACTTACCCCACTTCCCTGTAACTCCTAATATTAAAATCTGAATCCACTCTGTACTATAATTAGTTCTTTATCTTCCAACACTTACTGAAGCCAGAATGGTATGGAAGGTCCTTCTGTCTATATGTTGATTTTATTGGTTAATGAATAAAGAAAATTGGCTTGGCCTATAGCATGGGAGGAAGAAAGCAGAGTTAAGAGATGCCATTGAGCCACCGGAGAGAGACATGCTGAAACTTTGTTGATAGGCCAAAACCTTGTGGTGATATACAGATTAATAGAAATGGGTTAAATTAATATGAGAGTTAGACAATAAGAAGCTAAAGCTAATAGGCCAAGCGGTGATTTAATTAATACAGTTTCTGTGTGATTACTTTGGGTCTAATCTAGCAAGACAGCCAAGAACCAACAGGAGGCTCTCTCTCTCTTCCAACAAATTGGCACCCAACATGGCAAACTAAAATCCACTTAAAAACCTGAGAGAGCTTAATTCTAGACACAAAAGAACAGAGTGAAGCATACATTAAGCTCCTTCAGTCAATAGCATTTAAGATACCAGCCCACTTGGGCGTGGTCTCCTATACTGTAAATGCAGCTGTAGAGTGTGTGCTCGCTCTCTTGCTTCTGGCTCTCACTTCCAGATGCTAGATTCTGATCCTGTTCGTGCAGAGGACTGTGATCTAGGACAGTGATCTGTAAGTCTCCCCTAAATAAATAACCCTTTATTATTCATAATTTTGAACTGGTGTAGGATTATGTTGTGACTTTTGCCTTCATCTGGCACCCAACAATTTGGTTTTAGAACCCACAGTTCTGACTGCACACCGGCATGCTGGGAGAACACTCAGCTTGGTGCAAGTCTTCTCTCAGCCCACTTCAGCTGCGGTCTGTGCACAGAGCCAGCAGTTCATTTGGATATAGAATTCTCGTGCAATGGCCTTTCCTGCTACAGATTGGCCGCATTTCTTTCTATTTTCTCATTACACACCTCGGAGGGGCTTCAAATCCACATGCACACTCCCTGGTGCCTGTGCCCCACCTCCGTGCACCGTGGAAACTCAAGTGGGACACGGGCTTTCCCGGGTGCCTTTGTATATTGTTATTCCTGTGTTTGTGCAGCTGCTGACCAATCAGGGTCCACTACAGAGTACACAGTTTGTGATTTCTGTTAAATAACTATTTTTTATCTGAGCTTATCTTTTAGCATTTCACTCAAAAATCAGATTCAGACCAGCCATGTGACTCCACATGTGCCACTAGGCACCGCTGGGTTTGCTTTGTAGGTGGCCCGTGACACCTATTGGTAGGTAGAGGTTATTGCACCTACTCCAGCTCAAACTCAACCATAGTTAAGATCCATAATTTGAAATATAAATTATAAATTTATAATTTAAAAAGGCAATATGTCAGACAACCTAACTGTCCAAGGTTTCAATGGTCTCTTCACTTACAACATGTACGAGATTTTACAAAACTTATATGATTTCCCTCCTACATCACTATTTTTGATTGTAGGTATTAGTCTTGTCCTCAATATTTTTATCTTAAAAATATGGTTTGATAATAGGGCTAAAAATGAGGTGCTTTTAGAAACGGTACAGTTTCTACAGACTGATACCAAGCTTCTCAAAAAAGAGGTTGAAACTATGAAGAAGGATAGGAACAATTTAACTAACAAAACTCAGACAACAGAGGTACGTTTAGAAATGGTACAGACTGATAGTGATAGTGAAAAGGAAAATTCAGTACTCTGGAAGAGGATACAGCTGATTTGGCACATAAAACCCAGTCAAAGACAGTGAGTGCTGAAACATTATTTGAGAGGATTTGTACTGTTGAATGTATTAATCAAACTCTGTCAAAGGGGTATGAGAGACTGACTTAATAGAATGTCTATCCAGGAAGGTAACATGCATGCTATGAAGATTATGTCCAAGGATGAGACATTATCTCTACTGGACAGACTTCATACCTTGGAATCTTCAAAGACAACATTAAAACAGAACACTAAACATGAGATCCAGACCTTACAAAAGGCAGTAGTAAATATATTTGAAAAGATTGAGGAACTTATTGAAATTGATGATCAGGGACAAAAGATACAAAGACAAAATTTAGCCTCATCAGTACGTAAAAAACCTTCAGGATAGCTGACCCAGAGTACCATCTATCTGCCTTTCCGGTAATAACATCAGAAAGAGTATCTGGAACTAAGTACCCTAAGGTTGTCAAAGAAAATTCATGGGGGGGTTTGGAGAGATGGCTCAGTGGTTAAGAGCACCAGCTGCTCTTCCAGAGGTCCTGAGTTCAATTCCCAGAAACCATATGGTGGCTCACAACCATCTGTAATGAGATCTGGCACCCTCTCTGGCATGTGGGCATACATGCACGCAGAATGTTGTATACATAATAAATAAATCTAAAAAAAGAATATTCATGGGAGCCCATACATATGACTGATCTAAAGAAAATTAAACAAGCAATTGTAGCTTATAGACTAGATCCGTCCTTTGTTAGGGAAATGGTCAAAACATGAGCTTCCAGTAACAAAGCAACGCCACAAGACTGAACTCACTTAATCTTAGCAGTCCTAGAAAATGGACCACAATTGCTTTGGGGGTATTATCTTAAGGAAGAAACTAGAATTTTAGAGCAACAGGAAAAAGCAAAAGGAATTGAGATTTCCCTAGATCAAATTCTAGGCAAGGGACTTAATTCTGATTCTCAGAATCAAGCTCTTTATGATGAACAAACTTTATACCTATGTAGCACATGAGCTTTAAAGGCTTGGGGCAGGATTCAGGAACAAAGAGAGTTGAATCATATCTTAGGGTTAAACAGAGTCATAGAGAACCTTTTAGTGACTTTTTACAAAGAATAACTAGGGCTGTACATATAGGGGTAACTGACCCAGAAGCTAGACGTATAATAATTGAATCTTTGGCTTCTGAGAGTGCCAACCTAAAATGCCAAAGGACCCTAGGGCCTTTAAAGATCAGATCAGCACCCATGGATAAATGGGTATTGCATACAATGAATGTCGAGACCCGTGACTATGGTACTGAAGCTTACATAAGAGAAACAATTTCCAATGGTAAGAGAAGACACCAAAATACCAAATGTTTTAATTGTGGTAGAACGGGACATCTGAGAAGGGATCATAGACAAGGGATTCCTAGGAATAATGTCTCCCCTGGAAATGGCAGGAATAGGGGGACTCAGCCTATAGGTATATGTAGGAGGTGTGGCAAAGGCCAGCATTGAACCAATGAATGTAGGTCAACAACAGATAGACAAGGAAACCCAATACCATAGGAAAGTGCCATGGTGGCCTCTTGCAGGCCCCCATGTTGAACGTGGTCCAGTAATTCCCAGTTACTGTGAAGAATGTGTCTCACCACAAAAATTAAAAACTCCAATGCCTACTGTAAAACAATACTCATCGTAATGATTGAATAAATGTGGAGGATGGGTCAAAATCTCCAGTAGGACATAGGAAATGTATATTCTGGCAGACATATATAAATGATCAAAGACCAAAGCTAAAAGTGTGTATAAATGTCATTTTTATTGAAAGCTTACTAGACACGAGTGTGAATGAAAGTATCATTACTCCAGAATCTTGGCATCCAAATTGGCCTCTTCAAGAGGTAGATGTTCAGTTCCTAAGAACTGGAACCCTATCTCAGGTAAAACAAAGCATAAGATAGGTTGAATGCCTAGGGCCAGAAGGACAAAGAGGAAGACTGAGGCCTTATGTAGCTAATGTTGCAATGAATTTGTGGGGTCATGACTTACTGCAGCAATGGAATGCCCAAATTAACATTACTGCAGTCCCAATGGGGAAAATATTAGAAGATATTATAGACAATGGTCACCAGCCATTCAGACTGTACAAGAACACAAAGCAATTGATACACTTTCAGAGGTTCTAACAGCCTTGCCTTTAAAATGGTTAACTTCGAAACCAATATAGGTTAAACAGTGGCCTCTAGCTGAGGAAAAGTTGCAGACTGTAGAATAGCTGGTATAAGAGTGACTAGATGCTCAACATATTGAAGAATCTACTAGCCCTTAGAATTCTCCTGTATTTGTTTTGAAAAAGAAATCTGGAGCTGGGTGGTGGTGGTGCATGCCTTTAATCCCAAATAGATTGAGGATCTCACCGTAAGTGCTGGAACTCTGTAACAGCTAAACGAAAAAGTAGGACGTGCACTTCAAGATGTAGACATACGTAAGGATTTTCTGACTAGGACTTACATGATTGCTCAGAAACAAGAAAAATCATAAAACAAATAGGATCTTGTGGAATTAAAAGGGCTTTGTGCAACAACAACAACAAAAATCATTCAAATGAGGAAACAGCCTACTGAATGAGGAAAAATTCCTAGGCAGCTATAAATCTGACAGAAAATCTACAATATACAAAAAAAAAAAATCAAGAAATTAAACATCAAGAAAACTAACACCCAGCCGGGCAGTGGTGGCGCATGCCTTTAATCCCAGCACTCAGGAGGCAGAGGCAGGCGGATCTCTGATGGAGGACTCTCATTGGCTAATAAAGAAACTGCCTGGCCGGGCGGTGGTGGCGCACGCCTTTAATCCCAGCACTCGGGAGGCAGAGGCAGGCGGATCTCTGAGTTCGAGGCCAGCCTGGTCTACAAGAGCTAGCTCCAGGACAGGCTCTAGAAACTACAGAGAAACCCTGTCTCGAAAAAACAAAACAAAACAAAACAAAAAAAAAAAAAAGAAACTGCCTGGCCCATTTGATTGGCCAGCCCTTAGGTGGGCGGAGTAGACAGAACAGGAAGAAGGAAGTGAGGTAGATGGCTCAGTCAGATGCCACGCCTCTCCTAAGTTAGACAGACTGCCATGCCTCTGCTCAGGGAGAGAGATGCGATGGAGCCAGCCGTTCAGACATGCTGAATCTTTCCCGGTAAGACACTACTTTGTGGTGCTACACAGATTATTAGATATGGGTTAGTCAAGATGTGAATAAGAGGCTGAAAATAATGGGCCAGGCAGTGTTTAAAAGAATACAATTTGTGTGTTGTTATTTCGGGTTTTAAGCTAGCTGGTGGCCGAGAGCAGGGCGGTGGGAAACCGCCCGCAGCCCCTCACTACAGATCTCTAAGTTTGAGGCCAGCCTGGTCTACAAGAGCTAGTTCCAGGACAGGCTCTAGAAACTACAGGGAAACCCTGTCTTGAAAAACCAAAAAAGAAAAAAAAAAATTAACACCCAATAAAAAATGAGCAATGGAACTAAACAGAGTTATCAAAATAAGAAATGCAAATAGCTAATAAGTAAGTATGAATTAAATCCCAGTAGAAGGAAGCAGATCCCTGTGATTTCCAGGCCAGCCTGGTCTATATGGTGAATTCTAAGCCAGTCAGAGCTAAACAATGAGATGCTCTGTCAAAACAAAACAAACAAACAAAAATGTAGAACATTGGCCATCAGAAAAATGCAAATTAAGACTTAGAGATTCCATCCTAAACCAGTCAGAATGGCTATCATCAAGAAAGCAAATGGCTGGCTGGAGAGATGGCTCAACAGTTAAAAGCACTTGCTGTTCTTGCAGAAGACCCAGGATCAATTCCCAGCATCCATATGGTGGTTCATAGTATCCGTAACTACAGTTCCAAGGTACCTAATGTTCTCTTCTGACCTGTATGGGCACCAGTGTGTGCACATACATACATGGAGACAAATCATGCTTTTACATAATATAAAAATAAGTAAAATCTTCAAAATAAATAAATCTTCAAAGCAAATGAAAACAAATACTGACAAGGATGTAGGAAAAGAAGAAATGTCATTCACTGCTGGTGGGGGTGGAAGTCATTGTAGAGCTAAAAATAGGGGCTGGAGAGATGGCTAAGTGGTTAAGAACACTGACTGCTCTTCCAGAGGACCCAGGTTTAATTCCAAGCACCCACATGGTCTTATGGATAATGATCAGGAAAAAAAAAAATAAACAAAGGCAATTAGATTCAGAGTTCTTGTTTTAAAAATAAAAAAAGGAAGTGCTGTGGGATAATGCTCTTGTACCTTGTAAAGATTTGTCACTCACATTGGTTTAATAAAATGCTGATTGGCCAGTAGCCAAGCAGGAAGTATAGGCAGGGGGACCAGACTAGGACAATTCCCTGAAGAAGAAAGGCTCAGTCTGCAGTTACCACTCAGATAAAGAGGAAGCAAGATAAAAATAGCCATGTTGCAAATCATAGATAAGAATTATGGAAGCCGGGCGGTGGCAGCGCACGCCTTTAATCCCAGCACTCGGGAGGCAGAGGCAGGCGGGTCTCTGAGTTCGAGGCCAGCCTGGTCTACAAGAGCTAGTTCCAGAACAGGCTCTAGAAACTACAGGGAAACCCTGTCTTGAAAAACCCAAAAAAAAACCCCAGAATTATGGGTTAATTTAAGTTGTAAGAGCTAGTTAATAATAAGCCTGAGCCAACAGGCCAAAGAGTTTATAATTAAAATGTTTCTGCATATATCTTTGGAACTGAATGACTGCAGGACTTGGCAGCTCACAACAGTCTGTAACTTCAGTTCAAAAGGCTCCAAAATCCTCAAACACAGATATATAAGCAAGCAAAACACAAATGCAGGCAAAATAAAAAAATAAAAGTTGTCTTCTAACCTCATACACACGCACACACACACGTGTGCACACACACATATGTGCACACAGCACACTCATGCACATGCACACACACATAAACCTACCATGCTTAGTTATATCATTCCTCAGAATATGCCCTAACGACTCCTCCTCTACAGAGAAATGCACATCCATGTTCATTGCTGCTCTATTTCCATTACCTAGGAAATAGAACCAACTTAGAAGGTCATCAACTGATGAATAGATAATGAATATGGGGGAACACATATACAGTGAAATTTTATTCAACATTATGGAAAAATTAAATTTTCAGGAAACTAGATGTAACTGGAAAATATTTTACGAACTGGATTAATTAAAAGTTGCCCATTGGGTTTTGTCAACTTGATACCTAGACATAAACAAGAAGACAGAATCTGATGTGGAGGTGACATATGCTGTGAATGTGTTTTATTGCCATTGGTTAATACAGAAGCTGCTTTTGGCCAATGTCTTAACAGAGTAAAGCCAGGCTGAAAGAGATATATAGAAAGAGTAGGCTGAGTCAGGAGAAGCCATGTAGCCACCCACCAGAGACAGACGCTGCCAGGGATGGAACTTTAGTAAGCCACAGCCAGGTGACAATACACAAGATTAATTGAAATGGATTAAGATATAAGAATTAGCCATGGACTGATGGAGGAGGGTCATCTAGCTATGTGTTACTTTCATTGGTTAATAAAGAAACTGCCTTGGCCCTTTGATAGGACAGAAAATTAAGTGGGTGGAGTAGACAGCACAGAATGCTGGGAAGAAGGCAGCAAGGCAGACGCCTCAATCAGACGCCACAGCTCTCCTCTCTGAGATGTACGCAGGCTAAGATCCTTCCTGGTAAGCCACCACTTCATGGTGCTACACAGATTACTAAATATAGGTTAAAGCAAGATATGAGAATTAGCCAATAAGAGGCTGAAACTAATGGGCCAGGCAGTGTTTAAAAGAATACAGTTTCCATGTAATTATTTCAGGTAAAGCTAGCCAGGTGGCGGGAAGCAGCCCGCCACTCCCATCACAACAATGGACCCAGGTTCAACTCTCAGCAGCCACATGGCAGCTCACAACTGTCTGTAACTTCAGTTCCAGAGGGTCTGATACCCTCATACAGACACATATGTAGTCAAAAAGACCAATGTACTTAAAATAAAAGTAAATAATTAAAAAAAGAAATTAGCCAGAAAACGCTTAAGCTATTGGCCAATAGTATTGCAAATAATATGATTTTTGAGTGATTATTTCAAGTCTGGGCAGCTGGGAACGAACAAGCAGCCTCCACCAACAAAAATCTTAACTGAAAAAATGACTCCATGTCTGGGAAGAAATAGAAAAAATGCCTCCATAAGATGGACCTCTAGACAAATCCGCAAGGCGTTTTCTGATTAATAGTCATTGTGGAGAGCCCAGCCCCTTGGGGACGATGTCTTTCCTGAAGAAAGTAGTTCTGGAGGTGCTAAGAAAACATGCTGAGAGCTGGGTGTGGTGCCACACATCTTTAGTCCCAGCACTGAGAAGACAGAGGCGGAGGTATCTCTGTGAATTTAGGGCCAGTCTGCTCTACTTTGCTACAGGTCTTGGTGACCAAGCAGAACTAGATGGTGAGACCCTACTGTTGAGGTCACAGAACATTATTCTGCTTACAGGACAAAGAAATAGAGCTGGAACTGACCTAAAAACTGCCTTCTGCTGACTGGTTTTTATGAGGCCAGAAGAAACTCCACAGATTGCAGGGAGGAAAAGCCATCCATGGCATCCCTGCAGCTAACCCTGCATGCTGTAAGCCAACCTGCCAAGATGTGCATAGTACTATGAAGTTCATGCGGCAACCAACTGCTTTTGGATTGGATTTAAGCCCTGCTCCACAGGAGGGAATTCAGGCCTGATGCTGTATACCTGGCCAAAAACCCTGACTCAGGAGGTCACAGGCTCTGAGAGGAATCTACTACTGTTGTTTTTCTTAAATAGATATGTTTGAAGCCACACTCTAAATATTTATGTGTACTCGCATAGATCACTGACTCCCTCCACCATAGCCAGGGTACCTTCTCCCTGAAGCAGTAAGCAGTGCAGACTCATAACTGGCCAAAGGTCAGAGACTAAGTGATGCTGAGTGTTTCGTCTTTTTCACTTTTTTTTTTTTTTTGGTTTTTCGAGACAGGGTTTCTCTGCAGCTTTAGAGCCTGTCCTGGAACTAGCTCTTGTAGACCAGGCTGGTCTCGAACTCACAGAGATCCGCCTGCCTCTGCCTCCCGAGTGCTGGGATTAAAGGCGTGCGCCACCACCGCCCGGCTCTTTTTCACTTTTTATTAATTTATTGGTTGGTTGGTTTTCTTTGAGACAGCATCTCACTATGTACCCTTGACTATAGTGACATTTGTTTATGCTTTAACAAATAAAGTTTGCCTGAAGATCAGAGTGCAGAGCTAAGCCACTAGAGGCCAGGGTGTGGAGGCACATACCTTTAATCCCAGGATTTGGGAGATAGAGGCAGATGGATCTCTGTGAGTTCAAGGCCGCCCTGGGAAACACAAGACTGAATCTGTCTAAAAGAGAAACAGAGCCCACACAGAGGTGATCCCAGAATTTTGGATCACTTGCCTTTAATCCCAGCACTAGGGAGGTGAGGACAGAAGTGATATGGCTGGGTGGACAGAGGAACATAAGGCAGGAGACAGGAGCCCAGTGCAGTCTAAGGTTTGGTGGAGACAGATGAAGTCTGGAAATGCAATCTGAAGACAGGATTGCCTCTTCGGTCTGAGAATGGTAGAGGTAATGGAACTCTAGTAGCTAGGCTATGCTTCTCTGATCTTCAGCATTAACCAATCCCTATATCTGACTCTTGGATTTTATTATTAAGACCAACTAGAATTCATGCTACACCTAGTTGTCCTGGAACTCACTATGCACCCAGGCTAGCCTCAAACTTACAAAGATCCACCTGCTTCTGCCTCCCAAGCGCTGGGATAAAAGGTGTGTACCATCACACTTAGCTGAGTGTTCAGCCATAAATACGACTCTGTATCAACAACCACAAGGTTTAGGGAACACGGAGGAAGAAGAGTGGAGAGAATCTAAGAGCTGGAAGATGAAAGGCTGTGAAATGTGGTCCCTTGGACGTGACATGGCTGGTGCACTCATGAACATAAATGTGGCATGTTTACCTGAACAAGATCAAGCCAACAAAGTCAGTCAATAACACAGCAGACAGTACTAACTCAAGAAACAAGGGGAGGAAGAGGACAAGGAAGAAAAGGAATGTGAGAGTAGATTGTATGCACCTAAGAAAATTGTCAAAGAATAAACAAAAAAACATTCTAAGAAATTTAATAAGATAAAGTATCCTAGTTAGGGTTTCTATTGCTGTGAATAGACACCAAGACCATGGCAACTCTCATAGTGAAAATCATTTAATTGGGGCTGGTTTACAGTTTCAGAGGTCCATTGTCATCATGGTGGGACATGGTGGTGGGACATGGTGGCATGCAGGCAGATATGTTGCTGGAGAAAGAGCTGAGGGTTCTGTATCTTTATCCACAGGCAGCAGAAGGGGACTATAAACTATACTGAGTATAGCTAGAACATAGAAGACCTGAAAGCCTGTCCCCACAGTGATAACACTTCTTCCAAAAAGGTCACTCCCTATGGATCAAGCATTCAAGCATGAGTCTATGGGGGACGTTCTATTCAAACCACCACAAAAAGCAATAGGAGACAGCAGACATCAATCTGCACAGGTACATGCACACATGTACATACATTGAATACACACACAAATATTTCTGTGCTTGCATCAGTAGCACATATACTAAAATTGAAAACAGAAATAGCATAGCCCTAAACAAGAATAAAATATAAGTTTGTGAAGTATTCTACTTTAAAAAAAAAAAAAAAAAAGACTGGGGAAGGACGGCTAGAGAGATGGCTCAGTGATTAGGAGCTCTTTCAGAGAACCTGGGTTTGAGTGCCAGCACCCACATGCCTGCTCACAACTGTCTATAACTCAAGTTCTAGGGGATATGACATTTCCTTCTGGCTTCTGTGGGCACCAGGCACACATATGGTGCAGCTATGCATGCAGGCAAAACACCCACACAAAATTAAAAAGAAAATAACTGTTAAATCCTCCTCCACCTACCCAAGACAAACACCCTCAACTTCCTCAACAACCTCCTAGACAGGGACAAGTCTCCCTCACTGGGAAAAGAGTAGAGAGGTCTAGTCATCCAAAGGTACATGGTAGGATAAATCCAGCCTACAGTGGACAAAGCAGGCTAACCTCTGCCTGGTACACCACTCCCTCTCTTGTGAGGCAAGCAGAAGTCCAGCTGGGCCGGGGAAGTGTCTCATTCCAGTCTGAAGTAGGGCCCATGAGTCACAAGGTGTCAAGGTCTAGCTGGAGGATAAATGACCCAATGGGTCCCCATCAGACCCAGCTCTGTCTCTCCATGAACAAACAAAATTAACCCAACTGCCAGTCTCTATCAGCACAAGGCAGAACCCTGAGCCCCCTGGGGCCATTTGTAGTGAGTGTGCGTGTGCGTGCATGAGATCAGTCAACTTTGAAAGTCAGCTTTCTTACCACCCTGTGGGCTTGGGGGCTCAAACTCAGGCTGTCAGTCTTGGTGACAAGCTCCTTTACCTGTCCAGCCATCTTACTAACCCTGTGGCTTTAAGAACTACAGCCCCTTTTCCTCTAGGGCAGGGACTGAGGCTCAGTAGACATAGCTCCCCCTTCTCTCTTTTTAGCTCTAAGTAGCCTGGGACCCAGCACTGGCACTACCCTGGGTGTGGTTAAGTGAGCTGTGTCCTTAGGAGCAGGTGGGGAGGGTTGGTTACAGGAGCACAAGAGGTAAGACCAGTTCGCTCCAGACTGCTGGTGTGTGGCCCAGGGCGGAGCCCCTCAGTTTAAAGAGCGGAACCCATCCAGGCTGTCCTCAAACTTGCTCTCTGCACCCGGCACAACTCGTCTGGCTGGGCTGATCTCCAGGGTGAGTAGATATTTGCTAGGACTTGGAGGGTCAAAAGAGCATCAGAAGGGGTGCTGGGTGCTGACCCCAGAACTCAGGGAAGTGAACAACGGTTTGGGGCTTGTGAGGACAGAGATGGTCTTCTGGGGTCTGGAGACGCCTGACTTTGTGACTGTGTAGTAGAGGGTTCAGGGCTAGCGAAATAAGAACCAACCTTTAGCAGGGGTACATGTGAAATGGAAATGGGAAAACCCAGGAGCTATGGGTTAAGGGAAGAGGCAGAAGAAAATAAAAAGACAGGCTGGACCACAAACTCTCATGCCCACAAGTTTTCAGTTTTCCATCTTAAGGAAAAGATCCGTACACAACTCCCTCTTTGTGAGGCAAGCAGAAGTCTAGCTGGGCCGGGGAAGTGTCTCATTCCAACCTGAAGTAGGGCCCATGAGCCACAAGGTGTCAGGGTCTAGCTGGAGGATAAATGAACCAATGGGTCCCCATCAGATGAATTGTAAATTCATCTGCACAATTTACAAGGCTGCTATTATTTACAGGACACTGATACACAGAGATGGTACCTACTAAGTCACATAGCTGGCAAGTGAATGAGAAGGGACTGAGTCAAGGCAGTTGGCACTAGATCTGTGATCTCATTAGGAGGTCAGAGCTAGGTATAATAGATAGTGATAGCGGCTTCAGAACCCTTGACACTAATGATGTCTACTATCACACAGAAGAAAAAGAGATGGGTTTGTTCTCTATACAACGTGTAAATGGAGCCCTGCATAGCACCTGCTCACAGAAGAAAGTGGCAATGTCGCAGGCACCAATGCTCTGAGTGGAATTTAGGTTGCCTGCAACAGAGTCCCTGACTCCAGAAGAGGAGGCCTGGAAAGGTGTCCTCCATCCCTGGTGCTGATTTTTAGACAATCTATAATTCAGCCTGGCTACTCCAGGCACAGATCTTTTCAAATAGAATAGCCAGGATCTGGACACCTGGTTAGGAAAGCCTAGCTCTTATGACTTAGGACAGCCATGTGACTTGGAGTGTTTGGTTTATCTTCCTGAATTCCCTTCTGTTCCCATCTCCTGTGAAAGAGATGACAATATCTTTGTCAAGCTCTTCACAAAGCCCACAGTGGACACTGTAGGCTTTTCTGTTCTAAACATTTAGCTAGAATTAACCAATCCACACATCAAGGCAGTCACTGCTGCCATCCATAGATGTGCAGGTAGAAAGGAGTCATTTTCATAAGGAAGTGCTTGTCTAGTGGGATTCGTATCTCTAAAGCACACACCAGTTCTGCTTCTCATGGAGAAAGCTGTGGAAGGTTACAGACCGGCCCACAGAGCCAATCCCACCCATCTCCACTCTGCAGCCTGCAGCCTTGCCCTCGGTCCTGACATGACGGGAGTAACCAGTGTCTTTCTCTTGGTGCTAACAGGTGAGTTCTCCATACACTCCACCCTCCAAGGCGATGGAGACCAGACAGCCTCTCCCCAGGTGACTGCTATCCAATAAATATGTTCACATTTAAACTGTCAGCCGCATGAAACGCTAGCACGGGTGGAACGAGAACACTGGGAAAATGGTTTCATGGCTACTGAGACAGTGGATCACGGGAAATGGCCAATGCACATCAAGGCTGCTGCTTTTTCAAGAGGCAGAGAGCCTGGCTCTAGACAAAGCTTCTGGTGCAAAGTGAAAAATGAACCAAGCATTCTGTTCACAGCACAAGAAAGACCAGCAGGGCAAGAAATAGGAAGGGCTGTGAATGGGAAGCCATGGGCCTCAGTATGAGTTACAAAAGCCAAGGCCTGTGTGGGACTGAAGAAATGAGAAAGGGACATGGTACGCCCAGGGTCACTTGCCAGACCCCTCTAGATAGCTGTCAGTTTAGACACCAGTGTGGTAAACAAACACTTCTTCCGCTTCCCTACTCAGCTCTGCCTGCCTTGGAAGCTAATGATCCGATCGGTGAGTACCCACCACTGCACCCTGGCAAGTGACATTTGCCATGTGCCTGCGTTTTCCCCTAAGACCTTATATCCTGCCTCCTAGTTGTGGCATTCACTTATTTACTGTTTCTCATTTACTGCAGATAAAGACAGTCCCTTCTATTATGGTAAGAGCTGGCACCAACCCCCATCCCTCCTCCCCCCCTCCCATTCAATGCTTGTCTACTTTGGACCTTGTTGCCAGGCCCACTGAGGATAACAGATACCCCAGTAGAGACGAGGTGGGGTGGGACATCAAACCTGTTCTCTGTGAGAGCTCAATGCAGTGAGGAGAAAGGGTGCCCTGGGGCGTCGAGATGGGGTTGGAAGCCCAGGAATGAGCTCAGTGAACCTTGTCCTCCTTTCTCAAGGTTCTTCCAACTTTGCCTCTTATATGACTTGTCCCCATGAGATATTACATGATGTACCTATTAACCCACTAGGTCTCTTTGTCACTGCCTGAGATCTAAGTGCCATGTGGGAAGGTGCTTATTTATAGGGCCAGTGGGTGCTTGTAAAGGCCTCCCACAAAGCCACACCCAAAGCCCATAAATACCTGTTGAATGAATGTGAGGGTACTGATACTGTTGTCTCCTCTTTGCATATCCCCTGCCCCAAGACTGGGAGAGCCTGCAACTAGGCGGAATGATCATTGCAGGGCTCCTGTGCATCGCTGGACTAGCCATGGCCTTCAGTAAGTTCAGGGATTGGCAGAGTAGGGAAAGGCAGGCTCAGACTCAGGCTGGCTGACTATGTTCTTCCTCTCCCAGGTGGCAAGTGCAAATGTAAGGACAGTCATAACCCCAGGTAAGTGACTCAGTTGTATGTTCCTATGGCTGAGCACACCTAAGTGGTGATAAAGTTCCAGGACCTACATAATCATGACAGCTTGTCTATTCATTGCGCTCAAAGTAGGACCTGTTTGAAGATAATAAACCCTCAAGGGCCCCAATTCAAGAAAAATTCATGGAAGAGTATTAAGGTGTGCCCACAACTGGGCGTGGTAGTGCACACCAGTAATCCCAGCACTTGGTAGAGGTGGGAAGATTACGTCAAGGTCATCCTTGGTTACATAATGATGAGATGCACTTAAGACCCGGTCTCAAAACCTCAAGTACAGAATTATTGTATTATCTGTAGGGACAGCAGATCTTGATGCTAATCTGAGTGCTTCCCTTCTCTAGTTCCTTACCTGGGAAAGGCACCCCACTTATCACTCCAGGTGAGCTGGGCCTATGTGGGATGCAAGGATGGAGAGTGATGGGGTAGCAGAGGAAAACAGGTCACTGAAGAACTGACCTAACTCTCTACAGGCTCTGCAAAGTGAACACAGGACGAAGTTGGAGGCAGATTTTGCCAACCACCCTGTTCCTCCCTTCTACAAGACCTCCCCTTCCAGGATGGCCTCCATAACACATACTGTGATGTCTTCAGTAACATGGGTGACCAATGCTTACTTTATAATAAAGTCTCTTGCTGCTCCTTTATGTGCTCTTGTGACCCCTCTGTCGATGTAGTAGGGAGGGCAGAGATGTACAAGTATCTGGTGAGCAGTCTATGTCCAGTGTCTTTTCATCTAGAAGCCCACTCCCAGCAATATTCTACTTTAGTGAACCTCCTCATTGTGTGCTCCAAACGTTCTCCTGGTCCAGCAAGACCCACAGGAATAAATGCACCATGAAGATTACACAATGTTTTATGCAAAGACTAAAATTTGCACTTTGTGCCTAGAGACCCCAGTCGTCCTGACACAGATGAAACCTACAATGATTCTCAAGTGGTCTAGCCACTCTGAAACCCCACCTCACTCAGGGAGGCTTCATTAACCCATCCATCCACCCTGGTAAAATCTCATACAGCCCTCAGACCAGCACGTGGGAAACCTCCATTGTCCTGGGACGTGAGTGTATACAGCAGTCTCGTGATAGTAAAAAGGGTTAAATAGCAAAACCCAGAACTCAGAGATACTCTTGGTAGTGGAGGTAGCAGACCACTTCTTGGGTAGGGTAAAATGCTGTTTGAAGCAGGAAGCAGACAGTTAGTGATAGTGGTTCAGAATCAGGCCTAGAAGAGTTATCTGAATTGACTTCTCAAAAGCGAAGTGAGAAAAATTGGTGACAGAATTGCCCTAGTTGAGGAAACAGAGCATGCAAATGCCCAGGGCTACACCTCTGTGACTGCAGTGCAGGCAAGATCCACGAGAACAGCTTCACAGGAGGCAGAGACCCGAAGCCCAAAGCCCAGCAGCGCCCCCTAGAGGCGCTTCGTGGTACTCTCCAGGCCTGTTGGAGGTCTGCTCAAAGCAGGGCAACTGCAATGTATGTCTGGTGACAGGATCGAGCTATTGTCTCACAAGCCAAAGCATAGAAAGCTCTGCTGTTTGAGTGAAAGCCGGCTCTTGCCTGCAATACCTTTGCCCTGAGATGTAGATTCCCTTTCCAGCCACACATCTGGGTTGGAAAAGTTACCATACAAATCCCACACCTATTTTCAGTTGTTGTTCCTGAAAAAGGAAAGTATGCTTTGTGGACATAGGGAATTTTCAATTCCTGTTGTTGTCTACTAAACACTGCACATAGTACAGACTAGCCTTCAACTTTCTATGAAAAACAAGATGAACTTGAAGCTCTCTTACGTGCGCCTCTTGCAATCACCTCCCAACTGTGGGAAATTTTAGGTGTGGACCATCACATGAGTTTATGTGGTGCTGAGGCTCAAAACCTCATGAATGCTATGAATGGGCTGTTTTTAGATCTCATCCCTCCACTCCTATTAGCAACCACTCTGAGGTGCAAGGCCTCAGAGTCCCATACATAGCTCGTCACCGCAAGTCAGTAAGTAGTATCAAATCACAAGCTTGTTCTGCAGCATAAGTGCCTGTATGAGGGAACATGGGTTTGTAATGGGGGCCGAAGTACGGTAAGCGATTAGCTCCAAAGAGATGTAAAAGGTTTTCTTTGCTTCTGAGAAGTGGTGTGGGGTGAGAACTACCTCTCCAGGGTTCCCTATGGCAGGTCACTGAAAGTACTTCAGAATGCCTGTTCTCTGGACTGCACCCTGGCAGGAAGCAACTTCACCATCCCTTTCCCTCTTCTTCACTCTAACAGCCTAGGAGCTGGGTGTTCTAACACCCTAGATTTTAACCTGTGGGTCACAACCCATTTGAGGGTCAAAACAACCCTTATATAGAGGTCACCTAAGACCATCAAAAAGCAAATGTTTACATGACTTAACAGCAGCAAAATTGGTTTTGAAGTAGCAACAAAAATAATTTTATGGTTGGGATCACATAGGGGTTGAAGCATTAAGGAGGTTAATTACTACCTTACTTACGATCCCTCTCAACATACATGAAATTCCTCACATGCTATAAAAGTCCAGAGCCTGAAACTCAGGACGTCCTCCTGTCTCTGTTCTTTCAGACTATACAGTTAGCCTAGGCCTGGCTATCATACTGAAGATTATTAACTATTTTTCATTTTGTTTTCTTGGGGCAGTCTCATGTAGTTTACCTTAACCTTCAACTCCTAATCTACCATCCTTTGAGACTGTAGAGATTAGTTAAGTACCAGTACACCCGGTTTTCCTGTTCTTGGAATGAAACCCAGGGCCTTGTATATGCTACACAGGTGTTCTACAACTGGCAATATACCCCTAGCCTTTGACCATGCTATACAGGTGTAAGATATTAACTTGAAGCCGGGTGGTGGTGGCACACGCCTTTAATCCCAGCACTCAGGAGGCAGAAGCAGGCAGATCTCTGTGCGTTTAAGACCAACCTAGTCTACAAGAACCAGTTCCAGGACAGGTGGGGCTGTTACACAGAGAACCCGCTTCAAAGAAGGGGGGGAAAAAAAAAAAGACTACAATACTTAATATAGAACAGAGGTATATGAGCAACAACGTATAATTTCCACACCTGGGAAGAGACACCAATCACTGCACATTTGAGCCGCAGCACCAAATGGTGTGAGGAAACTGACGAGCTGAAGCTCTTCTCTAAAACCGCCTACCAAAGATCTGAGGATCAATAGGCTAACCAAAGTTGCACAGAAACATCCAGAGAAGGAAGCACAGGCTCTGGAAAAGTAAATAGGCTGTAACTGAGCAGAAAAGCTGAAACTTTGTAGGGCCCTCCCCGTGATTATAGACTGCTGGAGAGACTGCCCAACCAAGTTCCCCACCAGACTGTAAGTCATACAGGGACTCCAGGTTGCAGCTTTCAAGCTGGGGTGGACTGCACTTGAGTTATCCCTAATCCTGAGTAACCCCCAATCTATTCGGCTCACCAACTTGGACTTTTGTTAATGGTAACTTTGGTCTGAACTGGATCCCCTATCTGGAATGATTATTTTATTAAATCTGTTTTCACACAGCCTAGCTGAATCAAAATCCAACCTTCTCAGGTCGACTCAGGCCAGGGAAATGTCCTTCCTTAAAAAAGTTCTGTCCTTAGCCTGAGTCCTTGTCCAAAGCTGGCAAGCAAATTCTCAGGTACAATGGACCGATCATTGAGTTTATCAACCTTTAGCCCTTTAGCCTTTATTTCTAGATAGTGGGTCAGAAACTTACCTTCTGAGTGAGATGCTGCTGTAATTAATATTCTTCTAGAGTAGGTACAATGTGAAAAATTATCTAATCATAGATCTATTTCTTGTTTTCTTGTCTCTGGGCCTCATGTAGCCTAGGCTGGCTTAGAATCCAATGAAAATAGGTAATAAAGTAATGAACAAATGAAATTTCCCCAACTAAAAAGCAATTTTAAAAGGACAGGTAGAGCCGGGCGGTGGTGGCGCACGCCTTTAATCCCAGCACTCGGGAGGCAGAGGCAGGAGGATCTTTGTGAGTTCGAGGCCAGCCTGGTCTACAAGAGCTAGTTCCAGGACAGGCTCTAGAAACTACAGGGAAACCCTGTCTCGAAAAAACCAAAAAAATAAAAAAAATAAATAAATAAATAAATAAATAAATAAATAAAAAATAAAAGGACAGGTAGGAATGGTGGCTCGTGCCTACAATCTGAGTCATCTTCCTCAAAGACTGTTTCAGCCTAGCCTGGGATAGAGTTGAGAGAGTGTCAAACAAAAAGGGAAGCACTGAAAGCTGCTCCTAAGCACTAAACCAATTTCCTAAGATTTTTCAAAATAAAAAACTCAATTTGACCACATGTAAAGTATAAAAATGTTAATTAACTACAGAGCTGAAGAAATAGCTCAGAGTTACGGGTAAAAGCACTGGCCCCATAGTCCTGAAACTTACATGGAGCTGTAAGAGCAGTATTTCCCTCAGTGCTAGAGATAAGCCACTGAACAGTATTTTTACCTACACCTTGAAAAATACTCATTGCGTTCTGACCATACTGAAAAATTTTACTCCAGGCAGCTTGTTTAGCAACCCAAATGCTGTATGATACTAAGCTGTTTGGGAATACAGGAGTAACTGTGGCCAAGAACAGTCATGGCTATTTGAACACATTCACTAGCCACCACCTTCTCTCTGAGCTAGTGGATACTTTCCTCACGCAAGAGGGCTTTAATACAACACGGGCAGTCCTAAATCCAGCCAATCCACCAACCTAGTAACCCTTTGTCAAGCGTAAATGATTTGAACGCATCTCAGAAGAGAACTTCTGAGTTGAATGTGACACTGGAGACATACTTTAGATTTTCTCCTTACACCTCTTTTCTGTGTGCCTTTCTGCAACATGCTTCTACCCTTTAGTGGTGCTTCCTAGCTCCAGGAGGCAATCCTAGTGATCTTTTGAAATAAAGAGCCAAGTCAACTCTAAGCAGTACTGAAGCTTTTGGGAGAATGGAGTTTCATGTCCACATTGTCAACACCTCTTGCATTGAAATAGGAAATTGGTTTAGTGCTTAGCAGCTTTCAGTGCTTCCCTTTTTGACACTGCTCAGGAGGCACACTTATTACCAACTAAAGTTCAGTGGTTAGGATCCATCTAACCAACCTGGGAACCTTCACACTGCCAACTTGGCATGCATGAGCCTACAAATAGAAATAAAGAGGCTAGAGAGGTTTGGCTTGGTTTTTAAGAGCACTAATAGAAAAGGACCAGTATTTTGATTCCGGAGCATTGTCAGTAACACATGACTAAAGATGGTTTTTGTATACTTTAAGGCCACTGGTAAACTCAACCAGCTTACTAGTTGGCACTCAAGTGTGGCACAGAGGAAATGAGGATATTATAGGTTCCCTGCTATCCAAAGGCAGAATCCTCTAACCAATACCCTTGAGACTTGGATAAGATTGACAGGCTTCCTCCACAATATATGGTTTCTAGGTTGGAGAACTGCTTCTTTTGTAGAAACAGAAGACTATAATGCCTAACATACACAATTCTGAACAGTCAAGAGGCACTGCCAAGGACTTTGGTTCCTACATCTATCCCTCTTTGGCTCGTTTGTTGTACTTCCTTGACCTCCCTAAACAAAACAAACAAAAAAAAAAACTGCACTACCTGGACCATTATGAAAATAAAAAATGAAAATACTCATTCTGAACTTTTTTTTACAATGTTGAGACTCCACCAAAAAAGTTGATATACCCACCCCTCAAGGCAAGAGACAGCTCAACTTTAAGGCACTTTAGTTCTGGGGGTCCAACGCCTTCTTCTGGGTCCTTCAGACATAAGGCAAGCAAGCAGTACACTACATACATGCAGAACACATGAACTTGCTTTTTTCCCCCAGTAGTATGCAGCATTATGTAAGGATAGGGGACACCCTATATGCTTCCTCATGTACACTGAACTGTTTATAGCCACTGTCTATACAATGCACACACTACTTTTCAACTTAGGAACGTGAGCGCCCTACTGTCAATCTCTGCCCAGCCTAGAACTACGTAAAACAAGATGGCCTTCAGCTCATGGCGATTTGTCTGCTTCGTTCTCCTAAATGTGGATAACCCCACCCAGCTAACACCCCTATTTTCAAATCTGCTCTGGAAGATAGTAAGGGTTTATAAATCCTTTTCCAACACCCAGTTTACTGCCTTTCGCTGAGTAGATAAGCTGTGCCAGTCATTGTGAAAAAGTCTTTATTTTAAGAAAAAAATTTAGTTAACAAAAAATTTAACAAGTTTCACTTAGCAAAATACACCCAAAAGGAAATCACAGTACAAAGAAAGCTTTAAGTCAAGGCCTCACCAATTCCTACAGTATTAGTATTGTGTCTCAATTCTCAAAACTAACTTTTAAAAAGCTTAAACTTAACCTAAAGATTTAAATGAAAATATAAACTAGAATGAACATGAGAAATGCTTCTCTTTGCATCAGGGATCTAGCACCTTTGAGTTCGCCAGAAAAGTACATGTCCCCCAGTGTGTTCACTGTGGTGTGCTTGAAGATCCACTCAACATACTTAAAACTACTTAACTCAGATAACATCACTCTTAAGTATACTACCAAAAATGTTAATTGAGAAAAGCGGAAGAAAATAGTTTTAGTTTACTCAATATTACATGCTAGAAGAAAAGTTTGCATGAGAAACACTGAAGAGGTAATTTTTTAATCCAGATTTTCACAAACTCATGGTGCAAAGTGGGTCCCCCAGCTTCCTCTAGAGTTATAAACTGCTCTTGACTGCTTATTGGCTGCCTGTGAAATTTTTGATTGAAATAACTCAAACGCTTCTACAACACTAATCATATCCACCCATGCTGTTTTGACCGCTGTAGCCGGCCCCGTAACAGCCACTCACTGACTGGCTCTCCAGGCCACTATAAGTGGCCTGGGCAGCTGACACTCCCATTCCCTGCATCACCTGGCTGCTATAAGCCCCGTTGCTAGCCCCTGTTGTTGAATTCAGAAAGAGTTCTATGTATCTGTGCTGCATGTTGGCCCTGTCCTTCGACATAGCTGCCACTGCTTCTTCATGGGTGGCAAACTCAACATCAGCTTCTCCCGTCACTCTTCCATCAGGACCAATCTCAATATGAACTCTCACAGGGTTGAGTGGAGAGAAGAAGTTGTAAATGTCGTTCTCCGTTGCTTTGTAGGGCAGCCCTCTCATGTGGACGCAGTGGCCGGTGGTGCTCTGCACTGTGAACTCGCTGTCTCCGTATCTGTGGTCATACATTCCTGAGAGACAGTAGCTGAGGTCTCTCCCAAAGAGGTCAGTGGTGAAGCCATAGCCATCACTGAGGCCACTGTATTCTTCATAGCCCCCATAGCCTGCACTATAGGCACCAGACCTCATCCTATCCAAGCCTGCCTGTTTTACAATGCCAATGTACCTCCGGGCTGTGCCAGGCCGGTCATAGGGCCCAGGCCTCTGCACAGACATGAACTTCAGAGGTGGATCTGAGTATGACCTAACTTCCTCCTGACTGCTCTTGAACACCTCGATGTACCTGTGCCCTATTCTCTCCTTGTGCTTCCCTAGAGCTTTCTCAGCTAACTCTTGTGAGGCAAACTGAACGAAGGCCTCCCCTGTAATCTTGCCCTCCGGGTCCACAGGTAATGTGATCCCGTTTGGCACGATTTCCAACCCTGAGAAGAACTGAACAATTTCTTCCTTTGTGCATCCAAACGGGAGTCCCCGAAGCCTCACAAAGCCATCATTGGCACTGTCGGCGCTGTTTGGACCACTGTGCTTCAACACCCAATCCATCTCGGTTCTGTGTGACTTGAACACCTCAATATATCGGTGTCCCATGCTTTCCCTGTCTTTTTTCAGAGCCAATTTTACATCATCTTCTGACTCAAGTTCAACAAAAGCCTCACCACTCTGCCTGCCTTCTCTAGTATAAATGAAATGAACACCTGCGACCCCATCATGAATTGTGCAGTCGGAGAGGAAGTTTTGTACGTCCTCAATTGAGCAGGACCAGGGTAGGCCACGGAGCTTGACCACATAGCCTTCACCTCCCTCAGGGCCCAGCATCATGGACACTTGACAGGGTTGATGTCACACAAGCTTGGGCAATTTTTGGTAGCTGAAAGAAAAAAAAAACCTACTTTATACAACTTTCATTTAAAATGCATAGTAAGGATATTCATTAAATACTGTTTTTTCCAATTCAGACAGAAGGATGAGTGAAAGAAAACAGAACATAATGAATAGTTAACAGCTATGGCAGCATACACCTTTAATCCCAATACTGAGGAGACAGGTAGTTTTCTGAGTTCCGGGTCAATCTGGTTTACCTGACTGAGACTCCCATTCAAAAAGAAAGCTGGACCAGGAGTCTAAATTCTAGGCCAGATTGGGCTGAAGACTAAGTCCCATCTTTTAAAAAAATAAAACTCCAAAGGTGGCCTGTTTGATCCATATGGTAGCCTCCCCAAAAAAACCAAAATCAAAACAAAAAAAATAGCTGACTCAGGTGTTCCTCTTATGTGCTATCACAATTATAAAGATAAAGCAAGTAAGCAAAAAAAACCAAGGTGGGTCATTGCACTGTAACCACCCCTTGCCTGGTATATATATGCAGTTTAACTCAACATCAAAACAAAGACCACTAAGGTTGAGACCCTAACCCAATGTAAATGAGTTTTGT
Source organism: Arvicola amphibius (assembly GCF_903992535.2). Classification (NCBI taxonomy): domain Eukaryota; kingdom Metazoa; phylum Chordata; class Mammalia; order Rodentia; family Cricetidae; genus Arvicola; species Arvicola amphibius. Next base: position 30,203,077 of record NC_052048.2, read on the forward strand.
TTCTATGTATCCCTGGCTGTGCTGGAATTCACTCTGAAGACCATGCTTGGCCTCAAATCCAACTGCCTCTGCCTCCAGAGCCAAGAATAAAGATGTGAACCACCATCACACAACTGTAAATTTTTTTAAGAGCATGGACAAATGTAGCAGGTAGAAACCAATAGATCAGATAAGTAATAGTTCCGGTCATTCTCAACTATTACGTTACATGCTCACATGAGAATGTCTCAAAAATAAAATGAGGGGATAGCAAGATGGGAGTATTCCTTGTCAAACGTGATTACCAAGTTTGATCACCAAGATAGCCCCCACCCTTCATCAGTGGAGAGCTTTGACTTCTGACCTCTACACACAGTCACCTAACACTTGGAAAAATAATTAAATGAATTAACAAATAAAAGCCAGGCCCAGGGTGATGATGCATACTTTTAATACCAGAACCTAGGAAGCAAGAGGCAAGTAGATATAGCAAATCCCAGGCCAGCCAGGCTACATAATCATAGTCTGTCTCAAAACATTAATAAGAGATTAGATTTAAAAAGAGAGAAAGGGGGGAGAGGGAAAAGAGGGAAAGAGGGAAGAAGAGAGGGAAAGGAAAGGAAAAATAAAAAATTAAAATAAGAGCCAGACAAGGCAAGCTAGTACACACCTGTAACCAAATTTAAAGTGAAGACAAGGAAAGATCAAGTTCAGAATTATCTCTGGCTACCTAGTTGTTACCACACCTAGACTATGGGTATGTCTCACACATATTCAACTATAGGAGTAAGAAGGAAACAACACCATTGACCTTTTGTCATTAACTTTAAAATGCTGCCCAAAATTCCACTTACCTCTGTCTATACCAGATTGGAATGCCATCCTGTCAACAACACTTAAGTGGTACTAACGGAACTGTTACTTAACATTGGGAAAACTTATTGACTACTGTTGACAACTGATCATACCTTTATGGGAAAATGTGGTGTTTCCAAATTTAAATTCATCCACCCTACCAGAGTGGGCTAGTTTCTCATGGATTTCAGACATTTTTAACCAATCCATTTATTTTCTTCTTTTTCTCAGTCCATTTATTTTCAAAAGCTGACCTGAGTCCTGTATTTGACTGCAACCCTAAACACTACCCACTAGAGGGCAGGAGCACTCCTCAACCCACCTTTCTTAATCTATCAGTCTCTGTAGTAAAGCTGCCCATAAAGGTTTATCTATTAGGCCTCAAATACTAAGTAACTGCATAGCTGGAAATAGTGGCACAATCTTGAAAGAACCAGGACATAAAGACCCCAAACTGGAGGTTAGTACGTTCAATGTGAGATGGCATGGTTTGTGAAACTCAAAGTCCAATGCCTGTAATCCCAGAATATGGAAAGCAGTGGAATGAGAAGTTCCAAGGCCACCATTATCTGTACTACACTAGGCTGTCCAGAAGAGACAGACAGACTGTGTGTGTGTGTGCGCGCGCACGCATGGACAACCACATCTACAAAGCTACTAGCCTCATGCCCGGGCAACTTCAAACTCTATTTCTGTAAGGATCAGGAAACCAACTAAAGCAAAACCATGGAATTTCTAAGAACTTATAAACAAGGAATTATTTCTAACTATAGCAGCTCTGCCTGGGGTCCAACCTAGGAAAGTCTTTCACATTCACTGAGCACTCCCTCCTTGCATTGAATGTGAAATAGTACTAACCCATTATCAGAAAGCTGACCTTCTCTGACCAGCTTTCTCTAGCTAATAATTGATTTCCCTTTTTCTGTAAAATCTCAAGTCCCCTCTATTGTCTCCTTTTGCTCCCAGTGATTAAAATGGCCATGTTCTTTCTAGCGGAAGCATCTGTCCAAAGAAAAAAATTCCTTCTTCATCTGCCATCTTCACAGAATTTAAGCATTCCTTCCTGGAAATCCTCTTTAGGATTTATCCACGGTCACAAGTGGCCAGGATCATTGATCTTTGACTATAGACTAAAAAACCTACAGCTTCAAAAGGCTTGAATTGCCACACAATGAACATCCAACTCTTGTTCCTACAAAAACTCTAGAAACTAACCTCTATAAAGATATCCTCAGATCCAACCAGCTGTCTTGAGCACCCAACTCATTCTCACACAGGATTCCAGCCCACCTGAATACGCTTTTTTTGGAGACAGGTTTTCTAGGATTTAAATCCAGCTCAGGCTAATCTCACCTCTGGTTGATTATAGTATATTCACCATGCCTAGCCCTATTTAAGTATGCAGTTGATCTTATAAAAATGTTTACATTTGGAGCTGGAGAGATGACTCAGTGGTTAAAAGCACTAGCAACTCTTCTAGACAGAACCTGGATTCAAGTCTTAGCACCTACAACTGTGTATTACTTCTGTCCTTGGTACCTGACACCATCAGACATACATGAAAGCAAACATCAACCTACACAAATTAAATAAATTAAAATGCTTACATCCCAATAAGCCCACCAAAAACTGAAACTACCTTAAGCAAAATATACACTTAATATGTACATCCTAGTGGTATGCACACCTTTAATCTCAGCCATTGGGATGTAGAGGCAGGTGGGTCTGTGAGTTCAAGGCCAGCCTGGTCTATAGAACTAGTTCCAGAATAGACAGGGCTGAAACTCCATCTCAAACTAACAACCTACCCAAAATTCATAGTCTCTACTGGGCTTTCTTAAATATGATCAGAACATTTCCATTAGCTATAACTGGGCAAAGTCATAACACATAGCCTTCTTATAATGAAAAACTAAAATAGTACCTTTTCATACCGTTAAGCTAAAGACTCCTAAATCAAATCGCAGTTAGCTTGGAATACCAGTCTAAAGGTTTCCCATAGCATTATACTCAGACCAAAGTATTTCCTTTTGGGGGACTAAACCAGGACCTTGCACAGTGAACTATGCATATCTTCAAGCTCTTAAACCTTTCAATTTAATGTCTAAGTTGTTTGGTCCTTTTTTGCCTCACTACCTCCCAGTAGCTAAAATTACAGTCCTGTACCACCACATAGCCTGGTTCTTCTACACTCCTCGCATATCAATTTCCCATATTCCTAGTTGCTAAGAACCCATTCCCTGCTAACCTAACACAATCCTTAACTTCCTCTAAGCACAACTGCAACCCAATCATGGCAATGCCCCACTTCTAAGCCCTATTTCCCGATGGTTATTAGAACAAAGATTGTGAACTTATAGAATCTTCAGGTTCTACAGACATTCATAATGACTTTCTTACCTAGCTTCTATCATTTCCTTTTCTTCTCCTTGTTGTCTGTAAATTCACTACTCTGTTCCCTGGACAATTTGACACATATAGTAATTAATACTCCCTCCAAATATCCTCTGCCTAACCTTGTCTAGCTAAATCCTGATAATCCTCCACGTCTAAGCTACAATACTGCTCCAAAACCTTTTCCTGTTCTCCACAACCTGATTTGTATCTACCCTTTCCTAACACCCTCTATTGTGGTTTAAAAGATATCTTCAAAGCCACATGGGACCCCCTTAAGACAGACTGTTTTTGTTGTCCAGTGTCCTCATCCTTAGCAGACTGGGTACAAGGACAGCAAGCCAAAGATTACCAAGGGATTAGCTGGCCACTTGGGGCCAACACCTTCCTTCAAACTGTATAGCAGCTTAGTCAAAACTGAAGACATGCAGAAAGCAAGAACAGAGAAGAAATACTTTAGATGCCACTAAGTTTGTAAGAGTTTAGGCAACAGGGCAGGAATCATTCTTTCCTGAAACAAGTGTCTACACCTTTTCTTTTAGTCAGAACTTTTGTTCGTTTTTCCCCCCAAGACAAGGCTTCTCTGTATAGCCCTGGTTGTCCTAGAACTGGCTCCGTAGACCTGGCTGGCCTCAGAATTCAAGAGATCCACCTGCCTCTGCCTCCCAATTGCTGGACTTAAAAGCAATAAAACTCATCGGACAATTAAAACTAATAATTTTGGTCTCCTTTGCTTATGATGTACATTGACTTATCTTTAATAGCTTACCTTAAAGAACCACCACAGGTGCCTTCTGTAGTAAACACTTATGGAAGGTACAAGTTTTCCTTTAAAAACAAAACAAAACAAACACAAAACCCAAGATTGGTCTCATGGCCTCAGAATCCACGCATTATCATTACAGAGGGAATCTCCTGGAGCTGGGCTCAGAGAAAGCTAATCTTTGCAAGCCCCAAACCAACAGGTTTCCGTGTTTTATCTTTTCGTGTATAGAGGACATCAGCAAACAACCCATCTGCTGGCAGAGAGCTAGTAATAAATTATCTGCAGAGAGTAAGTATAGGGGAAAAATCTAAATGAAAGAGGACAGACAGCTAGCTAGGGTGACACTTTCTGACAAACTTCAGCGCCAGCAACCCTTTCACAGAGGCAAGTCTACTGGATTCAGACAGTTGAGAATTTGTCTAGGAGGAGTCTGAGACACCCAAGACCCTCCCCCCCTGTAGTTTTGGAAATTTAAATAAATTTGGGGTTTGATTTGATTGATTTTTCATGGATACAGAAATGTGCTTTTCACTGATAGCCACAGTATCCACTTGTCAAACTTGTCCCCAAACGAGAGAACATGAGCTGGAGAAATGGTCTTGGTTTAAAAGCACTGGTTGCTCTTTCAGGTCCTGGGTTCAATTACCAGCAATCACATGGTGTCTCAAGCATGTAGTAGGATCTGATGCCCTCTTCTGGCATAAAGTCGAACACACAGGTAGAGCACTCATAAAGTAAATTTTTTTACAAAAATTATCTGATTAACTACATTTTCCTTTTTGGAAAGGTGATAGTTTGTCTTTCCTGCCCTCTTAAACTACAGGTAATTCCCCTAGCCTTCTCTCACAGTTCCTGTGATTACATAAGGGTAACTGTTAGAAACCTGATTCAAAGTACTAGTTTCCAACAATCTAGTAACCAGGTTTTCATTTAAAAAAAAAAAAAAAAAAAAAAAATCAACCATATTCCTGCCCTTCTTCCAACATTTTAGTCTTGTCTTCTACTTTCAGAGTGGTATATAAAACCTCAGGCCTTTCTGGAGACATAGGGCAAGCAGCTGGCAGCTAGACCTGTATTAACCCACTGCGCTAGACCTGAGAATGTCAACTTGGAGATATGCAAAGAAAAGAGCAGATGGAAAGCTGGATATCATTAAAAGTGATGCTCGTACACCCAGAGACTCAGATTTAATTGTAGGACACGCTACTGGAACTATTTGCATCTCGCAGATAACTAGCACCTAATACTGTAGCCAGCCAAGGCTTACCATTCGCTCTTGAGAACTAGTGAAAATCAACTCCTAAATTTAAGAAATGCAGGCTGAAACTCTGCTTTTCTAACACTCGGTGATACTGGTTAGACTGGATTTTCACTGCCTTCAGGTAGATCCAGGGAAGATAAAAGAGGTGCGCCCTTTGAATCCTGGACTAGTTAAATTTATCAGCCGAAAAAACAGGGCAGTTCAAGCACCACCCACCTAGTTCTTTTGTTCAGGGCCCGCTTGGTGGGAGCAAAACTACACCCTCCTCCTTTACGCATCTTCGAGTTCCAGGAAGTCGCCGGAGTTTTCTCCGGGAGCCCGCCCTCGCCCTCCATTTTGTAAATGAGGTTAAACTCCGGAACGCCGGGAGCGCGTCCTGGCAGGTTCTTACTCAAAGTTCTACCACGAGAGCCGAGGCTAAAAGCACCACGCTCCTGCCTTTTCTGCTCTAGAACTTACCACGGAGGAAGGCAGAAGTGACTTCTACTTTCAATAAACAACGCGGCTTACGAACCCCAACTCCACCCGACGCTTTAAAAACGAAGAGAGGTCCGGGGAAAATCCAGGTGCATCTTCTTTTTGTTCTCAACCTGAAATGGAAGTTCAAGTGACCAGGGGCAAGCGCTTTCTGCCGGAGCGGAGCCCCTAGAGACGCGCGTTTTGGCGGGAAGCAGGGCCGAGGGCAAGGTGACGCTGCTCCGCGGCCTGCACCGGCAGTCGACCGCGCCGCGCTGAGCGCCGGCCGGGCAGGAAGGTCCGCCCCGGGGCCTGCGCGGGCTCGGGCGGGAGCTTCCGGGAGGGGGCGGGGCGGGGGGGATGGGAGGCTCCTGAGTCTCCCGGGGTGGGGTAGGGTGGGGGAGGGGAAGAAGGCTGGAGTAGGAACTAGCGCAGGCCGAAGAGAGTGGAAGGGATCGAAGCGGGAAAACTTTCAGGTGGCCAGGTCGAGTTCGCGACCGGTAACCTGAAGGCTCGGGCGCCGAGCGAGGCTCACCACGCCGAGGACGGGCGTTCAGGTCCGGAGTCCGGGAAGCAGAAACCGCGTGATCTAGAGCGGCGGTCGGACTCGGGTCACGGGGTGCAGAGAAGGAAGTGCCCTGCCGGCCCGCCAATATGTCACCAATGGGAAAAGCGTGCCTGCAGGTGTGGTCCGCGAACCGTGCGATTGGCCAGCGCCGGAAATGGGGGAAGGAGGGAAAGGAAAGGGGAAGACTTCTCGCCAGTTCTCGGTAAAGCAGCGAAGTAGCCACCTGGGCAAGGTCCAAATTACCCGCTGTGGGGGGAGGGGGAGAACGACAGCACTGAAGTGGAAAAGTCTCAGTCAAGTAAAACTGAATCACCTCGAACTGGATACTACAGAATGGAAACCTGCCGACACGAAATACTGTTTTCTTCATTTGACCATGAACTCAGATATTTCCCTTGCTGAAGCATAACTTTAAAAAACAACTCCTGCTCAGGCAGTCAGTCGTGGCACACGCCTTTATTACCAGCGATCAGAAAAAGTGCCCTAACCCCGAATGGCTGACACCTCATGTTTGATTTCCCCAGTAACTACAAGATGTTTGTCTCCTCAGACTGTTAAAAGAACAATTTTTAAAGACCAATTCCTAAATCCCTTATCCAACAGGCAATCCCAAAATGTTACTTTAAATTCAAAGCAGTGACTGTATATTTCAAGGACTTTATTTACCCGTCCCCCTACAGGGTTTCTCTACAACAGCCCTGACTGTGTATCAGACTGGCCTCGAACTCTCCTGCCTCTGCCTAGAATGCCTTTAGGATTAAAACAGTGGGCTACCACCACCCACCGGCCGTATATTTTTGAGGTCCCAGTAAGATGAGGAAAGGCCCTCCAAGCCTGACACCTGAGTTCTATCCACAGGACCCACACAGCGAAAGGACTTGAAGTTGTCCTGACCTAAATTCCGTGTAGAGGCAAACACGCCAATCGTATACACGCAATAAACTAAATTTGTTACTAAGGTTATTTCTTGTAAAAAAAGAAATGGAGAAACTTACAGAATGTCCCAAAAGAAAAAAGAAACACGAAACAAGTAGGGCTATATTATTAACTGAAGCAGGTGATGGCTGCAAATTAAATTCTTAAGTTTTGTTTAGATTCTGCTTTACAGAAGGAAATTTTACAGAAATAACCACCGTTCGGGACTAAAAGGACAAGACACAGTAAGAAATAGCCAAGGTTTTAGTAACAGCTCTAACAAAGGCAAGGTAGGACTTAACCACTAAGTCTTAAAAGGGTAGCAAAGTATGAATGGGGTGTATTTGATTTTGGGTGGCAGGGCTGGTGACTAATTTCAAACTCAATATGGTGCTTATACTCTCAGTAACTTCTGATTTGCTGAGCTTTTTGTCAAGCCTCCTATCCCATCCTATTGAATGCTTAGTTTGTGCTCCACCTTAGCTGGTTTTATGGAATGCTGTGCTTAAAAGCCGGACTGAGCACGTTAAGCACCAGAACTCAGCTAGTTTTTCCCACCTCTAAATTTTAAATCTTGATACAAATGAACACTGAGCACAATTTCTCTTTGTATGTATCTATGGATATTCCAAAATAAAGGGGTTTGGGGTCATAGACAACGGCACTGCATATACCCTTTACTCCAACATTTAGGAAGCTGAGGAAAGGATTTTTATGAAAACTCTATTTCATATAAACAGGGTTTCTTTGTAGTTCCTGGCTACAAAAGTCACCATTCTGGGTTTCATTTGTTGTGGGGATGGAACCTAGGACTTGGGGCTTTTTACGCCTACTCTATACTTGAACTGAATTCTCATATTTGAGGTATTTATAAGCAAGGGTTTGGGGTTGGTAGTAGCATCAAGCTGAGCATCAAGCCTGCCTCAGCTACACAGAAGTCTAAGTTTGGGAACTACATGAGACTATATGGCATTTTGTATCCTAAAGCCAACAGGGAGTCAATTGTTTCCATGAAGATGGTACAATCTGACTTGTTTTTCTTTTGAGACATGGTCTGTAGCACACACAAAATGGTTCTAAAACTCCTATTTCTACCACCACCTCCATAGGGGGTACAATGTATAATCCCAATTTTTCACAAGGCTCATTAATGCAGTAATGCCGGAGATGAATTCTAGGCCACCTTGGACTTGAAACCAGCCAGAGCTACAAAACTGTCCTAAGGCCAACAAAAAAGAAAGAAAACATAGTGGAGACAAGAGGGGAAGTAAAAGATTGTTATGAGGGCCAGAGAATGGGAAATGATTAAGTGATACATAATACATAAAATTTACTTAACTCAGATTCCTATTAACCAAGAAATACCGTATACAGTCAGTATAAACACAGATACTAGCCAGAAGAGTGGCTCACACCTGTAATTCCAGCACGTGTGAAGTAGAATCAATGTTAAGGAGATCCAGGTCATACACCATTCAACTTGGAAATCAGCCTCAGCTACATGAAACTGTCTTAAAACTTTTTGAAGCCAGGTGGTAGTAGTGCATACCTTTAATTCCAGCACTTGGAGGCAGAGCCAGGCAGATCTGTGAGTTCATGGCCAGCCTGGTCTACAAGAGCTAGTTCTAAGGCAGGCTCCAAAGCTACAGAGAAACTGTCCTGACAAAGAAAAACACAAGGGGGGGGGACTTTGAAAAGATGGTGTGGTGGCACATTTTTAACCCCAACAGTTGGGAGGCTAGCTTGGTTTACATATCAAGCTCCTGTTAAGCAGGACCCTGTCTCAAAAACAAAACTAAATGCAATGATGTCAAAAATTTACAAAACGGGAAAAAAAATGTCATAGTTCTGCCTTTCTGGGATGACACAGGAGTTGAATTGGAAATCAACTAAGAAGTGCATCAATTAATGTAAGCAGTAACTAATTAGCTCTCACCAGAGTTCTAAAAAGTGACATTTAAGGAGGCATGGTAGCAAAGGTCTTTAATCCCAGCACTCTTGGAGCAGAGGCAGGCAGATTTCTGAGTTAGAGGCCAGCCTGGCCTAGACTAAGTTCCAGGGGAGTCATGAACTAAAAGAAACCCTGTTTCAAAAACCCAAGAAGAATAGAACTGAAAAGGATACTATGTAGAGCCCTCCTTTTCCTCAAACTTTTCAGGTAGTGGGTTAGTCTAACATGTAGTAGAGGCTTGCCTAGAAGTTGTGGCAGCCCTAGCTCTTCCTCCCAGGGGCCCCAAACAAAACAGAGCCATTAATTTTTGGCTTTATTTTCCAGTGCTAAGGAATCACATTCAAAGCCTTGTATATGCCAGGTAAGTGCTCTCAATCACTGAAGAAAACCCTAAATTAATTATTTTTAGTTCAATTTTTTTTCGAGACAGGGTTTCTCTGTAGCTTGGGAGCCTGTCCTAGAAGTAGTTTTTGTAGACCAGGCTGGCTTCAAACTCAGAGATCCACCTGCCTCTGCCTCCCAAATACTGGTGTTAAAGTCCTGCGCCACCACCACCACCCAGCTCGATTCAATTTCTTCATGTCATGAACTCACTTAAGAATTATGAAACAAAATGTTAAGGTGCTAGGACAGATACCAATGATGTATACTGCATGCCAAATCCAACAATACATTCAACTACTAGTACTAAAATTAACCAAAGGACAAATTTGTACTAAGCTTAGAACAGTTATACTGACCCTACAGAACAGGTTTCATATACTACAGGCCTCAATCCTGTTATGTAGCTAATGCCTACCTGAGGGGAAAAAAAATCTTCCAACCTATCCCCAAATGATAGTACAGGCACGCACACCACAACTGGCCTATTGATTGTTATTCTTCTTATGTCTCAAGTATTAAGATAGCACCGGCGGTGGTGCTGCACACCTTTAATCCCAGCACTTCGGAGTCAAAGGCAGGCGGAGATCGAGGCCAGCCTGGTCTACATGAGGTAGTTCCAGGCCAGGCTGAAAAGCTAGAGAAACCCTGTCTCGGAATAACAAAAGATAGCTAATGTAAAAAATGGAAAACAAAAGAACATAAAATTATGGATTTTAATTATGTTTATGAAAAGTATTGCTATTAGACTGTCATCAATTGAGTAGAAAATTTCATCATTTAAAATTTCATCATTTAAATTAGCGGGTACCTCTCACATAGTTAAGTGAGAAATATGAATATGTAATGTGTAAATTCTGCTAAAACTACAGCTGAAAAGATGGTGTACACCCAGATTACCAGCCCTGTTAACTTCCCTGAAAGAGAAAACTTTCTGAAATGGTCACAGAACTAAGCAGGCTCAGAATGCCTATGGTGTGAGACCTTCCACAGCACTAATGTAAAGATGGGTGGTTCCTAAGGAGGCCACAGAAAGACAAACCAGGTCTCATGTAACTGGCTACAGGAGCCCAAAAATGCAAACTCAACCACAATCACTACTCTGGAGGGGAAAATGAAGAACAGAGCTGAGGAACATAAATGTGCCACCCATTTACAAATTGGGTCAAATGTAGGCAGTTTCAGGGAACAAATGCCTTAAATATTTTAATAAACATTGCCTGAAACAAACACCATAAATATTTTATCAAGGGGAAAATACAAAACGCCAGCATTTATAGATGCGCCATTATGGGATCAAAATTTTCTAGTATTTAAACATCGTTTTAGGGTTTGTGTTTTTTTTTTTTTTTTTGAGAAAGGGTTTCCTCTGTCCCGGTAATTGATCTATAGACCAGGCTGTCCTCAAACTCAAGAGATCCATCTGTCTCTGCCTCCTGAGTGCAGGATCAAAGGCATGCGCCGCCACTGCCTTGATAAATTTTTTAACAATTTAAAAAAATTACCAGGTGGTGGTAAAGGTAGTACTCGGGAGGCAAAAACAGAGGGACCTGTTGCATTCAAGGCCAGTTGAGCTAGAGTTAGTTTCAGGACAGTCAGAGCTACACAGAGATACCCTATCTTGAGAAACTAAAAAAGAAAATTTATTTCATGTGTAAGAGGTTTTATCTTTATATGCACTGCATACATTGCTACAGGTAGCTGTTAGCCAGCTTATGTGTGCTGGGACTTGAACAGGGTCCTATGTAAGAACTTTACATATGTCTTTAAAAAGCCCTTTTAAGATTGTTAGTCTTGAGTATTTTACCTACAGGTAAATGTACAGGTATATGTACTGCATGTATTACTTGATGTATGTAGGTCTGATGAGGACATCTGATCCCATTGAAAAAATTGATTTCATAACATCTGAGTTGTTGAGAATTGAACCTTGGTTCTGGGCAACAGCAACAAAACTCTTCAAGTACACCATCTTTTCAGTCCCTGAATTTTTATCCTTAAGTCAGGCTGATCTGTACTTAGAGACAGGGCTGTCTAGGCAAGCTACTCAAGCTACTCTTACCTCCACTTAAATTTTGAAATGAGTTAATACCTAAGACAGTAGTCTTCCTAAAACACTGGAACTTAGCTGTAGGGGGTGGCACACGCCTTTAATCCCAGCACTTGGGAGGCAGAGGCAGGTGGATTTCTGTGAGTTCGAAGCCAGCAAGAGCTACTTCTAGGACAGGCTCCAAAGTTAGAGAAACCCTGTTTGGGGGGGGGGGGGGGGAATAAGATGACATTGGAATTAACGATGGTAAAGTTCTGGAAATCAATTTTCTGACAAGTTTTAACAACATTATACCTAAGTTGTTTTTGATATTGTGAATACCAGAATCAAATCTGCTAAAGCCAAAAAAAAAAAAAATATTCCTTTCTCTATCCCATTTCTTGCCACCACTTCTGTCTTTTTTCCTTCTGAGATCAATTTTCACTTGTTTGGTCTATGAATTACACTGAATACACCTTCAGCTCAAAAGACGTCTAGCCTCCAGAAGACAAACTCTGCTAAGTCACCAGTATTTCATCCATCTTCCCTGCCTTCAAACTCAGAAGATTTAATGGCCTCTGCCTCCCAAGTAGAGATTAAAAGGCCTACACACACCTGGCTCTTTAAGACTGGCTCCAGAGAATCTCCTGAAACCTAGGCTGACCTCAAACTCCAGTCCATATCCTTCTCAAACGCCCACTTCCTAAGTGTTGATTCATAGACAAGCATGGGACCTAGGATTTGTGTCTTCAGGTTTAAAATAACAAACCTCCTGCTGGGTGGTGGTAGCACACACCTTTAATCACTCACTTGGGAGGCAGAGGCAGAGGGATCTCTGAGTTTGAGTCCAGCCTGCTCTACAGAGCAAGTTCCAGGACAGCCAGGGTCACACAGAGAAACCCTGTCTTGAAAAACCAAAAGCAAACAAAACAAAAAACCTTCTAGCCTAAGGCTATATACTCTATAATTAAAGTACATTTAATCAGCTCAAACTACCTTTCCATTTTCAAAATTTAGTTTTACAAACTAATTTTGGTTAGGAAGGCAGACTCCAAAGTGGAAAAAAAAAAAAAAAAAAAGAGTGAGTTCAAAGCCAACAACTAACCAGGTAGTAGTGGCGGTGGACACCTTTAATCCCAGCACTCTGGAAACAGATCTCTGTGAGTTTGAGGCCAGCCTGGTCTAGTGAGAGAATTCCACGACAGGCTCCAAAGCTACACAGAGAAACCCTGTCTTGAAAAACCAAGAAAGACAGAAAAACAGACAGACAGAAACCATTACAACTAGAGACAAAGTATTAACTAAGATCCAATTCTTAAATTGTTTTATTGGTAATGCTATCTTGTTCCCTCACTCAGAACAGTGTGAACAACCTAATGACTCATTGAAACATTATACAGGTACACATGCAACACAAGAGGGAATAGGAGGGAAGAGGCAAAGGGTGCAAGTAAAAGAATCTAAGGAGTATGAAAAATATACACATTTGAAAACATAATGAGGTGCCGGGTGGTGGAGGCACAATACCTTTAATCCCAGGCACTTGGGAGGCAGAGGTAGGCGGATCTTTGCGAGTTGGAGGCCAGCCTGGTCTACAAGAGCGAGTTCAAGGGCAGGCTCTAAAACTACAGTGAAACCTTGTTTTGCAACCCCCCCAAAAAAACAAACATAATGAAACCATGAATATACAAACACATGCTAACAATTTAAAATGTATGTCTTAAGCTGATGGTATGTCAAAAAATAACGAGACACAAGGCTACAAGGCTCCCACTAATATAAGACTCTAAACACTAAAACCAAGACTAATGAAAGCCAGGTGATCGCAGAACATGCCTTTAAAACCAGCACTGTGGATCAGAGGCAGGTGGATAACTGTGAGTTGCGTCGAGCCTGGTCTACAGGAGCTAGTTTCAAACAGCTAGGGCTACACATAATCTCACTACAGTTTAATGCCAGCCCCTGACAGGTAGGATTACGGGCTACCCAGTCGTGTTTCTCTCAACCCTCACTCCCTAGCAGGGAGGCACACTCACACCCCATGAAACACAGCTTTACAGAACATAGAACACTAACCACTAGAGTGTGCCTTTTAGGACCACAGTCCCAATAAAAGGTAACTTGCAAAAGTAACTACCAATTTATAGGAAAAACAAAGAGCTGAGATTAAAAAAGAAAAATCACTCTGGCTTGCAATGAACTTTCTATTGGTGCCAGATTTGAAGTGAAAAGTAATTTGTGAGATTGCTAAGACACTGTCTACTTACCGAATGAGATAGTGTCTTGTTCGGCTTGACTCAAACTTGTCTGCTGGATACTATTTGAAGCTGTATGTGGTAGCCTGCTCTCAACCTCAGCACTGAGAATCTGAAGCAGGAGAGTCCTCAGTTTGAAGTCAGCCTGGGATATAGGGCAATATTGCTCTTGTAAAAATTGAAAAGGAGTCTTGGCATTGTAGCACGATTAATAAGAACCCAGAGACAGAAATTGGGGTTCAACCTGAAGGTCAGAAAAGCAAAACAACCAAGCTTCTGGCTCTTACCTCTACCTCAGTCCGAAATGCTGAACCTACCTCCAGGGATCTCAGACTGTGACTGTGTGAGAGCTGTCTCCTCCCGTTTTATAGTCATGTTGAGGGCTGGGATTAAAGGTGTGCACCACTACCTTCCGGTTTCTATGGCAAACTACTGTGGCTACTGGGATTAAAGGTGTGTTAGCACTGCCAAGTGTAAGGCTGATCAGTGGAGCTATTTTACTCTCTCAAATTCAGACCAGCTTTATTCATTAAAATACAAATGAAATAGCACTAAAGGGCATGATAGCACATGCCTTTAATTCCAGCATTCAAGAGGCAGAAGCAGGATGATGAGTTTGAGGTCAGTCTGGTCTACAGAGCCAACTACAGAACAGCCCTGGCTTCAATGTAGACCATGTCTCAAAAACAAATGAAATTTCCAAGTGAAAAGGAATAGAGGATAAAAGCATCTGCTAAAAGCCCGATGACTTCAGTTCTATTCATCCCAGAATCCACCAGCAGCAAAGGAAATCAAAGCTGTCGTCCTCTGACCTTCCCATGTTCCTGGTAGCATCTGCCCACACCCACTCACCCGTGTGTTCTATACGATAACATTTTACATTTTTATGGAAAATTAATTCTGTTCCTTACAATAAAAGGTCCTAGTTATCATCTCCAGCAACATATCTTTGAATGTTTATTTTGCTGCAAAATAAGGTATGGTAGTCTTAAACTGAGTTTAATTCTTCCTCTGCTAAGAACCCTCCATTAACACAAATGATGGAGACAGGAACCCTTAGTAAATAGAAGGCAGTCCCTGTCAGACCTAAGTCCCAATACCAATTGTGTCTCTAGTAAGTGATTTCTTCCAGTCTTAAGAACAAGATTATCGGGGCTGGAGAGATGGCTCATAGGTTAAGAGCATTGCCTGCTCTTCCAAAGGTCCTGAGTTCAATTCCCAGCAACCACATGGTGGCTCACAACCATCTGTAATAGGGTCTGGTGCCCTCTTCTGGCCTGCAGGCATACACAGACAGAATATTGTATACATAATAAATAAATATTTTTAAAAAAAAGAACAAGATTATCAGACAGGCAGTGGTGGGTCACACCTTTAATCCCAGTACTCGGGGGCAGAGGCAGGCGAATCTCTGAGTTCAAGGCCAGCTTGGTCTACAGGAGCTAGAATATTGTTAAAAAGTAGTCAAGAGCCGGCCATGCTGGAACCTTTAATTCCAACACGTGGGAGGCAGAGGCAGACAGATCTCTGAGAGTTCTACATCCTGGTCTACAGAGTGAGTTAGTACAGACAGGCTGTTATAGGAAAACCGGGAGGGGGGAATCAAAACGAGAGGGCAGGATCTCTGAATTCGAGGCTAGCCTGTTCTGCATAGTTCCAAGACAGCCAGGAACAAAGGTATCATCTAAAAAAAAATATTTCTACTTTAAAATGAAAAAAAGTCAAAATTAGCACTAAACGTTACTTCATTAACCTATATATATCTAACGAATAATCTGAGATATTTTAGTAAGAATTCTTTTTAAAAAAAATATTTACTTATTATGTATACAATATTGTCAGTGTGTATTCCTGCAGGCCAGAAGAGGGCACCAGACTCCATTACAGATGGTTGTGAGTCACCATGTGGTTGCTGGGAATTGAACTCAGGACCTTTGGAAGAGCAAGCAGCGCTCTTAACCACTGAGCCATCTCTCCAGCCCTTTAGTAAGAATTCTTAAAACAACTATTAAAAAGTACTTCGAGATTGTTCAGTGTAAGTTTAAAGACGCTTTTTCTCAGAAGGATGGACCTGAGTCCATAATCTCTAAACACACAATATGAAAAAATGACTGGCCCCCACTTTTTCCCTGACCTCTACTTGGCAGCACACATAAAAGAAACTTTCTTTTAAAAAAGGCTTCACTAAAGTAGTAACAATTCCAAGTATCTTGATTTGACCAATTAAGTGACTTTTATTTAAAAATTCTCTGGTATCGCCGGGCACGGTAAAGCGCGCCTTTAACCCCAACACTCAGTAGACAGGCTTTCTGAGTTCGGGCCCACCTGAACTGCTGAGTTCTCGGACAGACAGTACTAAGATAAAACGTTTCAAAAACCCAAAATGAAAAACAAGCAAACAACGATAACAACAACAAAAAAAACCCCACCACACTTGATAGGGATTCGAGCTATTTACCTAAGTAAAATCAAACACCACCTTATATCGCTTCGACCTGCCTAAAATGAGGATTTCAGTTAGATCCCTGGAACCCATACTCTGGAAACCGTCTCTCAAATTGTCCTCTTACCTCTAACACCCTCGCTCACACTCATACGCAAATAGACCGAAAAAGCTCTTTCTGTTCTACGAGATTCTAGCATTCAAAGCCACGCTGCCCGAGCTATGGAGCTGACTCCGTAGAGCCGCCAGGCGGCCTCCCGCGCTGCGCGCTCGCCCAACCACTCCGCAGCCCCCGTCGCAGGCGACGGCTCGCAAGTAGGTGTAGCAGGTAAAAAAATTAAAAAAAAAAAAAAAGAGGCCCATTCGTCTGTGTCCCGGCTGGCAGGGTCAATAAGGCCGCGGAGGGTGCCACTACTGGGTGTCTTCGGGCACGTGGAGCTACCTCACGGGTAGGCGCGGGGCGGCTGGGGCCAGCGTCCGGCCATGTCGGGAACGCTCCGGAGAGCGCGCGCCAGGAAAGGCCGGGCAGGCCAGGCCCACCCCAAGTTTCAACAGAACCGTAAAGATCAACAAACACATCCAAAAGTACACAGAACTGGAGGAGACGGTCAACTAACCTCTCTAGGAGAAGATTCCAGCACCGCCACCCCCCCCAGACGCCGACACGCCACCTCCGAGGGCCCGGATCGACAGCCGGGGCGCCACGAGGAGGAAGGGGCCGGCGGCGCAGCCGGGCCGGGCGTGGGCGGAGTCGTCCCTCCTCCCAGTCTTGTGAAACTCAGGGCGCCTCCAGCCACGTGAGCCGGCGCTTTCCTTTCTCAAGACCGCGACCAGCGCCCCGGCCTGCCCGGGGACCGCCGAGCGCATCCCGCCCCGGGGGAGAAACGCTCCGCCCTGCCCCCCGATCGCCCGCGTCCGCCGCGCCGCGTACTAGGAGCGCCTGCGGGCACGGCTCTCGGCGAAAGCCGATCTTCCTCTCCGCCGTGCGCCTCGGAGGCGGCATCAAGGGCGCCAGTTCTCAGTCCCCGCGGCCGGAGTCCGGCCGGGGTAACTCCAGACTTCCGATCCCGTCCCCCCACTCCCGCGGCCGGCCGCCAGCCTCAGCCACGAGGCCGGACCTTTCGGAAATACCCCCAAGCCGGGCTGTCACACATTCTCAACTTCGGCCATCGCCCCGGACCCAAAACCTCGGCCACGCGGTCCCGGCCCCCGGGGCGGTCTTCGCACGGCCCCGGGCGTGCGGCATCCACCGCGAACCTGTCCTTCCTGAAGCCGAGCCCCGCGCCCGCGGCCCACCGCCCCAAGGGCCCGGGCGCCAGCCCACCCGGTTGGCGGCCCTCACCTCGGGCTCCTCGTCTCCACGCTCCCACTCACATCCGGAACCTCGCCGGCCCTCAGAGCACCTAGAGGAGGGTGGAACCCCGGGGACTTGGCAGTTGTAGCTGAGGCAGTTGAGGCTTGTTTACTGTCACCATGGAAACCCCCAGACGCAGGCTCGCGGCGGGGCCTCCACGGAGCGAGTCCGCCGCGCGGCCGGCCTGCTTCTCAACTCCCGCCTGCCGAGCGCCCGCGGCGCCCCCGGAAGCCCTCCTGATCCCCGGTCCGCTCCCCGCTCGACCCACGCCCCGAGGCACCCGGAAACAGTAGCCCGGGGAGCCCACTTTCCCTTCCCACAGCCGGCGTGACCGCGGGCTGGCCTTCCCCCGAACCCCACCTTCAGGAAGACGAGGCGCAGTCCTCCTTCCACGACGAAGCCGGAAGGATGCAAGACCGTGGCGGGGCGGAGCCTCAGGCAGCGGACATCCGGGCACCGGCCCGCCACGGCGCCATTCTGACGAGCCCAGATCCGAGCGCGGGATTGGCCAGCCAAGCGAGGGGCGGGGCCGAGGGTGTGGGCCCGCCTCCGAGTCCAGGAAAGGTCGGCGACGGCGCAGGCGCACACGTTCGGGGAGCCGAGCCGGGGGGGGGTGGGGGGGGGTGGGGGGGGAGTGAAAAAGGGGGAGGGGTGGATGAAGGCGGGGGAGGGGGCGAGAAGCTGGAGGGGGAGCCATGGAGAACCTCACGACCTGTGGGCACTTGGAGGACGCTGAGTGCTGCACGCGCGTCTCCGCACCCCTAAACGTGAGCCCAAAGGCTTCAATAACCGCGTGCGAGCGGAAAACTAGCGTCGTGCCTTATGTAAAGAGAAAGACCGCCTAAGGGCGTCTCCGAGGGACAGTCTCGAGGGATTTGTCTGAAGTTGCTCAAAGCCCCCAGCGTCGGCGTTTTAAGTTTCAGATTGCCAGCACTTCCTGGAGTGCAGGGGCAGATTTTCTTGATGCGTAATAATTTGGGAGGACTTTTCGTGAGATGTCAAGACACGGGCAAAGCTGAAGATTATTTTTAAAACCTCCAGAGCCTCCTAGGCGGGCGTGAGGACACGCGCTGGTAATCTCTGCACGGAGGGTGCCCAGGCGGCATGGTCAGCAGCCGCTGCCTCAAATAAACACTGGAAAAATTACAGGGCTGTTCAGCATGATCTCAGGTTATAAGTGAACGATAGAGATGAAAAGAAAAGTTCATAAAACAACACACCAGACTGACTCCAGAAAAAAAAAAACAAAAAAAAAAAACAACTTTCAGGAGAGAAACTGCCCAAAAAAAACTAGAGGCCAAATGACAGAAAACAGATCCAACAAAAGTTAAATACGTATTCTTGCGTGTATATTGAGCATTAAACCCAGAACCTTGTACTTAGCACAAGTTTTACCAAACTATGCCCCCCACCTCTGATGCTTTTTTGTACTGGAGAGTACGTTAAGATTATTAGTGTGGAGGAGTCTACTGTATCACCTTCCTGGCCTGAAAGTCAGAGGAGAATCCTTGGTAGTCTGCGTCCAGGATCAAACTCAGGTTGGCAGGATGGGGCAGCAAGTGCCTTTATCTGCTGAGACATCACCCTGCTTTGGGGGCTGTTTTAGTTAATTGATTTTTAAAGTTTATTACTATTGATGTGAAGGGGCAAGTGCCTTCCACCCTTGTGGAGGTCAGAGGGCAACTTTTCGTGGGCTGGTTTTGTATTTACCTCTATGTGAGCTCCAAGGATCAAACTTAGGTTATCAGACTTTCACAGCCAGACATTTCAACTCATAAGCAACTCCACTGTTTTCGTATTAGCTTAGTGTGTTTATTATTTTCCCTGTTTGTGCCATCATGATGAATGTGTGGATATCAGAGGACAACCATCAGGATTTGATTCCTTTCACCAGGCAGGTGCCAGACACTGAACACAGGTGGTCAGGCTTGGCAGCAAAATACCTTTACCCTCTGAACCACCTCACCATCGATCCCTTTCGGGATTTCTAAGATTTATTTTTATTAATGTGTGTGTATGCATGTCAGTGTGGATGTTCACCATATGTGAGTGCCTGTGGAGACCAGGAAAAGGTGGGAATTCCCTGGAGCTGGAGTCACCGGCAGTTGTGGGGGCTGGGCACTGAACTCGGGTGGCCTGCAAAAGTAGCAAGCCTCTCACCTGGTGTGCCACCTCCTCAGTGCACACACAGATATCACCACCTTCAACTTTTGAGACAGTTTCTTACTCCGTAACCCAGGCCAACCCTGTAGCCCAATCTAGTCCCAAACTTGTGGCAATCCTCCTGTCTCAGCCTCCTGTTGGGAGGTGGGAGTTAATAGGCACATCACCCATCACCCCTATTTCAATCTCTGTTTTTGGGAGGAGAATCTATGCTATGTGCTTGGCTAGTTTTAGAATGGAGGTAGAAGTCTTGTGTTTTTAATCACTATATTCTCCATCCTATTGTGAAACAGAGCTTCTATCCAGATAGAGCCCTTTCTCCATCTCTCTCGCCCAT